>NC_073627.1:129702302-130005332 GCF_029407905.1 Bubalus kerabau
TAGAATGCACTTACCTTTCCTGGCACATATAGCGTATGGCAACTTCTCAAAGAATTCTAATTTGTTTTGACCCACTTCTTAGGTTAGAAAATGTATTCACTGATGTTAGGGGCCAAACTGTTAAAATTGGCAGCTGATTAAGAAAATGCAACTCTCTCATCCTTACACATCTCTCCTTCCCTGAAGTGTTCCTAGGATCTGTAATTTGGGTTTAATCAAACAAAATGAACATACATGCCCTAATAAAAAAGAGGTCATTTGGTCTTGGTAAGTGTGTGAGAGCTGTATTTGTTATTTCTAACACTTTAATGATACCTGTTTCTCTGTGTGTTTGTGCGCTGTGTGCATTTTCTCTTAACAGCTTGAGCTCAGTGACAATAGAATCTGTGGAGGTCTGGATATGTTAGCAGAAAAACTTCCAAATCTTACACATCTAAACTTAAGTGGAAATAAACTGAAAGATATCAGCACCCTGGAACCTTTGGTAAGTAATTGAGAATTTGGAAACCAGGACTTATTTGGTCATTTTCATTTTCATATTTCTTTATTGTGAGGGAAATAACTGGAAATAATAACTGAGAAGGTGGTGGTTTTTTAATAATACTTTTTATAAAAGGAGTCCAGAGTAATAGATCAGAACCTTTAGTTACACGTGTTCCTGTGACTTTGCTCTCCCTCTCTGTTTATTGTGGCCACTAACTTCAAAGGGGAAGTCTTTTCTTTTTTGTTCTTTTTAAATGTCATATATTGACTATAGCCTTAAACATTTATCTTAAAAAATTTTCCCCAGACTGGCCAGGCTACTCTATACTTTTATAGAAAAGGCTGTCTATATTGGGTTGGGCATCTGATTTGATGGAACAGGCCAAAGGCAGCTCCAGTGAGTTTTAGGTCTTCTGATTCACAATTTTGAGCTCCAGCTGGCTCACTCTTTGCATGGGAACCCCCAAATTCTCCTCCTCTTACATGCTGGGATAAACTATGGAAAGTTACATTTAAGTGCCAGTTGGGTTATAGACTTTGTTGTGTGACCTTGGGCAAGTTGCTTCTTCTCTCTGGGCCTCAGTTTCCTCCCTTATGAAGCAGGAAGGATAGTGATCCCTGCCTTACTTATCTCACTTAGGAGTTCTGAGAATAAAATAAGGTAATGTACTTACTTTGTAAGTTGGGAAGCTGTGCTGATGGGGGTCTAGTTAAGTGGAAGTTGTAGTGACCAGAAAAGAGCTTATGAAGCAATGTGGGGGGCCTGTTGCTCTCCTTTGCTCCATGAATTTTGCCCCCCCCCCTCCCTTTTTTCCCCCCTGTTATAGGTACACTCAGATACTTGGGCTCCTTCCTTTCTCACTAGTTCTGTTTTCTTCCCAGTTAATGGCGGGTGGGATAGCCCCACAGACTCTCTTCTTTTGATGCCACCTGGAAATTCCTATGATTTCAAGATTGTTAACTTGACTTTTTCCCCTAAACATGACATTCTGTTCACAGACATAGAATTCAGTTTTAATGAGACTGATGAAACTCAGACTTTTTTCATATCACCCAAGGAAGCCTGTGGCAGCTTTCTTTTTTTCTGTTTTACATAAAGTCAGTATTTCCATTGGACTTAACTTGCAGACATTAATTGGGAGAGGGGCTAGTCAGGAGATAGGAGCTGTCTTTCAGGATCCAGCAGAGCAGAACTCAAGAGGAAAAGGCATCCTTCTGCTGTCTCTTATCTTTTCTGACATCACAATATATTAAAATACTTGAACTTTTTATCATTTGCATAGAATATTGATATTTCAAGGGAAGATAAGAGTTAAATTATGACTTCCTTTAATGAAGATTTCCTGCTGGAACTAAGAGTTTTTTTCTCTCCTAATAAGTAATCGAGGCTGTATTCCAGTGTAAATTTAATCACTGTTTACCAAGACCCTTGTTTTTATGTTTCGTTAAGTGGAGTGCATTTAGCTCATTTCTCATAAATGTTGGGAGCCTGTTGCTCACCTTTACTCCATGTTTTGCCCCTTTTTTTCTATTAGGTACACTCAGACACCTGGGCTTCCTCCTTTTTCACTGTTGTTTTCCTCCAAGTCAACATTTCTTGTGTATAAGCAGACTTTTATTGCAGTTTTCCTTATTCAGAGATGTTAACATTTGCCCATTGTATCCTCATGTAATGCAGAGAAGAGAGGATGTTATTTTAGAAATGAGGAGACTGAGTTTAATTACACAGCAGCTTTAGAATAAATGGTGAGCAGGAATTCAAATCCAAGGCCATTCTTTCTACTGCCCTTGGAACCTGTTCTCTTTTTAACGTATAAATTTACTCCATACCCCAAAAAACCTAAACTGGGAGTTCCAGTACTAAATTAAGCTCTGATGGTCTCCCTTCGGTCCCGTGGGCTATACTAAACCTTTGTTGTGTGTTCAGTGACAGCCCTGTCAATTCACAGTAACTGTAAGCACAGGAACCCCTTGTCTCTAGAACATACCTTTCCTTGCTAGATCACTGGCCATTGCCTAATTCTCATGGCAACCTTAGTCTTTGATGTTTCATCAGAAGCTGTTGTCAGTGTCCTAGCATTCAGAGGCAGAGCAGAAGCAAACGTTGTGTAGGGATTGTTTGCACGAGTGTTCCTGACCTGATAAGTGATTTATATAGTGGGACCCTTTGGCAGTGAAAGTCTTAATCCCCTGAAACAGTGAAATATGAGAAATAATCATTATATAATATTTACTGTTGTTGGAAGATCTACTGTGTGCCATACACGGTAGTGGATGTTTTATGTATGTTATCCATTAATAATCTTCAACATTTCTACAAAATGGATTGAAATAACATGGCCCTCATTTTACACATGAGGAAGCTGAGGCTTAGGGGAAGCTGAATCCCTTGTCCAGAGTCACATACTTGGCCTGCCAGTGACAAAGCCATGGCACCGCACACCCAGGACTGTCTGGGGAAGGCAGAGCTCCTGCTATTCTCCTGAACTTGCTGTTCCAGTTCCTGGGGGTGCTAGGTGGGTCTTCCTGAAGTTATAACTTCAGGATAAATCTGTAGGAGGAGGTGAAGAGGGGAAGTGTTGGGTCCATTTTAACTTCTGAAAGTATTCTTCAGTGGGGAAAACACCATCTCATCCTCATCAACCACATGCATTTTGAACACCGTCTACGTTGAGCCCAGTTCTTACAGTCAATGCAATGATTGTGAATGCCTCTGCTTACTACAGGGACATTAATCGAGAGACAAAGAAGGCATCAATTCAAACTTCCTTGGACACCTTTTTTAAGAGACCTGGGCCATCCAAACCATCCCCCAAAGCCCTTCTAAATTCTAAGAAGGCAAGCAAAATTATTGTTAATAAAATGTTTACTGTTTATTATGGCTAGCCTATTAGTTTTAGGCCAAATTTCTGAAATGGTAGAGTTGTGATTTTTTTTTTTTTTTTTAAGCAGTATTTACATATTACATTGGGATCCTGAATAATCTGTGTGTAGTGTATTTGGGGTCTTAAAGCACAGTTTTAGCGCTTTAAAGTTCTAGAGTACTCCAGTTATTTGGGGTTTGTTGTTTATTTGCTTTCACTTCATTTTCTAGCATACTGTTCAGCATGTCCAAGTTATTCATAATGGTTCCGTTCTGAAGAAGTGGCAAAAAATGTTATCGATTCAGAGTTTCAGAAACTGGAAAGCCTTGGAGGCCCTGTGTACTAGGCTAGTCAAAAGAGTTAGAAAACGGGCTTGGAGCACTGTTGAGCATGATCGGGAGTTGTATGTATTTTTGCACATCCATTCCTAGGAAATAATGTTGACCAATAAATGGCTCGTTCCTTTGAGCGAAGAATTTTATACTGAGCCTCTGTGGGAAAGCTACCAGATTTACTCATGGTTCTATCGTAAGGGGTATAGTGTCAACATATTTGTGAAGAGAAAAGTTTCCCCAGTTACCTGGTGTGGTATTTCAGCATTTTTTCCCTCTTTGGCAAGAAGTCATACCTGGACTTCTTGGGGTCGGGCTGTCCTATTCTGAAAGCTACATGACATAAAAGTCATTCTCCCTACAATCAGGACCGGGGACAGCTTTCTTAAGACTTTAGGTACTAACTTAATAAGCACATTATTGGATCTACAAACTCGTGGATAACTGCACATTGGTGTTTTGAGGAATACATTTTCCTGTTGCTATAATAACCCTGTTCCATGTTCCCTGCCTGGCTCTATGTTCACAAGGGCTGTTCACTGAGAATAAAGCCAGTGTGGGAACCTTTTTGGTAAGGAATATGAAGGTTTGTGAGTGCAGGGGTCAGCAACCCTTGCCTCCGCAGGGCCGGGTAGTAGATCTTCTAGGCTTTGTAGGCCATATAGTGTCACAGCTTCTCCACCTTGCCATTGTAGCACAAAAGAAGCCATACGTAGTACATAAACAAGTGAGCATGGCTGTGTTCCAGTAAAACCTAGTTTACAAACACAAGAGGCAGGCCAGAGTGGGTCAGCCAACTGTCATTTGCCAAGGTCGGCTTTAGAGCAAAGATTTTTAAGTCATTTTGTAACTCCCAGCAATTACACGGATACTTCAAATCCTGAAGACAGAGTTTTGTTTCATTTCTGTATCTTCCCAGGTGCTTGTGAACGTTGAAGTAGATTTCCCAGTAAAGCATCAGTCTTTAAACAGCATTTATTTTTTTTGCAATTTACTTCATAAAGAGATCCTCTTAGTAATATTTAGAGAATGCCAACCTTTTTGTATTGACTCAGAACCATTGAAAAGTTAAGTTTATGAATCCATATATCCATGTTCCCCACCCCCACTCCCTATTTTAAAAGGCACTGAGCCACATAGCCGTTTACATTTTGTGTTCACTCTTTATCATTTGCTCCCTCGTTTCCTCCCTGGGAGGGTCTGTTGTCACTTTCTGTTGCTATCTGCTTACTTGCCTGTAATACTACCTCTGCCCTCCCGATCTGTTAATTCACCCTTAATCAAAACTTAATAGACCTGGTATTGAAATACTAGTACACTGAGGTAATAAATGATCTGAGTAGAATACACAGATATTTTCCTATCAGTTTGGCTGCTCAGAAAACTTCCTGGGCCAAGTTTTTAGATCTTAACTATTTTAGATAATGAAACAGGTTTCAAACAAATGAAGTATTGCAACAAAACTTTAAGGTATGGTAAAATCAGAAGAATTTTGTATCAGGAAGGTCTGGTAATAGCATCAGTCTTTGCCCCCAAAACTAAAAAAGAAGAAAAGAGTGTAAAGTTTCTCTTACTTTCGAAGTTTCAACCCTGAGTTCCCCTTGTTTTCCCCCAGCTTACATTGACTTCTGTCTTCCAGAAAATACTTATATCCCCACACCTTGTACTTTACTTTGTTCCGTTCTCAAGTGTTTCGCATCTGTGTCCCTAAGTAGAAATGTCAAGGACCTTGATGCTGGCTGAATTGATATGACTGAAGAAAATGTTTCCCCTATTTTCCTACCACCCCAAAAGCACTGATTGCTTGATAACCCAGCATGGTCTTATTGGTCATTTGATTACTCAAGTCTCTGATTTGTCTCATACTGTAAAAAGATCCACATTTAATATTTAAAATTCATATTTCTTAAGATTATTCATTCATAGTGCCAAAAGGAAACAGTTCTCTGAGAGGACAGAGGTAGAAGGGAAGACTAGTTAAAAATCTAGTGACCAGTCATAAAGATTGCGATGGACTTGAGATGTTTTCCTATGTACAAGGCTGAATAGGTAGTAGCTTATTGAATTCAGAGTCTAGAATTTTACCATTTTAGGAGATGGTTTTTGTTGCTTATGTTCCTTTGGTTTAGGAGGTATGTTTCTTGATCCTTTTCTTCAGAAAAAGTTGGAATGTCTGAAGAGCCTGGATCTGTTTAACTGTGAGGTTACTAACCTGAATGACTACCGAGAGAGTGTCTTCAAGCTCCTGCCCCAGCTGACCTATCTGGATGGCTATGACCGAGAGGATCGTGAAGCCCCAGATTCAGATGCCGAGGTGGATGGTGTGGATGAAGAAGAGGATGATGAAGGTGAGTGGGCACTGAATGCTCTTGCTATCAAGAAAAATAATCCATGCACGTAGGCCTTCTGTTAAATTTGGGGTTCTTAGGATGTTGAATCTGCCTGCAATGCAGGAGATCCAGGTTTGATCTCTGGGTCGGGAAGATCCCCTGGAGAAGGAAATGGCAACCCACTCCAGTATTCTTGCCTGGAGTATCCCATGGACAGAGGAGCCTGGCAGGCTACAGTCCATGGTATTGCAAGAGTTGGACATGACTTAGTGACTAAACTACCAGGACTTTGAAGTCTTCAAATGATTCAAAATAGACAATGGTTTATTAGCTAATTAGTTTTGAATTTGGAGTGTTTATGGTTTACTAAAACGACCATTGCCTCAAGTCTCGTGCCTTTCTCCTAGCAGTTCCCCTTTCTTGACTACTGCCTATTTATCCTTACCATCTCACCTTTGTCAGCACTTCCGGGAACCATTTTGTGATGCTGGAGTTCCTGTGTGTGCCCGAGCATTCCCTCGCTTACCTTTCTCATAGCACTTGTTACTCTGCCATTCTTGTCTGTTCTGACTTTGCTATGATTATCTTCTTATCTCTTTATTCACAGGCCCTTGCACTTAGTGGGTACTTGGTACATGATTTTTACATTCAAATATAAATATCTTTCCTACTTTTGATATATGGCTGCTGCTGCTGCTAAGTCGCCTCAGTCGTGTCCAACTCTGTGCGACCCCATAGACGGCAGCCCACCAGGCTCCCCGGTCCCTGGGATTCTCCAGGCAAGAACACTGGAGTGGGTTGGCCATTTCCTTCTCCAATGCATGAAAGTGAAAAGTGAAAGTAAAGTCGCTCAGTTGTGTCCGACTCTTAGAGACCCCATGGACTGCAGCCTACCAGGCTCCTCCGTCCATGGGATTTCCCAGGCAAGAGTACTGGAGTGGGGTGCCATCGCCTTCTCCATTGATATATGGGTTTTAAAAGGTAATGATTTGAAAGCACTGTATGTTGAATTCCATTTTCTCTTTAATAAAGGAAATAATCTTGGCTATAACATGGAATTAGAATATACTTTTTACTTTAGACATTTGATCAAGGTTTTTTCATCCTATTACCTTTAAGAATCTTAATTTTCTACCCAAACTAATCCTCCTGCTTAGCTTGTGCTTTCCTTACACAGTGACTTATTTAGTAAGAGTCACTCTTAGGATAAAGGTTTTTCACCTGAGAGGCTTAGAGGACGCAGAGCTATTAGTTATCACATCAGTCAGCATGAAGAAAATTTACTTTCCTGGAATTCCTCATGTTGCTGGAATTCACAGTATTACTATATTTGAAGTATTATTTTTGATATCTCTTTAAAGATAGAAGTTTATAAGGCAGAAGTAATCAAGAAAAGTGAAGAACACCATCAGGAACCTTGGTTACAATCAGTAGCATAGTATTCTGGAAACATTTTACAGTTTTGTTTTGCAGCAGATTTGAGACAAGGCACAAAGAATGGGATGTTAGATGGTAAAGTGAATAGGACGCTGAATAGGATGCTTCATCTTGTTCCAGATGTTCATTTCACTTAGTCCCTTCACTGCTGGATGTCTGTTTCTCTTACAAATCAGTCTGGTTATCTATTTAAGTTCACCTTAAATGGGTAGAGCAGCCACTTGTGTGCAGAAACCTGACGAGTAAAAGGCAGTTCTTAAGAGCAGGATCAGTCAGGCGAGTATTTGAGAGTTTCCTGCATGCCAGGCTGTAGGAAATAGTTTTAAGAAAAAACAAACATGGTTCCTGTCCCCTTGGAGCTTACTGTCTACTAAGAAGAGAAATGTTAAGTAATCGTAACTAAATAAATAATGATAAGTGAGCAAAGTGTATAGTAATGGAGAAGGACCCAGGTACTTGTGTGTGAGCATATGAGCTGAGATTGCGGGTCTGGCCTGAGGAAATGATGTTTAACTGAGACTTGAGGGCTGAGCCAGTGTTAGTCATAGAGGAAGGAAAGGGAAGAGGCAGGAGAAAGCACAGTGAGCTCCAGGACCTGGAGAGGTAAGAACTGCTTGCCTAGGGGCCTGCACCAAATGCAGTAAAGATACAGGACACAGGTGCCTGGCCGCCACCGCTGTCCCCGTCGTGGAGTTGTTATGGGTGTTCTCCAGGTTCCTGATTTGCACAGCTGGTTTGTGGTAAAACAGGTTAACACCAGAGAAGAAGGTTGGTGAGGGTTTTTTGGTTGTTTGGGGGTTTTGTGACTTTGTACTATGGAGAATTTGAGACATAGACAAAGGTAGAAATAACAGTAAAACTATTAGGTTCCCATTACTGAGTTTCAGCTGTGATTGGCTCATACCTGATCTTATTTTATACACATGCACTCCTACCCACTTCTCCCCTTCCTTATTTTGAAGCAAATTCTAGACACTGTATCATTTCATCAGTAAGTATTATAATGTACATAAGACTCCTGGCCTCTGGATTTTATTTATCTCAGGTCAGAAGAGCTGAGCCTTAGCAGCTTTTGAGGAAGGAGGTGACTGTGGTTCATGGTTTTTTCCCTGATATTGGTATGGCCCAGCATTTGTCTGTGGGCCAACCCAAAGCTCCCTGCCACCTCAGTAGGTATACCTTGTGAGACACACAGGGTGTTTGATGTGTTCCTTTTGGACTGTTTTCAGAAGGAGAAGATGAGGATAAGGAGGAGGATGAAGATGGTGAGGAAGAAGAGTTTGATGATGAAGAGGATGACGATGAAGATGAAGATGTAGAAGGGGAGGAGGATGAAGATGAAGTCAGTGGGGAGGTCAGTGCACCTCCTGGCTGCCCTGCTTCCCTCTTGTAATTAAAGTGTGGATTGTTTGAAAAAGAAAGTCTTCTGAAGAAATTAGTATACTTGTAAATAGACTAATAGTGGTCTGACTAATTTAGCTTTTGTCCCCCTTTTAGTAAGTATTAATACTAAATGGAATGCTTACTGAATGCTAAACTAGACAGTGCTTGGCTCTGCAGAGTATGTTTTGACCCTTTAACTTTGGGAGGCAGTAACAAGTTGAGTATTCATTCATTAGGGTGAGAAAGCTGGGAACATTGAGAACTGATGAGATGTCCTTCCTTTTGTTGTATTGAAATGAAAGGTATCTTCACCAAGTCTAAACTTCTTGTATATCCAGCTTAATGAAATAAGTACATTATGTACCTTCTGTGATAAACAGTTAAGGATGCAAAGTTGAAAAATGTGGTCATACTCTGAAGGAGCAGAGAAGGGGGTCTAATTTATGGGACACGTAGTAATAACAGAATCTCTGAGGAGCTGAAGAAGAAGCCATAGCTATCCTTCTAACCATAGAAGGATAGGAGAAAGGAGTGACTTTAATCCTAATGGGGATTTGTAAAAACAGGCCAAGAAAATTAGATGTCATCAAAAAAAAAAAAATGTTCTTTTATCGTACAAATATAAGACTGAGCATTTGTATAATCTTGTAGGTAGCTAATGAAATTAAGTTTCTGAATGAAGCATTTTATTTAAAAAGTGGTGGGGGGGGGGGGTTGGATATAGAAATATTTGTCCAGGGACTTCCCTGGTGGTCCAGTGGTTAAGAATCCACCTGCCAGTGCAGAGAACATGGGTTCAGTTCCTGGTCTGGGAAGATCCCACATACCTGGGAGCAACTAAGCCTCTGCGCCGTAACTACTGAAGCCCACAGGCTCTGGAGCTCGTGCCCCACAAGAGAAGCCACTCAGTGAGAAGCCCAGTGCACCGCATCTGGGAAGAAAAGAAATCTCTGTCCAAACCTGCTTTGAAGTTGAAGGTTTTAAAATTAATTCTGGAGTTATCCATTGTAAGTTGTATACTAATTAAACATCTGGAAAATACTTCTGAAAAGCAGTTTTTAAAGAAAACTTTTAATTAAGCCCATTAAAGAAAAACCAGCAGCTCTCAGTATCTTAAATAGATAAAAGTAACATTACAGTTTTCTCCTTGAATGAACTGTTAAGTTTATTGACAATTCTTATTTTTCTTTGTACTTCTTAGCTGGGCAGAATTAATCTAATAATGGTATGCTGTTTAACATTTTTAGGAAGAAGAATTTGGACATGATGGAGAAGTTGATGAAGATGATGAAGATGAGGATGAAGACGAAGATGAAGATGAAGGTGGGTTAAGGCATGCACTTTGGTCCCCCTCAGTTAAAGATCAAGGGAAGTGTTCATTAATACAGAATTTGAAATCATGGAGAAGAAAATAAAATACCTTTGGCCCTGGTGGTCTTCAGAGGCACAGATAAAAGGCCTGTTCGTGTGTGTGTGGCTCATCCCCTGCTTTACAGCAGTTAGTAATGCCTGTGTGAGGGAAGGAGGCCCTGGCCTCACTCCCCGCATGTTGTGTTTTTAGACCCCAACATTTGTGTTACTGTTAGGCATGAGATGCCTATGTTCATAATAATTGGAGTGTAATCTTTGCAGGATAGATAAATAGCACTGTTCCAGTTTTCCTTTCCCCACCACAATTAAAACCAAAGAAACCCTTGTTTGTTAAAAAGTAGATTTTAACACTTGTGTAAGTTTCAGAGCGCTGAATTGTTTGCTGCGCTTTCTGTGAGTTTATACCTTCCAGCAGCATCTTTGCTCTGTGCCTGTCTCAGAACTAAATTTACTTTGGATACAGCAGTGATCAGTGCCTGGTCTCTGCCTCCAGGGAGATTTTTAAACAGTTTAGTGCAGATTTAGTTAACTTCATAAAAGTAATCATGAGTTTACTAGTTGAAAAGACAGAACAATATGAAAGTCTCTGTGTCTCAAATACCTCGAGTCTAAGAAATCTCTTAAAAGTTAATATGAACTACAGTTTGAGTCTTGCCATATTCTAGGCTAAATACTTTGCACTGGTTCACTTAATCCTCAGAATAACCCTATGGAGTCAATGCCATTGTCCCCATTTTCCTAGTGAGAAAACAGGCTTAAGGAGCTCATCTCCTAACCATTAAATTTATTGTTGTTGCTTCCATTTGCAACAGTTAGGCAAACTATACATATGCCTTTCCAAATGTCTCAAAGTGAATTTTTTTCTCGTACAGAAGAGGAAGAAAGCGGGAAAGGTGAAAAGAGGAAGAGAGAAACAGATGATGAAGGAGAAGATGATTAATAAGACCCCAATAACCTGCAAAAAAAAGAACTGTTCAGTATTGGTTGGACTGCTGACATGGATTTGGTAGCTTTTTTTTTTTTTTTTTTTAAAGGAAAAAAAAAAAAGGTAGCTGTGATACAAACCCCAGGACACCCACCCACCCAAAGAGCCAAAGAATAGTTCCTGTGACATTCCACCTTCCTCCATTTAGTCCCTCTTGGAAATCCACCACCAAGCTTGGGGACTTCACCCCAACAAAATTGTAAGCGTTTGTTAGGTTTTTGTGTAAGACTTGCTGTAGCGTGGATAGCTGTGATTGGTGAGTCAACTGTCCGTGGCTACCAGTTACACCAAGATTGTAACAGCATTTCTACTTTCTGTACAACAAAGAAGCTTTGTAAATAAAATCTTAACATTTTGGGTCTGTTTTTTCATGCTTTTCTTTTCAAAGACACTTTTTTACATTAGGACATTGTGACAACTGGCAAAAAAATATTTTTAAGAATTTAAGTGAAATAAACACATTCCTCTTTGATAAAGCCTAGTTGTATGCTTACATTTGTAAATTAAGACTTTGTAAGCCTGTGTTAAAACACACTAAAGAACTGGTTTCTTTGGTATTTTTTTTAATTAGTGGTTGTTGAGAAATAGACAAGTGTGTAGGATCTTTGAGCATTTAAACCTAATCCTCGATGACTATGGGAGTAAAGGAGGTAGACTTCTGAAAAATGATGTTTGAAATTCAGTGCTGTGGAACCCCTGAAAGGCAGTAAAAAGTCATGTTAGGTTCAAATAATAGATGAATTAAGGAAAGGAGGGTCATATAACGGAGAAGAGTGCCAGGAGATCTGGATTGTAGTTCTGGCTCTGCTGCTGGTTTCCTGTGTGACCTTGTGTCGCCCTCTGGATTACCTCCCAGTCTGTAAAATCGAGGGGGTGTGACCAAATGGCTTCTCAGTCTTTTGCAGCACTGATGGTCTCTGACCCTCACTGACAGGAAGGTCTGAAGGAAAAAACGAGCTTTGTGCTAAGTAAGGCTGAAACACGTAGGGATTGACTGACAGGTGAACAGAGGACGGTTTGTTACCAAGACAGGCGTGCTGAGGAGGAGTGACATGTGAAAAGCTTGGCCGGGGAGTGGGTAGGCACTGCCTGAGGTCAGCTCGGCAGCTTTTTTTTTTCTTTCTTTTTCCAGAAAGATGGAAATTTGCTCTCTTACAGATCTTAAAAGGATTTGGGGGAGGCGTAAAATACTCGGCAGTCTGTATGCAGTGGTTCAATACACGTGTGACTGTGTGTGTCAATAATTTTTGTAGTGGAAGGAAGATCTGAGGATTGTTTTGGTAACTTATCTGTAGGCTACTGGATGAGTGGGTTTTTACACAAGTAAAAGCAGTGTTAAAGATTGGAACCTAATCTGAATTTAGTTCTAGCAAAAGTTACATAGTGTCAGTGGAGCCCCCTGATGCTGGGAAAGATTGAAGGCAGGAGGAGAAGGGGGCGACAGAGGATGAGATAGCGGAATGGCATCACCGACTCAATGGACATGAGTTTGAGCAAGCTCCCAGGGATGGTGAAGGACAGGGAAGCCTGGCATGCTGTAGTCCATGGGATCACAAAGAACTGTACATGACTGAGCGACTGAACAACAACTAGGCTTTAGAGTGGAAGTTGCTTTTTACAAAGGAATATTAGGAAAATTAATTTCCAGTTTGACATATTTTCCCCAACACAAGGTCTTAATCAGTGCCCTTTGGCACACCTTCAATACATTATAAAGTGATCTGTACAACCTAAGCGTCCTTAGGTTTTGCATATATTGTCAAATAACAAACAGTAACTTCCGATGATTTTGTTTTCCTGCTTTTTTCAAGTTTATAGAACTTTTTGGTATCTTCCAACCTCCTGGGATATGCCAGGCTCTCCGTGGCTGGGCAAGAGGAAGGGGGTTGGGATGGAGACAAGCCAGTCCTTGGATGCTCACCAGAAATATAAGGAAGAGAAGACACGTGGGAGTGATACTTACCAAGACCTAGAACAGGTGGTCCTGTAAGAGGGTAATTCAGAGGTAGGAAGGGCAGCTTTCAACTGGGAAGATTTGTATTCGAGCCATACACGCGGTTATGAGTGACTTTAGAAATATGAATGGAGAAAGGAGGGAAGAATGATGGACAGAGGTCACGGGTAGGGAGTTGTGTACGCTTGGGTTCAAAGAGGCAAGTTTGAGTAGAGAATGAGGAAGAAGAGAGGAATGGCAGGTGAGACGGGAGCAGTGATTTGGGACCTTATCCCAGGGGGGCTTGAACGGCAGAGCTTTTCTATGCATTCACTTTACAAAATGTCATTTTGACCTATGACCTGTGGCCAGTGAGGATTTCTAGGGGACTATCAGACCTGCTTTTCCTTGTCTTAAAATGAAAATTTCCAGAAGCCTGTAACATGCAGACCTCCGATAGGGCCGTGAGGCCCAGGTGCTCTCAACTAAAGACTTAAACTTCTTGAGAAACAGGCATTTTGGTGATGAGGTCACAGAGCAAACCCTGTTTCTGGAGTTCTCTCTCCTCTGAAGGAGACATTAATGGAGTGGACTTGCTCCCAGCTTTTGCAGTGAATGTTTTAAACATCTGAGCTGGGTGGGAGCTGTGATGGGCTGGATAACTGCTCCTTACCTGTTCCTGCAGGGTAGGGAGAGGGGTCTCTCCCACACACAGCTGCCCTCCAACCAGAGTAACGACCCTGTTCTGTGTGACACGGAATGTCATGATTGCATTTGTCTTTTAAAAACAAAGGGTTAGGGACTTCGCTGGTGGTCCAGTGGTTAAGAATCAGCCTTGCAGTGCAGGGGGTGTGGATTCAATCCCTGGTCAGGGAACTAAGATCCAACATGCTTGGTGGGCTGCAACTAAGCCCACACGCCACAACTGCTGAGTGAGCCTGTGTCCCACCAATGGAAGATCTCACAGGATGCACCTAAGACCTGAAGCCAAATAAATATTTAGAAAACAAAAGAGAAATATTGCTCCCTGTACATACGGGGAAACAGGCATAGGAAAGCATCAAGGACTGGCCCAAGGTTTCCTGATGAGAAGCAGTGAAAGAACCAGGCCCTGTTCTCAACTTTGCTCTTACCTTTAGTTTACTCCTGCTGTAGGAATCCCGGCCCTAAAGAGTGAATGACACTTCTGATGCAAATGCAGAGCACTTTGTGTAAAATGCTAGCCCACACTCATCACCACCGCTGGGACCTCTACCTAGTACACGTGCGAGCCGAGTTAAGAGTCGTTTTCATTTCTGGCATCCTATTTGGGCTGCATCACCCTCCCATCAGAGAAAGATGAGACAGAACCAAGTGGTTCTGTCCCTAGGCTATGACCTTCCCTTTTCTCCAGTCTTGTCAAGTTGTGCAGACATCAGTCTTAATGAGACTGGTGATGCCACTGTGTTGACAGTTTGAAAAGGGAGTCAAGTTACCAACTGACTTAAGCTTCACCTGCCAAACAGTTGCTCTGCAGGAAAACCACCAAGATTGAAGCAAGTGTAGAAGTTCTTTCTAGAGCCAATTAGGTCAGCTTCCTAATCTCCAAGTATATTACAACTTGTCCCAGAGGTGTCAGAAGGGCATTATAAAGAAAATGACCCTTACTCTGTCTTGTTAAGGGGACTTGACCCAGACCAGCTTGTGTATGTTCGTTAGAGCACTGCCTCAGCCCAGCCCTGGAGAAGAGGAGTGGAGGTGTGGTGAGGGAAGCCTCAAAGAGAAGCCAGAGATCTGTTCTAGCCCCAGCCTGGCCACTAGCTAGTATTTGACTCTCCTGAGTCATTTCCCTTCTGGGAACCTTCAGTTCCTTGACTGGAAATATGGAGCCCAAGCTTAAGTGAGCTTGCAGCCCTGATATAGCTATATACATCAGAACGAGGTATATATACTCCAAGTTCTAACCAGCAATATGATAGTAGTTACTCAAGCTGTTACTCCCAACTACCCCGCCTTCCTGAGGAGCAGGTAAGGATTTGGGCTGGTGGAAAATATGAAAGCTGTGCCTTAGGCTGATGGAGTAGAAGGGGATAGACCTGTAGCAAGAGGTCAGTGAGGAGGCGGTTACCGTTATCTGGACAAGTGTGCGTGAGGGCTGCACCACTGAGACTGATGGTGAACGAGGTGTCTTCAAAAAACTGCAATAGGGATACTAGTAAATCCATTTTACTACTGCAGTGTTGGAGAAGACTCTTGAGAGTCCCTTTGGACTGCAAGGAAATCAGTCCAGTCAATCCTAAAGGAAATCAACCCTGAATATTCATTAAAAGAACTGATGCTGAAGCTCCAATACTTTGGCCACCTGATGCGAAGAGCCAACTCATTAGAAAAAGACTCTGATGCTGGAAAAGATTGAAGGCAGGAGGAGAAGGGGATGACAGAGGCCAAGATGGTTGGATGGCATCACCGACTCGATGGACATGAGTTTGAGCAAGCTCCAGGAGATGGTGAAGGACAGGGAAGCCTGGTGTGGTGCAGTCCATGGGGTCACAATGAGTCCGACACGACTGAGCGACTGAACAAGTCAGACTAGTCAGTCTGGGGAGTATTTATAGCCTTATAGACTCACCTTAGCATGTGCAGGATGTATGTCTGCCCCTGGGGGGCACTAATGTTCTGAGTTGGAGGGAGGGAGGCAAACTGTATTCCTCACTTCACAGCTGTGGAAACTGCAGGATTTAGAGGTGAAGAGCCTCCAAAGTCAAGTAGCCAGTAAATAGCCAGCCTGGCTGGAGTTCCAACCCAGCTCTGCCCAAATTCACAGCTTCTGCTGATGGCTAAATGCTCCTCCTCAGGGCTGTCTGGCTCCTGACTCTGTTCTAATGAGAAAGTTAGTGGGCATATTTCTTCTCAGTCTGGAGAAAAGTAGATGCGGGCTAACATGAGGTTCAGGGCAGAGTAAGAACAGAGCTGGTTTTCAGAATTGGGACCATGAAATGCTTTAGGGGTGCAGGCAAACAGTGAACATTCTACAAATACAACTACCACTCTTAATCATAATACTTTCACACTGAGAGAGGCAGCCCTGCCATATAACAACTTAGTGAGCCAGCAAAAGACACTCTGCTTCTTGGAACTCAGTTTTCCATTCCTAAATCGGGGTTGCCCTGCACACTCTCTGCGTTAAGTTAATGAGTATGAAAGTGCTGGACACCATGAGGGGTAATGTGGAGAACTGCTGGGAACAGCCTACACCATGGGCTCCTCTCAGTGGCAGACTCGGCTGGCCTGCCTGCAGCCAGGGTTCTGCACAGCAATGCACCGAGGAGCTGCTGCAGCAGCAGCAAGTGGGTGAGAAGTGGGCATCTGAGCAGAGTGGGTGCTTGGGCCCTGGAGGAGTCGGAGTGGGTGACAGGACCCTGGGGAAGCAAGTAGTCCTCAGGATCCCAGCCAGCCCCTAAGGAAGGGAATTCCTTGACTTGGTCCATTCCAGTGCTAGGTCAGGACCCTGCCTTGTCCCTGATATGTCATATGGTTCCCTGCCTGCTGGGACACCAATCCATTGTTACCCTGTTTCTGTAGCCACCTGGTGCTCCCTGCCTGTCGACATCCTATTCTACAACCTCTCTGCCAAGCTTAGGCCTGACTTGTCCTAAGCCCCACTTCTGACACAAGGATGATGGTCCCCAGGTTTTCCATAGTATGCTGCCGTTTGCAGAGCTCACATCCATTATCTTGTTCCAGAGAGGCAGTGTGAGGATTCCCACCCCATCTTTCAAACGAGGGAACAGTCAGGGTGACTGTTGCAAGGCCCCCAGGTGCAGAGCACTTGTACTTCTTTCCTTGCCTTGGACTAATCGAGGGGGAAAGGCCAGGGATGAGCCAGTAACTAGACTACAGGACACAGTCCACTGAGCTTGAGTGAGCTCATCTCAGAGGATCCCTTACGTGGATGGGAACTTCTGAAACCCAGAGTGCTTGGGTGCTTCAGCAAGAGGAAGATAGAGGGCGATGGAAGAAATGAGGCTGAGGAAATCCAAGTTCCCACATCATGGGCCACTTGAGGCCTCTGTGTCCCACCCAGGACCCATCCTCTCTAGGCTGCTCAAGGGACCTCACCACAGTTGCGCTCTCCTGATGCCACTCGTGAACTTTCCGTGACTTTCTGGCACCACACCCCCCAATCCTCCTTTCCAGCCTTACTTCCTTCCCCTAGTCCCCACACACCCTCCTAGCCATCTGAACATTCCTGTGTGTTTCACCTTGCTTGTGCTGCCTCCTCTGTCTGCACTTTTCCTCCATCTGCATAAGCAAATTGATCCCAGGAACTTCCGTGGTGGTCCAGTGGTTAGAGTCTGCCTACCAATGCAGGGGACACAGGTTCCATCTCTGGTCCTGGAACTAAGATCCCCCATGCCATGGGGCAACTAAGACCATGCACAGCAACTACTGAATCCTTGTGCCTCAACTACAGGGAAGCCCACGTGCCCCAGCAAAGATCCTGCATACTGCAACTAAGACCTGATGCAGCCAAAAATAAATAAAAAACAGACAAAACATAAGCCAAAAAAGACCCACCCCAGTTTCAAGAGCCAGTGCAAAGGCGTTAGCCTCTCCAATGACCCAGCAGACAGGAGACTTTCCTCCCTGCATTCCTTGTTCCATGACTTTGATGGCCTCGTTCTCACTGCGCTGGCTCTGGCTGCTTTGCTCCCTGCCTCGCCTTCCCTGCCAGGAAGTGAGAGCTCTGGGTTGTAGGCCTGAGTCCCTTTGCTGTGCCTCCCACACCAGTGCACTCGGTGCACATCTCCTCAGTGATTTTTACCCATGGCTTCCTGGGGCCGCCGTAACCAAATACCAGAGCCTGGGCGATATAAACAGCAGACATGTGTCATCTCACAGTTCTGGAGGCTGGAAGTCCATGGTCAAGGTGCCGGCAGGGTTGGTTCCTCCTGAGGGCTGTGAGGGAAGGATCTGTTCCAGGCCTCTCTCCCTGGCTGGTAGATGGCCATCTTCTTCCTGTGTCTCTTCAAGTGGCGTTCTTGTGTATGCGTTTGTGCACAAATTTCCCCCTTCTATAGGGACATTTATCTTGGATTACAGCCCACTCCAGTGAACTCAATTCATCTGCAATGACCCTTTTTCCATGTAAGGTCACATTCTGAGGGACTGGGCATGAGGACTTCAACATACACATTTAAGGGAGGGGTCATAATTCAACTCAGAATGCCAAACACAAGAACTGTGAAAACCTCTGGGCAGAGAATGGCAATCACATGCTGAAAAGCCCCCACTTGGGTGTTTGGACTTAAAAGCAATGTGATTAAAAGGTGGACCTGGGTGCTCAGGTTTGGAGAGGAGAGTCAAATACAAATTTTTTGTGGACACATTTTTTTAATTTCTCTTGGGAATATATTTAGGAGTAGACTTGCTGGGTCATATGGTAATGAGATAATTAACCTTTTGAAGAACCACCAGACTGTTTCCCAAAGAGGCTGCACCATTTTCATTCCATCAGCAGTGTATGAGGGCTCCAGTCTCGCCACACCTTTATCTGTCTTTCTGATTCTAGACATCCTGCTGAGTCTGAGGTGGTATTTCACTGTGACTTTGATTTGCATTTTCCTGGTAGTTAATGACATTGAGCAACTTTTCATGTTCTTGAAATATTGGAATGTTATCTTTTAACACATTAGGATCAATCTGGTTGGGCTTGAGTTGGCAGTATCACATAGTTGAGACCGGGTTGCTATAGGGTGTTCTGGCGTACTGGGACTGTTTCTAGAGATGGTTGTGAATTGAGCAGGCAACCACATAAGCAGTCAGACTGGGGTTGGTGATGAAGATCTGGGAGTTATCCATGAGGGTGTACCTCTTGAAGCCCTGTGAATGGATGATATTCTCAACGACAGCATGAGGGAGAAGGAGTGAAAGTTGTTAAAGTTTTGGGGACTCTTGGAAGTTAAGAGTGAGAGGGCAAAGGGGAGACAACAGATTCACTGTTGTTTTTTTTTTTTTTGGCTGCTCCGCACAACTTGCAGGATCTTAGTTCCCTGACCAAGGATTGAAACTGGGCCACCACAGTAAGACTACCTAGTTTAATCACTGGACTGCCAGGGATTTCCCTAGACCCACTGCCCTTAACTGGGGTGGTGAGGGGGTAGGACCTTTCAGACAGCAGGGTACGGTGGAGGGTGAGGAGGAGATGAGGCTGGTGACAGGCACAGACTGTCAAGATGAGATATGAGGAGGGGGACGGTCCTCCAGGCCACAGGCAGTGGAAGCAGGCCATGGGGCAGGGGCTCAGGACGAGACTTCTTTCTCTCGAAGTCTCTGGGGCGAGAACTCTGGGCAAGCAGGTCTCACATGCCTGGTCTCACACGGTTCTCGCTACTGCTCTCTGGTGGTGGTGGTTTCCATTCGGCAGGAAGTTGAGAAGGAACAGGGCTGGGAGTAGAAGCCGGGCTTCGCTTATTCCAAACACTGCGATTTTTTTTCCAGGACACTATACTGTTTCAACCTCCTGTGGGGGCCAAGCTTGCAAATAGATTATTATCATGTGGAAGGAATTTGGGATGGGGGTCTCAGCTTCAGTGTTGATCCTTCAGACAGACCCTTCCTGACAACCTGTGTGAAAAATGTCCCCCGTTAGTCACACACAGCATTCAATGGCTTTCCTTCACGCCCTTCTTATGACAGTTCATGATTTTATAGCAATGTGTGAATATAGTTTACTTTCATCGTAAACTACTTTTACTGTAAAATGCAGTTTATAGGAAGAGGCCCCACACTCTTTGTTCCCCATTCTATTCCTGGTTCTTGGCATGGTGCCTGGCATGCAGCAACCCAAGAATCATGTGTTGGATGGGTGAGTGAGGTGGCATTTGGAAAGTGGAGGCAGGTATGGTGTGTACCCCATGTCAAAATCCTTCCAACAGAGATAGTGTGAAGTGACTTCCATCTCCCATACTGCCCCAGGTGTGACAGTGGGCTTGTTCACTCTGGGACAGTATAAAAATGATGCTTCTGTTCCAGAGATGAGGACCAAGGTTGAGGAAGCAGGAACTGGGTATAAGTCAGGGGGTGTCCATCAATGGTGCCTATAAATGGAGCGACTGAGAGAACCTTGGGAGAAGCAGACTCTTTGGCCATTTGACACCAGGACAGGTCCTTGGTGGCTGGGGGTTGGGGAGCTTGGGTGGATTAATACTTCACTTCTTCCTCAGAGGAACTTTCCAGAAAACTGACTTCAGGGAATGGTCGTGTTCACCTAAGAGGCTGAATGCAGCCTGAAGAGTAAATACGTGAAGTCAATTACGCCTCAGTCTTCACTGTCATCTTTCCTTTCCTGTGCTTAGCCATTCAGAAAATTTTTATCAACACCTATGAAATGTTATGTTCTGTCTGTGCTTGGTGCTACGGATATAAGAGGAAACAGCTGAGGCCCTGTTCTCAAGGAGCTCTTTGTTCTGGAGAACTCAGTTACAATACAAGGCTCTAAGCCACATAAGGGCAGAGGTCTGGTCTGTCTTGTTTGTTCACCATGGTGTCCCTAGAACTTTGCCCTGGGTTTAGCACTGACTAGCTACTCCAGATGGTTCCAAGCCAAAGGAGCTCACACTCTATAGAGAGAAAGACAGACAAGAGGCAGTTCCATAAAGGAGGGAATAAAGAAGGTCATGCAGGAACATAGAGAAGGCTGTTGGGGAGATCAGAGAAGGTCCTGAGAGGAAGTGACTTCTACCCTGAAGGACTTGCAGAAGGACCTGCAGAAAGCAGGGGCTCAGCATGGTGGGTGTAGGGAAAGAGGGAGTGTGCAGGTTCAGGAAACCACCTGTGTCAAGGCCTGGAGGAGAGAACACGATCCTTTAGAGAACTCAGAATAGTCCACTGTAACTAGAACGTGGAGCAGTGACAAAAAATTAATCAGAGTTCTAGGTTGAAGGAGGCTTTGCAGGAATTAACTTCAGGAGAGGCCAAGCACAGTTGAACTAGCTACTGAGGTCCCAGGCCCCAGCGTCTCAGTTCTAGGAACTATGTCCAATCCTTGACCTTGACCCTTATGACCCAGCACTCTGGGTGCCGCAGTTTCTCCAAAACTAAGTTCTTCCTTGCCCTTTCCTTCCAAAAAAAAAAAAAAAAAATCCCTCATTGGTTTTGTTTTTAAGACCTTCCCACATGTCCTCATCCATTTCAACAGACTGAACACTGACTCATTACCCAAGCATGGAAACTGGCTTTAAAAACAAGAACAAGAGTAGAATAAAAATTGCATCTTTTCCTCCTTATTTGTGGTAGGCACTAAATAAGTGTGTATTTTAATGTATTGAAAGTTCTTATTTAACCACAAGTAACATTAGCCCAACTTCCTTTCATGGTATCATTTTTTAAAATGTGACGTCACATTTTTTTCTTTAATTTCCACTTATATATGAATTATGCAAAACCATAATGGTTTTCTTTAGTCAAGTGACTGAGTTACTTTAGTGCTGGGTTTAATTTTCTCTGTAATCAAGGCCTGTTGCTCAACCTCACCCAGCTGTGAAAAGCCATTTAAACTTGAGAGACCTAAAGCACGTGGCATCTAGTCTAGACATATTGCAGATGAATGAACCCCGCTGCAATCTCCTTGTTCCTTGGTTACTTTCTTGCTGTCCATCCAAGCTCCTCAACCCCAGCCACTGAAGGCCTGCTCTGGTGTCAAGTGGCCAAAGAGTATGCTTCTCTCAAGGTTCTCAGTTGCTCCATTTATAGGCACCCTTGATGGTCACACTCTGACCTACACCCACTTCCTGCTTCCAAACTTGCACTTCCTTGGAACCCCTCAACTTTAGGACAACTCCCCCCACCCCCAGCCCATGGTCCATTTTCCAGCTGCTTTTTAAAAAATATATAATTTTTTTTTATTTATTTGTGTATGGCTGTGCTGTGTCTTCACTGCTGTGCAGGCTTTTCTCTAATTGCAGTGAGTGGGCTTCTCATTGCAGTGGCTTCTCTTGTTGCAGAAAACAGCATCTAGGGTGCATGGACTTCAGTAGTTTTGGATCATGGGCTCAGTAGGTGTGGTTCCTGGGCTGTAGAGCATAGGCTCAGTAGTTGTGGCCTATGGGCTTAGTTGCTCCGAGGAGTGTGGGATCTTCCCAGACCAGGGATTGAACCTGTGTCTCCTGCACTGGCAGGCAGATTCTTTACCACTGAGCTATCAGGGAAGCCCCTTCCATCTGCTTTTAACAACTGAACTTTTTCAAGAAAAGATCCATTTTTGCCTCCTCTGTTTCCCCATCATCCCTTGACCACCAAATCTGTTTTCTCTAGCATTCCCCCTGTTCCCATGTTCCCCACTGAGTTCTTGCTCCTCATTCTCACGCACTGCTCTGGGCCTTCAGCTCTGTGGGTCTCTCCTCCTCAGGACACACCCTGCTTCTCTGTCCTTCCAGGGCAGCTGCACAAGGCTCACTCCTCCACTGCTCAGTCCTCTGCACACTCTCTCCTTCAGGAGTCTACGTAGTCAGTCTTTCCTCACTCAGAATGGCTTCTGGATTTCTATCTCCAGCCCAGACCCACATTGAGACTCAGAGCTGCCTCTCCTCCTACCTAATTAACAGTTTCACCTGTATATTTATTTTTAATATTTATTTACTTTGTCTATGCCTCGTGGGACCTTCAATCTTCTGTTGAAGCATGTGGGATCTTTAGTTGCAGTGTGTGGGATCTAGTTCCCTGACCAGGGATTGAACCTGGGGCCCCTGCATTAGAAGCCTGGTCTTAGCCACTGGACCACCAGGGAAGTCCCTCACCTGCATATTTATACCAAGTGTCCCAAACCTACCCTTCTCCCTTCCACCCAGAAGCGCCTCTTCCTCTCCCTTCCGTTGTTGTTACTTTGCTCATTAGTTCTGGAAGTCAAGCGGAGAATCAAGTTTGCTTTTTCCTTCAAACTTATTTCTCAATTTTGTTTGCAACTCAGTATAGGGTATTGCAATACGTGAACCATGAACTTCCAGATGTTCAAGCTGGTTTTAGAAAACCAGAGGAACCGGAGATCAAATTGCCAACATCTGCTGGATCATTGAAAAAGCTAGAGAGTTCCAGAAAAACGTCTATTTCTGCTTTATTGACTATGCCAAAGCCTTTGACTATGTGGATCACAATAAACTGGAAAATTCTGAAAGAGATGGGAATACCAGACCACCTGACCTGCCTCTTGAGAAACCTATATACAGGTCAGAAAGCAATAGTTAGAACCAGATATGGAACAACAGACTGGTTCCAAATAGGAAAAGGAGTATGTCAAGGCTGTATATTGTCACCCTGCTTACTTAACTTATATGCAGAGTACATCATGAGAAACGCTGGGCTGGAAGAAGCACAAGCTGGAATCAAGATTGCTGGGAGAAATATCAGTAACCTCAGATATGCAGATGACATCACCCTTATGGCAGAAAGTGAAGAGGAACTAAAAAGCCTCTTGATGAAAGTGAAAGAGGAGAGTGAAAAAGTTGGCTTAAAGCTCAACATTCAGAAAACCAAGATCATGGCATCTGGTCCCATCACTTCCTGGGAAATAGATGGGGAAACAGTGGAAACAGTGTCAGACTTTATTTTTGGGGGCTCCAAAATCACTGCAGATGGTTATTGCAGCCATGAAATTAAAAGACACTTACTCCTTGGAAGGAAAGTTATGACCAACCTACATAGCATATTCAAAAGCAGAGACATTACTTTGTGAACAAAGGTCTGTCTAGTCAAGGCTATGGTTTTTCCAGTGGTTATGTATGGATGTGAGAGTTGGACTGTGAAGAAAGCTGGGCGCCGAAGAATTGATGCTTTTGCACTGTGGTGTTGGAGAAGACTCTTGAGAGTCCCTTGGACTGCAAGGAGATCCAACCAGTCCACCGTAAAGGAGATCAGTCCTGGGTGTTCATTGGAAGGACTGATGCTGAAGCTGAAACTCCAATACTTTGGCCACCTCATGCGAAGAGTTGGCTCATTGGAAAAGACCCTGATGCTGGGAGGGATTGGGGGCAGGAGGAGAAGGGGACAACAGAGGATGAGATGGCTGGATGGCATCACCGACTCGATGGACATAAGTTTGGGTAGACTCTGGGAGTTGGTGATGGACAGGGAGGCCTGCGATTCATGGGGTCGCAAAGAGTCAGACACGACCGAGCGACTGAACTGATAGAGTATTGCAAGAGCCCTAGGCTGGAAGGCAATCCAGGGTCCTAGTCCCAGCTCCACCGCGGCTTTCTGGATGGCTTGTGGACAAGTCAGTGAACTTTTTGAACTTTATGCATCTCATATAATAGGACCAGCAACCACTTATTGAAAGCTTACAGGCCAAGTACTGTGATCAGGGTGATCTATACGCTATCTCACGAACCTTAGGATGTAGAAACTATAATTTTTCCAGTTCAGAGAAAAAGGAAAATAAAGCTCACAAGGGTAAGGTATTCATGATCAACAGCAGGGATGGGCTCGAACCAGCTCTGTAATTGTAACTCCAGAATTCATTCTTTCCATTACACCGTAGGGCGCATTCTCTCCACGCCCAAGGAAGCCAGCCTTCAGCCTCCTTAGGGGAATGTTTGCTCACCGATGCAGGCACCCTACGACCGAAAGAGGTTACGCTCGCGGCTGTGAGCCGCACTCCAAGCTCTGGACTTCCTCTTTCCGCCGCACCGCTCTCCTACAGGGTGGCTCCGCCCCCTAATCTGATTGGCTGTCGGGAGCGAGGCCGTGCTTGGGGATTGGCTGCCCGGCGGCCAAGGACTGACGTGGCGGGGCCGGTGTGTGTGTGTGTGTGTGGGGGGGGGGGCCGGTGTGTGGGTCCCGCTGGGCTGCGGACCTAACGCTCCAAGGAGGTGGCGGGACCCTGACTGGTGGTGCAGCAGGGAAGCGTAAGCCACCACCATGCCGCTGGAGCTGGAGCTGTGTCCTGGGCGCTGGGTGGGCGGGCAGCATCCATGTTTTATCATTGCCGAGATCGGCCAGAACCACCAGGGCGATCTGGACGTGGCCAAGCGCATGATCCGCATGGCTAAGGTGAGGGGACGGTCTAGACAACTCGGGCACTAGCCCGGGGGCGGGGGGCGGGGTAGGGAAGGGCCTGGAGGAAGAGCGGCCTGGGCCGGGGTGGGGCGGGGCTGCGCAGAGACCGAATCATCCTCGCTCTGCCTCTCTGTGCCCTGCATCTGGCCTGGCGTCCAGCTCTCCAGGTCCACTTCCAGACGTTTCGAATCCTGTTCCTCATCCCTTTGCCACCCTCCTGATTTGTTTGCATTACTACAGTTGCTCCCTAACCCGACCTCTTTCGCCCCTTTCTGGTGGCAGAATGATCTTTCTGCAACACAGATTTGATGAGCCTTCAGTGGCTATGTACTGCCACTGTAGAGTCGAAACCCTTTAATAAAGTCTTCAAGACTTTAATGACCTGACCTCTTCCAGCCTATCATTTTTGAAATCTCTGACATTTTCTGCGACAGTGAATTACTTCCAGGAAGTTCCTGAAAGTTGCTGTTGTCTCTCTCATCTGCCATTCCTTGTAATTACTTCATAGAATTTTGAGAATAAAATAAAGATGTAAAGCTCTTAGTACAGTACGTGGCAAATAGGACTCAATACATGTTAGCTATTAGTGATATGATGTTAATGAACGCTCATGCTGCCTCTTCTCTTGGACGCTTTCTCCAACTCCTCCTTTCAGAGTTGGGTTCCCGTAGTTTTTCCCATGGCATTGCATTGTCAGTGTCTGTTTAAACTTTCTGTTAGACTGTGAGTGCTCTGAAGGGGGGACCTGTCACATTCTTCATTGTAAACCCAGTCCCCAGCATAAGATCTGCACTGTGATTTCTTGATTTAGAGGTAGTTCACTAAATCTTTTTTTCCTTTCACTTCCCTTCAGCCAGAGTTGTTCTGTCATTCATAATTAGGTTTTATTTTACTCTTTCAGGACTAACTCTGCTTTTATGGAACCCTGCAGAATCATAAAGATACTTTATTTTGGGACTTCACTGGCAGTGCCGTGGTTAAAACTCTGCTTCTACTGTAGGGGATGTGGATTTGATCCCTGGTTGGAAAACTAAGATCCTGGGTGCCACGTGGCCAAAAAAAGGAAATACTTTTATTTTAAATTTTTATTTAATCATTGAAGTATAATTGATTTGCAATAATATTAGTTTCAGGTATACAACATAGTGATTCAATATTTTTATAGATTATACTCTTCCATTTAAAGTTATTGCAAAATAATAGTTGTATTTCCCTGTGCTGTACAGTATATCCTTGTTGATCATTTATTTTATACATAGTAGATGGTACTTCTCAATCCCACACCCCTTTCTTGTCCATCACTCCTTCCCTCTCCCCACTGGTATCCATTTGTTTGTTCTCTAGATCTGTGAGTCTGTTTGAAACCTAAGTTTCCACCAACAAATGAATGGATAAAGATATAGTATGTATGCACAATGGAATATTATTCAGCCATAAAAAAGTGAAATTCTGTCATTTACAACGATGTGAATGGACCTGGAGGATATTATGCTTAGTGAAACAAGTCAGAGAAAAACAAATACTGTATGTTATCACTTATGGGTGAAATCTAAAAAGTAAAATGTGCTTTTAAAGAGTAACAATTGCCAGAACTTTTTAATGCTTACTGGGTCAAGTGCCTTAAATGCACCACCTAACTTTCAAATTTGATGCAGAGGGTGTGTTACACCTTGACTTATTTGTCAGTTTGCTTTTTTGCCGGTAGAGAAGCAATAAAAGCTTGAACAAAGAAACCATCAGCAGTGGGGTAAAACAGGGACAGTGATTGTGTTTTCTGAACCTAGAGTTGACCATAGCATTAAACAGATACAGAAATGTACCTCATTTAGGAAAGAAGTGGAGAAAAGAAGGGGAGGAACTTTCTGTCCTCCCAGTACAACTGCTGTCGTGTGGGATGTGGTAGAACTTTCTCTGATCTCTCCTCATTAGTACTTTCTGCTGTTTTACTTCACTTTATTACTTCCTATAAAGGGAAGGTTTGCCTAGATGGAGACAAGCTTTGTAACCTCTTGAGTGTAAGTCTGCTTCTTGAGGCAGACGTGAGAAGCAAAGGAGGGAAGCGTTGCGCTATGAAGATCATGTCGTGCAGCCCCCAGAAAAGCCCTCTGGCCGCCTCTGCCAGAGAGTCTCCACACAGTTTTGGTCAGGTCCCTCTAAGCCTTGGGATCTTTATCTAGACAATGAGGACTCAGTCGTCCAAGGTCACTTTCAGGTCTAATGTTCTTTGAACTTCTTTCTAGCATCAAGTTTTGACCATGCCATTTTGTGGCTTTTCCAGGAGTGAAAGTGACGCTCTGAGCACAGACATTTCTGGAGCCCAGGTTTCCAGCAACATGAACACCTGTGTGTCTGTAGCAGTGTCAGTGAGCTGAGACTTGAGAGAGTTTTCCTTAATCTTTCTACCGAGTGATTTAAAAAAAAAAACACACAATTTTGAGAGCTTGGAGGCTGACTGGCAATAAAATTATAGCTTTTAGAGTCAGATAATCCAGCTTTTATATTATAGCTTCTGTTCAGTAAAGCTGGGGCATTTCTAAATTTTTTTGCTTGCCGTTACCCCAGAACCTCTTGTTCAAACAAGATGCCATATAGAAACCACATGTGCAAAACAGCTAACAGCCACCCCCATCAGGGGCTCCTCAGAAAGTTACAGGCCTTGGAGCTGTTCCACATGGCCATTTGTATAGATAGAGAAACTGAGGCCAGAGATAGGGAGTGACTTATCCAGGAGAGTCAGAGTTAAGGCAGATTCTTTTCCCCCTAAATTCTCGTCCGTGCTCATATCCTGAGTTATACAACTCTGCTGAGTTATACAACTTAAAATCTTGATTGTTTGATTAATTATTTTTAATATTATAATGTAAAGCGAAGTCCCCCCACTTTTTTTTTTTCTTTTTTTTACATTTTAAGAGGGAAAAACAGAGGGGAACTCCTATCCCCAGCCTTTTCTTCTTTTGAGACTTCCTTGCTTCTGTTTCTCTTCTTTGGGAGTTCTTAAGAACTCTGTCATTCAATGTTGGCATTTGTTTGTTTGTTAAATATTTGTTTATTTACTTGTTTGGCTGCATCAGGTCTTAGTTGCTGAGCCTGAGTGAGAGAGTGAGTGGTCTGAGTTGTGGCATGCAGGATCTTTTAGTTTTGAGATATGCGGAATCTAGTTGCGGTATGTGGGATCTAGTTCCTTGACCGGGGATTGAACCCTGGTTCCCTGCATCTGGAGCATGGAGTCTTAGCCACTGGACTGGCAGGGAAGTCCCCTTGATGTTGTTTTTAAAGATAATGGTTTAATAGCAGCTGCCCCAACATTTCTCTTCTCTCTGAGAGCCCGTGACCAAAAATTAAAGGAACCCTAATATGTGTTGCAGGAGTGTGGGGCCGATTGTGCCAAGTTCCAGAAGAGTGAGCTGGAGTATAAGTTTAATCGGAAAGCCTTGGAGAGGCCATACACCTCGAAGCATTCCTGGGGGAAGACATACGGGGAGCACAAACGCCATCTGGAGTTCAGCCATGCCCAGTACAAGGAGCTGCAGAAATATGCCGAGGAGGTTGGCATCTTCTTCACTGCCTCTGGAATGGATGAGGTGAGCCCTCTGCCATTTTACCAGACTTAGGGGACAACAGGTGGCCTGGTGTCTTGGTGTCTTTGACTTTAAGCCAGCTGCAGGCCTTGCTCTCTTTACACTGTTCTGTGTTTTCTGAGCTAGAGTTCCCCATAACGTTGACCAGGTGAATGTCCAACTAAACAGGAGGCCGGGGGGATTGGAGGCCCAGTGAAATTTGGAGGAAAGAGAACTATGGTTTTCAAAACAGGCTGTCTCTGGGAGTAGGGGGCAACCACCTGGAAACCCAGCGTCCCTCAAGCCAATGGGAGATCCCACTGGGCCAATTTGCTCCCAGTGGAAAGTGGCCTAGACTCAGAATCGGGAAACTGCAGTCCTAACAGGAGTCCTCCTGTTGCCGAGTGGCTGTGGGTGATCTGGGTGGGGTGACACTGCATCTTCTAGAAGGGAGTGGCTCCCAGGATGGCCATGCCCACATCCTGGAAGAGACCAGCTGGTGCCAGGTCTCAGGTTCCATCTGCTCTGTGACCTGCCTCAAGACTCCTTCGTGGGCTCTTTCTTCAAATATAAAAAAATTTAGTTATAAAAATAATGTCACAGAAAGTTTAGAAAACAGGAAAAAAAAGGAGAAAAACTGCTCTTTGTACATATTTCCTCCTGAACTTGTTTTATATGCGTATTTTATTACCTGGTTGTTATATTTTGAATGTTTAGTTCTGTGTTTGCTTCTTCCAGTTAATCTTATACCACAGTGTTTACCCATATCCTGGTTTTCTTTCTCAGCTTTATTGAGCTATAATTGACATGTAACTCTCCATATCTTTTGCTGAAAGTTATTAATCGTGGTATAGTATTTCTTTTGAGGATTTATAATATATGTGACCATTTCTTTATGTTTGAACATGAGGTTACTTTCAGCTTTTTGTGCTTTTAAATGATGCTGAGATGACCATCTTTCTGTGTTTTGAGTTTCCTTAGGATAACTTTGCAGAAACAGATCAGTAGACGAAACTTAACATTTTTAAGGCTCTTGGCTAGTGATTCTTTTAGTCAGGTAGGGTATTTGAAGAGACTCCAGTTCATTCTGTAGGCCTCTGACCTCTGTGTTACTGTTCCAACCCTAAGCTGTGCCTGTAAATTACATCAAAAGAAGCATCACTCTAGTCTAGACCATTAGTAGATTAAAAAAGGAGGGGAAGCAGAGAACCTAGATGTCTGGGAAACTTGACAAGTTCAGGCATCAGTTCCATAGCCCAGATTCATTCTTTAATTGACAGCCTTCATAAGCATGACATTCTTCAGATCTAGTTGTTCATCTAATAATCATAATTTCCTACATCTGAATTTGATGTTATAGTTTATGAAGCATCTTCGCTTACAGTAATATATTTTATCCCTACTATGTCCCATTTTACAGATAAAGAAATGGAGGCTCCAGGGGCTAGAATGTCTATGCAATGTCGCACAGTTAGGAAATGGGTCTTGAGGGCAGATCTGACACCTTTCTGGGGTCCCCCAGTGGCCACCTGGGTGCTGGTCCAGGCATGTACAGCTTCCCAGAGCTCAGCAGAGCCTTTGGGCTTCCCCCTGTTCTTCACCACCCTCCATGTTGGTGGCTGGAGAGTCTTGGACCCATGTTGCCCCTAGGACAAGGGCACAGATTTTTTCTTTTTTTTTGGCCTCATCATGTGGCTTGCGGGATCTCATTTCCCACCAGGGACTGAACCCAGGCCAAGGCAGTGAGAGTGCCAAATTCTAATCACTAGACTACCAGGGAATTCCCAGGGATAGATTTTTTAATAACAGCTTTATTGACACATCATACAATTCACTCAATTAATTTTAGAACATTTTTATCACCCCAAAAGGAAGCCCTATACCCGTTAGCAGTCATTCCTCAATTCCTTCAATTCTCCCAGCCCTACTGCTGCTACTGCTGCTAAGTCACTTCAGTCATGTCGGACTCTGTGCGACCCCATAGACGGCAGCCCACGAGGCTCCCCCATCCCCGGGATTCTCCAGGCAAGAACACTGGAGTGGGTTGCCATTTCCTTTTCCAATGCATGAAAGTGAAAAGTGAAAGTGAAGTCGCTCAGTCATGTCTGACTCCTAGTGACCCCATGGACTGGAGCCTTCCAGGCTTCTCCATCCATGGGAGTTTCCAGGCAAGAGTACTGGAGTGGGTGCCATTGACTTCTCCTCTCCCAGCCCTAGGCAACTTCTAATCTGCTGTCTGTCTCTATAGATTTGCCTTTTCTGGACATTGTATATAAAAAGAACCAGACAGTATGTGGTCCTTTGGGTATATATATATATATTTATGGTAACTCAGTGTTTAACTTCTTTGAGGAACTGCCAGACTTTTTGAAAGTGGCTGCACCATTTTACGTTCCGCCAGCAATGTATGAGGTTTTTGCCTCTCATTCCTGGTAAGTCCAGGTGGAGGTTATTTACCTTCTTTGTGCTTCTGTGTCTTCAGCTGAACTCACCTCGCAGGGTTGTCATGAGGATTAAACGTGATCACCCGCAGAAGGCGCAGCACGCAGCCAGCGCTCGGCCACATTAGTTACAGTTGAGGAAGCAGCCCGGGCTGAGGGTCAGGAAATCCAGGTCCTTGCCCTGCTCTGCTGAGTTCATCTGCATGTGAGCTTGGCAAGTTGCTGCCCCGCTCTGGGGCCTCCATCTCCTTTCATGTGTGAAGAAGCTGTCATCCAAAGGCTCTCCGTGCTCGTTTGTCCCGAGTCAGCCTAGAATCTGGCAGGGTCACTAAGGTGACTTGGACCTGGAATGAGGACTTTCCTGTTAAGACTGTTCCCAGACACCTGAGCTCCCGGATGTGGGCTCTGAAGGGAATGCCTGGCCTCTGCTTGCAGCTGGGCAGCCGCTGCTCAGGAAGTCACTTCTTTAGGTCTTTTGCTGCAGGGTGGCTTTGAGGTTAAGAGTCAGGAGCAGAGAGGGGAAGGAGAGGAGTCTGGGTGTTGGTGGCTGGGGCTGCCTCCTGGTTTCCCAGGAAGCACTTTGGTGTGTAAATTTGAGCTCTGCAGCCACACTCAGGTGCTGACACACTTGCTCTGTGAGCTTGGGCTGGTCACATAACCTCTTTGAGCCACAGGTGTCCGTCCATCTGTGACAATGAGGTAATCAAGATGCCCACCCCACAGCTGCAGTGAGGACCTGGTGACATGAACCTGGGGGCTTGCAAGATTTGTACCCACTGACTGACAGCTGTTCTGTTGCTTAGAATCCTTTTCTCTGCTTCACACTTAAAGGGGCAGGGAGTCTTTTCTGTCTCAGGAATGCTGTTTGCTCCCCACTGGTGTCCTGACAGACCAAGGCACAGGCAGCGAGGAGAAATGTATTTTTTTTTTTAGATTTATTTATTTATTTTTGCTGTGCTGGGTCTTTGTTGATGTGCATGGGCTTTCTCTAGTTGTGGAAAGCAGGGGCTGCTCTTCCTTGCTGTGCGAGGGCTTCCCGTTGTGGCATTCTTAAGAGCCTTTGCAAGAGTGCCATTTGCTTTGCTCGCCAGGTCCCTTTTTGCTGAACCAGCAAGTCCTGTCTACCCGGCTGTTCGAGGTGGGTTGGTCGCTTGTTCCGTGTTTGTCTAGAAAGCAGCTCTGAGAATTCACCCCCGCTGACTTCCTCATGGACAGTAAGCATGTACTGAGTGCCAGCTTTCTCTACCGTGTGTGCTGCCCTGAGCGTTCTTTGTGTGCTGAGGAAAGGTTAAGGCATGGTGGAACTTTATGAAGACCAAGAAAATACCAGGGCACCTGGTCAGAAGCTGCACAGAGGCCTGTGGAACTCGACTGAAATGAGCAGAGTGCCTTTGGTCGAAATGGAGAGTTTTGTTGAGAAAGCAAATGGGAGCCATGACGTAGAGGCGGCCCTTGGAGGACCAATTCCAGCAGAGCCACCCTTCCCTCCTCGTGCCTGCCCCCATAGTGCCTGCCCTCGTTCCTCCAACACCCCTGCTGCAGGGCACCCCTGCCTGTGTTGTGGTGTGCTCTGACTGGGCTGAAGGCAGGCTGGGCCTTTTTGGCTCCATGCTTCCCTGCCCCCCATCCTTTCCTCAGCCTGGGCAAGCCCTCCGGCAACTGTTCTCCCAGCTTGGTGTCAGAGATCCCGAAATCAAGGGGAGTGGAAGCAGCTTTAGAAAAACCCCATTTCCACTCCTGTCTTTTCTGTTACCCCTTAGATCAGCAGGCTCCCAAATTTCTCATGGGATACATTATGGAAAGGGGGTTCCTCATTAATTCATTAATTAAAAGTCCCTTCCCCAAATAAACAAGGGTTCTGTGCTGAATACGTGTGGGAAACACTAGGAGTAAATTAGCTAGAGGAGTGTACTCACTAGGACCCTCCAAGGTGAGGTCTTACAGTGCAGTGTTTCACCCAAAACAGTTTGCTGGTAGGACCCTTTGCTCTGTGTTTAACTCCTGGATGCCTAGTGAGGGTCATACTCGATTGAGTTCCTTTCAGACAGGCTCAGAAAGCCTTTGTGATGTGGGGCAGAGGAGAGGAGAAGTTATGAGGCTGCCTGGCTGCGTTGTATCGATATCCCGTAGATGGAAGGGGGACTGAAAGCAGCATAGACAGAGGAAGCCAGGAAGTCCACAGAGAGAAAGGCAGCCACTGGCGCTGACCCAGCCTGACGGGGCCTGGGCCCAGTAATACTGCCTCAGAATGGAAGGCTACTGAAACTGGCACCCTTTGCAGAAGAGATTAATCCAAAATGGCAGTTTTCTAAGTGGCCACTAGGTGGGGCTGGCTCCCTAGGAAGGCTGCAAGAAACCAGCTGCACCTTTCTCTGCCAATAGGAATTTACCCCTTTGCTCGCTTCAAAATTGTAGAGCTCCATGCATATTTTCCTGGAGAAGGAAATGGCAACCCACTCCACTATTTTTGCCTGGAAAATCCCATGGACAGAGGAGCCTGGCAGGCTACAGCCCACGGGGTCGCAAAGAGTTGGACACAACTGAGTGACTTCACTTTATGTAGATTTTACAATCAGCCATAGGTAAGCTTTTGCAAAGCATTTTTCCTACATTTGGCCCCTCCTTGCCCCTATGTGCCCTGCGCCTCTCCTGATTGGGCTCATCCATCTCTTTATGGCCCTGGGGACTCTGATCATGAGCCATGCTCTCACAAAGTGGAGCATTAGAGATGAAATTTTGCACAGGATTTTCCCTCTTAAAATAGAAAACACTCTCTTCATCTGCCAGATAGAGTGGGGAGGGTGGGGACACTAGACTTTATTCAATAAATATGTTTAAAACAAATGCTTTTCAGTTTCATCTTAGGGCTGGTTAATAGTATGAGACACACATACACAGGAGAGAATGACCTAGAAAACTGTGGAAGGGAAGAGAGAGACAAGGAAGACATAAAGCAGAGGGGAGGAGGCGGCGGTGGTTTAGCACCTTGGACGTGAGTGGTGCTTTGGCCATCCTGAAAGGTGTCTCCTAGACTGAGAGTGTCATCTGCCTTTGGCCTGTTCACTGGCTGGTTAGGCACTGTATGTCTCTCCAGAAGCTCTGCTGCTGCTGCTGCTGCTAAGTCGCTTCAGTCGTGTCTGACTCTGTGTGACCCCATAGACGGCAACCCACCAGGCTCCCCCGTCCCTGGGATTCTCCAGGCAAGAACACTGGAGTGGGTTGCCATTTCCTTCTCCAATGCATGAAAGTGAAAAGTGAAAGTTAAGTCACTCAGTCATGTCCGACTCCTAGCGACCCCATGGACTGCAGCCCACCAGGCTTCTCTGTCCATGGGATTCCCCAGGCAAGAGTACTGGAGTGGGTTGCCATTGCCAGCAGCTCTGCTGCTGCTGCTGCTAAGTCCCTTCAGTCGTGTCCGACTCTGTGCGATCCCATGGACTGTAGCCCACCAGGCTCCTCCATCTATGGGATTTTCCAGGCAAGACTACTGGAGTGGGGTGCCATTGCCTTCTCCAACCAGCAGCTCTAACCCCTACTTATTAGAGGAAAATGATTCTCTGAGTGAGGCCAGTGATTAGAGTAGCTCATCATCTGCTGGGAAGATGGGAGAAAGCTCAGGCAGTACTAGTTTGATTCAAAGAACCTGCTGGCAAGAACTTCCCTGGTGGTCCAGTGGTTAAGACTCACCACTTCCAATGTAGGGAGCACCAGTTTGCTTCAATCCCTTGCTTGGGAACTAAGATCCCACGTGCTACATGGTAAGACCAAAAAAAGAAAAGAAGTAAAAAAATAAAGAACCTGCTGGCAGAATGACCTCATACTGTTCCTTACCACCCCCAAACCCTTTGGATTTCCATGCCAGTAACCTTGCTCCTTGCTAATCTAAGTATGTTTCACAGAGCAGTAACAGTGGTATTACTGAGGAGCTTACAAGAAATGCAGACTCTTGGGCCCCACTCTAGATCAACAGAATCAGAACGTGCATTTCATTCATCCAAGATCCATGGCAGGTTTGTGTGCCTGTATTAAAGTGTGAGAAGCACTGACCTAGCTAACTTCCAAACTTACTTCTGAGACTTGGCCAGCATTTTAAGATAGATGGAACTTAGATACTGGGAAATATTCCAAGGCATTGACTCTCTCTACTTCTGATTTTCAACTTCAATTAAAAAAAATAGTAATGAAAAGTAATTTGGGAAGTTTTGGTAATTGTACACCAAATTGAGATTTTACTCTTAAAACTTGTGGTCCACTAATTCCTTCAGGAGGCATTTGCTGACATTTGCCAATTTCCTGAGGGTTATTGATGAATCCCAGATAAGGATGGTGAAGGGCCCTAGAGAAGTAGCCTCAAACAGTCAGATTGGTTTTTTTCTGTGGGCAGCATAATTTGAGGTCTGAAAGGGCTTGGGTTTGATGGACCCTGCCAGCTGTGGATCAATGTGTCAGAGCTGAGCCATGAAACACTTCATTTCTTCTACTTTTGGCAAGGATTGAAATGGCCTCTCTTTTCCTGGCTGTTTGGTCCTGAGGCAAGGATAAGGCCTTTGAGGGACACTCACTTTCTCAGTGCCTACTTGTCTAAGTCAAGATTAGGTCATGACCTTTCTTGTTTGTTCACTGGGCCCCAGGCCCCCAGGGAAGGAAGGTCTGGCCAGGGGTCTGATTCTTTTCCAGATTCTCATAGACAGTGTGCGCCAGGGTGCAGTGTTTGTTGGACAAATGGATGGGTGGATATGAGTGAACGAATGTTTGAATTTGAATGAAATGACTGATAACGAATCTGTGTCTGCTTTCAAGTTGCTGGGCAAGAGAAGGGGTATTTCTATTTGTAGGTGGCTCCTCGCCAGTCTTGAGGATGGTGATTTTGAACCGTGGTGAATGTGAGCCCCCCCTTTGATTTTTGTAGATGGCAGTTGAGTTTCTGCATGAACTGAATGTTCCCTTTTTCAAAGTTGGATCTGGGGACACCAACAATTTCCCGTATCTGGAAAAGACAGCCAAAAAAGGTGAGTGTTTAATTTTTGTCATACAATCTGAATCCAGACTTTTTGTGTTTTTACACCGTTGGTAATAACCCACTAAAGAGTCTGCTGAAGACAGATTTTCCAATCAGCATTTACTCCCACTTTTTCATGTGCTGAGTTGAAAGAAATTAAAGATATACAGTTTTTATAAGAATTTTTAAAGATTTCTTTTTTTGATGTGGACCATTTTTTTAAAAGTCTTTATTGAATTTGTTGCAGTATTGTTTCTTTTTTATGTTTGTTTGTGGGCCATGAGGCATGTGGGATCTTACCTCCTTGACCAGGGGTCGAACCCATACCCCCTGCATAGGAAGGCGAAATCTTAAGCCCTGGACCACTAGGGAAGTCCTCATAAGAATTTTAAAATGAAAATTATTTTTAATTTCTAATAAAATACTTATATAAAATGAAGGATATGACAGTATAAATGAAACTCCTTAGAGGCAGCTCTGACTTGGAGAAGTACTCTCTAGGTATATTAGAACATCCAGCCTCTGCACATCAGAGCTTGTACAGTGGTTCTCATGTCAGTACTGGGACTGAAGCAGGTCATATGATGATGATGCTTTCTACTTACTTCATAGCCAAGAATCTGAGACCACACAGGTAGGACTTGGCAGCTCAAGGCCTCACCCTCTTGAATCTGGGGCATGCTCACCCTATCACGCTGTGCAACCTCTTAATACAATGAGATGCTCATCTTTCTCTAAAGAGTGTCAGATTCCTCTTAATTTGGTTCACTTTGCTGCACAATAATGTTGTGGGGTGAAGGGAGTCTACGTTTCTTGTGGTTGAGGACAGAAACCCACCGACTTCGCCTGTGTTCCTCCACTGTGTAAGAGTTGTTTGAATGATGAGACCAACAGCAGGGGTGTGCTTAAAGGGAGAATCGGAACCTCTGAAAATAAAGTGATGATGGTACTGGTGTTGGGTCCTTCAGGCCGCCCAATGGTGATCTCTAGTGGGATGCAGTCCATGGACACCATGAAGCAAGTCTATCAGATTGTGAAGCCCCTCAACCCCAACTTCTGCTTCCTCCAGTGCACCAGTGCCTACCCGCTCCAGCCTGAGGACGTCAACCTGCGTGTCATCTCGGTGAGCACAAGGGAGGGCCCTTGGCTGACTGGGTCATTGGCTGTGGGAAAGATGCAGCCAAAATTTTAACCAGCCTTGACATGCTTTGTAATTGGGACATCCTTCCAGTGTTCTGGCCTGGAGAATTCCATGGACTATATAGTCCATGGGTCGCAAAGAGTCGGACGTGACTGAGCGACTTACACTTCCGCTTGATAGTCTTGCTGTTCCAGAATCAAATTAGAACCAACTATGGAGTTAAGCAGTCAGATACATTCTTAAAGATTATAAATTAAATTTTCTTAACACCAATCTTAATTTCTCTCATTATACAATTTAAGGTGGAGTCTTTCAGGGTTTTTTTGTTTTTTTATTTGTTTTTTGTCGTTTTAAGGTAGAGTCTTTGTAATTGGCCATATACATTTTTTTTGCCTGTGTGTATTGGCCATTAGGGGTCCCTTTTCTGTGAATTGCTGGCTTTTATCTTTTCTTAATGAGTTATGGATTTGTTTTTGTAAAATATACATACAATTTGCCATCGTAGCCATTTTTTGGTGTCTAGTTCAGTGGCACTAAGTGTGTTCACATTGTTGTGCTACCATTGCTATGTCCATCTGAAGAACTTTTTCTCATCTCAGAGTCATATCATATTCTATACTCATTAACATTGAGTGCCGTCCCCACCCCCACCAGCTCCTGGCGGCTGTCATTTTATTTTCTGTCACTACGAACAAAGCTAGTGGAGGTGATGGAATTCCAGTTGAGCTATTTCAAATTCTGAAAGATGATGCTGTGAAAGTGCTGCACTCAATATGCCAGCAAATTTGCAAAACTCAGCAGTGGCCACAGGACTGGAAAAGGTCAGTTTTCATTCCAATCCCAAAGAAAGGCAATGCCAAAGAATGCTCAAACTACCGCACAATTGCACTCATCTCACACGCTAGGAGAGTAATGCTCAAAATTCTCCAAGCCAGGCTGCAGCAATACGTGAACCGTGAACTTCGTGATGTTCAAGCTGGTTTTAGAAAAGGCAGAGGAACCAGAGATCAAATTGCCAACATCTGCTGGATCATGGAAAAAGCAAGAGAGTTCCAGAAAAACATCTATTTCTGCTTTATTGACTATGCCAAAGCCTTTGACTGTGTGGATCACAATAAACTGTGGAAAATTCTGAAAGAGATGGGAATACCAGATCACCTGACCTGCCTCTTGAGAAATCTGTATGCAGGTCAGGAAGCAACAGTTCGAACTGGACATGGAACAACAGACTGGTTCCAAATAGGAAAAGGAGTACGTCAAGGCTGTATATTGTCACCCTGCTTATTTAGCTTATATGCAAAGTACATCATGAGAAACGTTGGACTGGAAGAAACACAAGCTGGAATCAAGATTGCCGGGAGAAATATCAATAACCTCAGATATGCAGATGACACCACCCTTATGGCAGAAAATGAAGAGGAACTCAAAAGCCTCTTGATGAAAGTGAAAGTGGAGAGTGAAAAAGTGGGCTTAAAGCTCAACATTCAGAAAACAAAGATCATGGCATCCGGTCCCATCACTTCCTGGGAAATAGATGGGGAAACAGTGGAAACAGTGTCAGACTTTATTTTGGGGGGCTCCAAAATCACTGCAGATGGTGACTGTAGCCATGAAATTAAAAGACGCTTACTCCTTGGAAGGAAAGTTATGACCAACCTAGAGAGCATATTCAAAAGCAGAGACATTACTTTGCCAACAAAGGTTCGTCTAGTCAAGGCAATGGTTTTTCCTGTGGTCATGTATGGATGTGAGAGTTGGACTGTGAAGAAGGCTGAGCACCGAAGAATTGATGCTTTTGAACTGTGGTATTGGAGAAGACTCTTGAGAGTCCCTTGGACTGCAAGGAGATCCAACCAGTCCATTCTGAAGGAGATCAGCCCTGGGATTTCTTTGGAAGGAATGATGCTAAAGCTGAAACTCCAGCACTTTGGCCACCTCATGTGAAGAGTTGACTCACTGGAAAAGACTCTGATGCTGGGAGGGATTGGGGGCAGGAGGAGAAGGGGACGACAGAGGATCAGGTGGCTGGATGGCATCACGGACTTGATGGACATGGGTCTGAGTGAACTCCGGGAGTTGGTGATGGACAGGGAGGCCTGGCATGCTGGGATTCATGGGGTCGCAAAGAGTCAGACACGACTGAGTGACTGCACTGAACTGACTGATGAACATGACTACTCTCGGTTTCTCAAATAAATGGAATCATACAGTATTTGTCCTTCTGTGTCCACCTGCTTTCACTTAGCATAACGTCGTCAAGGCTCATCCATGTTGTAGCGTGTATTAGCATCTCATTCCTTTTTAAGGCTGAATAACATTTCATTGTGTGTGTATACCACTTATGGCTTATCTGTTCATCTGTTGATGGACATCTGGGATGGTTCCACCTTTTGGCTATTGTGAATAATGCTGATATGAATGTTGGTGTGCAAATATTCATTTTTCTTCATATTGAATTGTAGGAGACCTTCTTGAAACTTCTGAGTTTTCCTGTTCTGTTATTTACCAGCTCTCTGATTCTTTCAGTACAGTATTTGACATTCTGAGGTTTTCTCCCCCTGATTATGTAAGCTCTTATACATTTTTCTAGAGAGTCTTTCCTATTTAACTTTTAAAAAAGTAATCTTTTTTCGAAATGACATGGCTGTCTTTGTAACTAAAATTTTAGTCCCTCCCAGTTTTGTAGTCTTTTCTCCATTGCTCGCTCATCTCTAAATCATATTATTTTTAAAAATAAAACATGATTTAAGAAAAAAAAGAAACTCAGCCCTGATGTATATAACATAGAAAGTGAACATCCTCTATAATCCCATCCCACAGATTACCATAATTGACAATTTAGTGTGTATGATGCCAAATATTTTCCTCAGTTTTCTTCCTTTGTGAAGCGTGGTCCTGTTTCCCTTCCACCGTCCCCCTCCTCACCTCCCTGGTGTGCTCATGTCCTTTATCCTGAGAGCAGGGCATGATCAGAGTTGAACTGCCCGCCAGCCCCCGACCCCTACCAGCCCAGCCCACCCCATCACGGCAGGGTGAGTACTCTGACCTACAACCTGCACTTCCTTGTCCAGCACACGCTCTTAAGCCTGGTTTCTGAGGCCTTTGCCACTCAGCCGTCCTAATCTTTTATTAACTCCCGTCTGGGTCTTTCTGCTGTACTCAGGCCTTCTGGCCGCCCTCCCTGACAAGGCTTACTCGACTTAGCATGTCTTTTGTTGCTTCCAGTGAATTACAGATAACCAATTAATTAATTATTTAGCATTTCCACCGGAGGATTGAGATTGGGCTGTCTGTATTATTGATGGTGATCTTTGTGCATATAGCATGTTTGCTTTCAGTTCAGTTCAGTTCAGTCGCTCAGTCGTGTCCGACTCTTTGCGACCCCATGAATCCCAGCACGCCAGGCCTCCCTGTCCATCACCAACTCCCGGAGTTCACTCAGACCCATGTCCATCGAGTCCGTGATGCCATCCAGCCACCTGATCCTCTGTCGTCCCCTTCTCCTCCTGCCCCCAATCCCTCCCAGCATCAGAGTCTTTTCCAGTGAGTCAACTCTTCGCATGAGGTGGCCAAAGTGCTGGAGTTTCAGCTTTAGCATCATTCCTTCCAAAGAAATCCCAGGGCTGATCTCCTTCAGAATGGACTGGTTGGATCTCCTTGCAGTCCAAGGGACTCTCAAGAGTCTTCTCCAACACCACAGTTCAAAAGCATCAATTCTTCGGTGCTCAGCCTTCTTCACAGTCCAACTCTCACATCCATACATGACCACAGGAAAAACCATTGCCTTGACTAGACGAACCTTTGTTGGCAAAGTAATGTCTCTGCTTTTGAATATGCTCTCTAGGTTGGTCATAACTTTCCTTCCAAGGAGTAAGCGTCTTTTAATTTCATGGCTACAGTCACCATCTGCAGTGATTTTGGAGCCCCCCAAAATAAAGTCTGACACTGTTTCCACTGTTTCCCCATCTATTTCCCAGGAAGTGATGGGACCGGATGCCATGATCTTTGTTTTCTGAATGTTGAGCTTTAAGCCCACTTTTTCACTCTCCACTTTCACTTTCATCAAGAGGCTTTTTAGTTCCTCTTCATTTTCTGCCATAAGGGTGGTGTCATCTGCATATCTGAGGTTATTGATATTTCTCCCGGCAATCTTGATTCCAGCTTGTGTTTCTTCCAGTCCAACGTTTCTCATGATGTACTTTGCATATAAGTTAAATAAGCAGGGTGACAATATACAGCCTTGACGTACTCCTTTTCCTATTTGGAACCAGTCTGTTGTGCCATGTCCAGTTCGAACTGTTGCTTCCTGACCTGCATACAGATTTCTCAAGAGGCAGGTCAGGTGATCTGGTATTCCCATCTCTTTCAGATGTTTCCACAGTTTATTGTGATCCACACAGTCAAAGGCTTTGGCATAGTCAATAAAGCAGAATTAGATGTTTTTCTGGAACTCTCTTGCTTTTTCCATGATCCAGTGGATGTTGGCAATTTGATCTCTGGTTCCTCTGCCTTTTCTAAAACCAGCTTGAACATCATGAAGTTCACGGTTCACATATTGCTGCAGCCTGGCTTGGAGAATTTTGAGCATTACTCTCCTAGCGTGTGAGATGAGTGCAATTGTGCGGTAGTTTGAGCATTCTTTGGCATTGCCTTTCTTTGGGATTGGAATGAAAACTGACCTTTTCCAGTCCTGTGGCCACTGCTGAGTTTTCCAAATTTGCTGGCATATTGAGTGCAGCACTTTCACAGCATCATCTTTCAGGATTTGAAATAGCTCAACTGGAATTCCATCACCTCCACTAGCTTTGTTTGTAGTGATACTTTCTAAGGCCCACTTGACTTCACATTCCAGGATGTCTGGCTGTAGGTCAGTGATCACACCATCCTAATTAAATGCGAGAGATGCTTTCTGAGTCAGTTTAGGCATTTGGTTATAGTTCTGGTGTTATTCCTGGTGGTTTGCGCAGTGTGACACATTCTTCAGATGTGTTCCTGATAAGAGCAGTCATTAGTTTTCAGCCTTCACAGTGTGCTGAGTGCCCTCCACGTGCTCACAGCAGCTCCCACCAGCTATCGTCGTCCCCAGAAGGAGAGGCTCCGAGAGCCTCAGAGACTTCCTGGAGCTTCACAGATAGTGAGTGGCTGAATGGGGCCTCAGATCCATCAGCCTGACTCTGGATTGTATGTGGAAAGCACTACACTGTTTAACCTTTTCCTTTTTCTATTTTAAAGGAATACCAGAAGCTCTTTCCTGACATCCCCATAGGGTATTCTGGGCATGAAACTGGCATAGCGATATCCGTGGCTGCAGTGGCTCTGGGGGCCAAGGTCTTGGAGCGTCACATAACTTTGGACAAGACCTGGAAAGGGAGTGACCACTCGGCCTCGCTGGAGCCTGGAGAGCTGGCCGAGCTGGTGCGGTCCGTGCGCCTCGTGGAGAGGGCGCTGGGCTCCCCGACCAAGCAGCTGCTGCCCTGTGAGATGGCCTGCAATGAGAAGGTGGGTTCTCCTGGCCTGCCAGGTGCCAGTGTTGAGAGGAGCTATGTGGGCTTACCTGAGAGGCAGCAGGAACCAGCCCTACCTGAGCCCAGAACGGTGGGGTGATGCAGGGATGTTGCTGCGAGCCCCTGAGGTTTTTGGAGTTCATGTTAGCAGCGGGAGGAACTTACTGAAGAACTTTAGCTGTTCCTCTGGTTCCCTGGCATCATATGACGGCTTTCCATTAAGTCTCTGTGGCCCCAGCGCTGAAGACCCTGGTGGTGTCTGGGGCCTCATGAGGCATGCGGAGAGGTAGAGTCTGGGGTCCCATGTTGTAGGTAATCCTAGAGGCATGTTCAGGTGGAGGGGTTCCATGAGGCAGGGGCAGGAGGGCTGTGATAAGTCAAGGAATCACTAAGCATGGGGAGAGACTGGAAGCATGGGGCAAGGGTTCTCACGGGCTTGCTGGGGGATAATGCATACATTCCCTTGGGAGCCCTTTGAGCTAGCTGTGCAGCATTAACCTTCAGACAGAGTGGACGAGGGGAGGCCAGCAAACTCTGCCTGGCACAGGGGCCATCGGGCCTTCCTGGAAGCCAAGGCCTAGACCTGGCTCAGCCTCTGAGTCGGGGCTGCCAGGGGAGCAGGCACTCACTACTCTGATGCTGCAGGCTGTTTGGGCCAAAGCCAAGATGCCACACCAGGCCTGCTCCAGGAGGGTTGTCTTTTATTCCAGTGGGGCCTACTTGCTGCTCTCAAAGATGTATATACACTGGAAAATTAAAATAACAGTAAAAAGAAACTAACTGCCTTGTATCAGAAGAGAGGAGAAAGCTGGCTCAGAAACTGGAATAAGAGTTTCAGCAGCTGAACACTGAATTTTGTTCTGAGCATCCTGGCTCTGTGGGTAGACGGTGAGACACCACAAGACGTAACATTTGATAATCATCTGCTAACAAGACCTTTGTCCTGACATAAATTCCAGAATGGATTCCTTGGCCCTCACCTGGAAGATGCAGAGTTAGATACTTTGTGGAACAGCATTTATAGACCAGACCTTAGAACTGCTGGTTCTGAGCTCCAGGTCTCCTTCATTCCTCTCGTTGCCCAGCCTGTCTGCCCCTTCCATGCTTGTGAGCCCTCCATATTCCTGTTGTACTGAATGAGGAGGCCGTAAGGTTTGTGTCCGTCGAGCCGCGGGCCAGGGGTCAGGGATCCCAGGTTCTCCTGGCTCCTTGCAACCTTGGCCAGCTTACCCGCCCTCCGTACACCTCCATTTCCATGTGTTTAAAATGTGATACTGAACTGGATGATGACAAAAGTAATCACCATTTTTATTTACCAAGTCTGTGTTCCAGGTAGATTACGGGCATTATCATCACTAATCCGACAGGATAGAGGCACTGTTATTTCCCATTTTGCAGAGACTCTCAGCCTCGCCTTGTCCCCAGCTGCCTGGGATTTGGGTCTTGCTCTCTTTGGCTACATAACCTGAGTCCTTTATTGTAAAGGCCACCCCTCTGAGTCTGAGTCCACCCCACACTGGCCAAGACCCTGCTGTTTGTGAGCTATTGTTCTAGGCACCCAAGGGGAAAACAGACTCCCTGCTTTCCAGGGACCTTGTGTGAGAAAACTGATCAGGGACCCTGGGGGTAAAACAGCGTGTGCTAGTTATTTGTGTGGCTGGCACTGAATCTTAAGTTTTATCCACAGCTGGGCAAGTCTGTGGTGGCCAAAGTGAGAATTCCAGAAGGCAGCATTCTGACACTAGACATGCTCACTGTGAAGGTGAGTGAGCCCAAAGGTTACCCTCCTGAAGACATCTTTAGCCTGGTGGGCAAGAAGGTCCTGGTCACTGTGGAAGAAGACGACACCATCATGGAAGAATTGGTAGAGAATCATGGGAAAAAAATCAGATCTTAAAATAAAGTGCCATTCTCTGAATTCTGAATTGCCTTGCTGGTACCATCAGGTGCATTTGGGTGAGGTGGGGCAGGACTGCTGGTCTCTGGGGATCCCCAGGCAGCAGACATTTTGGGGCCAGGCCCTGGGTCAAGCCCGTTGGAGGGATACAAAGAGCAAATATAGGCAGCCTCTTCCTCAGGTTGGCTGGCCCAGAAGGCGCAGTGGGCTCAGAAGCTTCTCCTCATTGCCCATTGCAGTGCAGAGGGGTGAATGCTAGCTGTATGGGCCCTTCCTTTCAGCCTGCCTTCTTCCAGCCTGCAAAGCCAACCCTAATGACCCCAAATGTCCCTTCCTTCCAGCTCTCTCCCCTTATCTCCTGCCTGCCCTGGGTTTTTTTTTTTTTTTTTAATATATTTATTTATTTTAATTGGAGGCTAATTACTTTACAATATTGTATTGGTTTTGCCATACATCAACATGAATCCACCACGGGTGTACACGTGTTCCCCATCCTGAACCACCCTCCCACCTCCCTCTGCCCTGGGGTTGAATCCAATTAGCTATATAGTGATCACTTGGCATTAGAGAAGAAGGGGTTGGTCAGTGTCTTACAGGCAGAGGAATGAGCAAAGAGAGGGAAATGGCATTTATTCCTTCATTCAACAAGTGTGGAGGGCTTGTCACGTGCCAAGCCCTGCTCTGTGGCCTGAGGATGCAGGACTTCCGTTCTGATGGGGATGAATGCTTCACAAACCAGGAGCACAGGAAGTAAACCACAGCGTGTTAGAAGGTGACATGTGCAGTGAGGTGTGTGAGGGAGATGGGGAGCGTGGGGCTTGGTGTGTTTGCAGCTTCTGGTGACTTGTACGTATGCCAGTGATGCTAAAATCAGCCTTTCTAGGATTTGCAGTGAAATTACACCCAGCTAACAAAATAGCCTCACTGCTGGACTTCCACTACAGCACGAACCTTTCACAGACATTCCATATCATATTCCTCTTTGTTCTTTTGAACCAATACTGAGATTATTTTCAGATTCTTAATCTTTGTTCGTATTTATTTGACCTGGTTACTGTAACTCGTGTTTCAGAGTGTGTCTTGGGGTCTCTCTTCAAATGTGTGAATTTGCCTTCTGAAGATTCTTTACTTGTGAAGATAGGGCCTCCCTCTCCTGTGGGTCCCAAGACAGTTTCTGGAAAGGCACCACCCTTATGGCAGAAAGTGAAGAGGAACTAAAAAGCCTCTTGATGAAAGTGAAAGAGGAGAGTGAAAAAGTTGGCTTAAAGCTCAACATTCAGAAAACAAAGATCATGGCATCCGGTCCCATCACTTCCTGGGAAATAGATGGGGAAACAGTGGAAACAGTGTCAGACTTTATTTTTGTGGACTCCAAAATCACTGCAGATGGTGAGTGCAGCCATGAAATTAAATGACGCTTACTCCTTGGAAGGAAAGTTATGACCAACCTAGAGAGCATATTCAAAAGCAGAGACATTACTTTGCCAACAAAGGTTCGTCTAGTCAAGGCTATGGTTTTTCCTGTGGTCATGTATGGATGTGAGAGTTGGACTGTGAAGAAGGCTGAGCACCGAAGAATTGATGCTTTTGAACTGTGGTGTTGGAGAAGACTCTTGAGAGTCCCTTGGACTGCAAGGAGATCCAACCAGTCCATTCTGAAGGAGATCAGCCCTGGGATTTCTTTGGAAGGAATGATGCTAAAGCTGAAACTCCAGTACTTTGGCCACCTCATGCGAAGAGTTGACTCACTGGAAAAGACTCTGATGCTGGGAGAGATTGGGGGCAGGAGGAGAAGGGGACGACAGAGGATGAGATGGCTGGATGGCATCACTGACTCGATGGACGTGAGTCTGGGTGAACTCCGGGAGTTGGTGATGGACAGGGAGGCCTGGCGTGCTGGGATTCATGGGGTCGCAAAGAGTCGGACACGACTGAGCGACTGAACTGAAGTACCTGCCAGGTGGGAGGATTCAGTGCTGGGCGTATAGTGTGGCAGCAGACAGTCCCTGTCTGCTGGTACTTCCACAACCAGGCCCTGCATGTGTGAACTTCTGAAATGTTTTCCAAGTCATGGGAGCTATAAGAGTGGGCCTAGGAGACGAGGCGTTGGCCAGGGAAGCTGTCCTGGAGGTTGTGGCACTCTTAGATCAGCCTTGCAGGTTCAGAAGTGACTGAGGGAGGAACTGTGGGATTTGAGGCATGGGAGGGGCTGTGGGTGTCCAGGTGATGGTTGGGCAGGGATGGCCACATGGAGAGGAAAGAAAAGATTTGGAAGGTGGTCAGGAAGCAAGCAAGGTCTTAAAGCCTGCTGACTTTGACTTGCATTCTATAAGCAATGGGAAGCCATGGAAGGCATCAGAGCAGGACATGGGGAACTCAACCTTGGGCCTCTCACTCTTAGTGCTTATCCACCCCACCTTGTATGCAGCTTGGCTTCCTGGGCAGGCAGTCTCCTCCTCATGGTATGGGCTCCTGTCCACCAGGCCTGGCTGTGCCGGGCCACCTCTATGCCCTCTGCTAGGCTGTCTCCCACAGGCTATCATCACTGTCCCCTTCTCCCTGACAAAGAAGAACTGCAGAAACAGAAGAGATGATGGAAGGTCCCTGAAATCTCTAAATATTAGTAAGTGACCACAGATGGCTTCAATGTCAATCAAAAATTACAAATATTATCTTGGATAGGAACAGCTGGAAGGCAGGATTTATTTCCACATGAGTTCACTCAGTGAACTACCTTTAGAAATAGTGATCTCCTCCTGCTATTAGAGATACTCCATCAGGGACCAACTGACAGCAACAAGGGATTTGTGGAGAGGGTGGGAGATGAGCAAGGCCCCGTGCAGGCCTAGGTTCCGGGTACTTGAAGCAACAGAAACTCCCAATGAAGAACACGGTTAAAAGGGATAGTATTCATGTTTTATTAAAACAAACCACATCTGCAAGCAATTTGCTCTTATTAATAAAAAAATTTCTACAAATTCAAGTCTGCAAAGACAGTAAGTGATGGGTTACCATTTCAGACCTGGACCCCAACAAAGCTCAGTCCTGTGTTGAATGCTGCCGGAGGCGCCTGCTCCTGTCAGATGGCAGCTAGGACTATCGGCTGTCTTAGCACTGCCATGCCCAACAGGAACCCACTGGCATGCCAACAGGTCCTGGCATGGCACAGCACTGTAGTTTTCAGGACAGTTCACATCCTCTGGGCTCATTTGAGCCTCACACCACTGCTAGGTAGGGTCATTAATCCCACTTTACAGATGATCTCCCATCAAGTACAGCGACTAGCCTGAGATAATGACTGTGGACAAAAGCTGCAGTTTTTGCCCTTTATAGTTCAGCTCTGACTCTTGCTACAATACATGAACCCAAAACCTCAAATCTCCCTCTGGGTGTAAGACTTCCTCTCAGAGCCCATGGAAGGTAATCCAAAGATAGATTCAATCCCACAGAGTAACCAGGCAAAAGCAGGACATCACAGGCCTCATAAGAGAGGGGCCAGAGCAAGTAGGCACCGGCTCGAGACTGGCTGCATTCACCTAAACACGGTGAAAGAGCACAGACCCCAGCCCCACCACTAGCTGTGAGATATTGGGCATGTTATTCATTCTCTAAGTTTTGCCATGTGTACAACTGTCAAACTGTCTTTCTACTAGGGGTGATGTAAGGATCGAATGAGTTAATAGTTGTAAAGCATTAGAACAGTGCCTGGCAAAATAGCAAGGATTTCTACTTGGACCCTGTGGCTGTGAGTCTGGGAATAAGTCTTACAGAGATGAACAGAGATGTGGGGTCAAGTGTACCCATCTCCCTCTGTCAGGAGTGCCCTCTGCCTGTCAGAATTCAGCTTGGGGCCATCCCCGGTAGAATTAATTTCCCTTTTCCTGGAGTGTAGTGTTTAAAACATCTAGCCAAGCTAGAGTTTTAAATGATTTGGTTAGGACTAAAGCCACTTTTGAAGTTCCTTCTGCCTTGTATTCTACTTGTATTACACTGCTTCATATGAAATTACTGTTTTTAGGTAAAAAAAATTAAGAAACCACTGGATATGGGCAGTTTTATATGGTTCAAACTAATTAATGCACTGAGAGTCTGTTTAAACCACGGAGATTCAGCCTTGCATGTTCCTCATCCTACCACTGCCCTCCTGTCAAGCACCTAAGAAGATAACTTAAGACAGTATAACTTCAAAACCACATAAGGAATTCGACAAACAGGATGCTGAACGTTCAGAACCGAGGCACAGACCCTAGAAAGAGGCCTTTCCCTCCCTCCTGGAGGAGCTGACTTCCTGCTGATTTAACCTTCTCTATTGACAACATCACTACTTTCTGGAAAGCAGGGGGTCTCTGCATTTCCTTGGCAACATTTTGGACCTGAGGAAAACAGGGATGCCTGAGCTGCCCAAACCCCACTCATGGTGAGTTCCTCTCCTTTTGATTCCAAGACAGCTGGGAAAACTGCCTGTGTTGCTTAGCAACAGTCATCTGCTGATTTCTTCCCAACACCCCCTAAGAAATGAATAAGCAGTAAAATCTTCCAGGCTGAAAGCTGGGCTGGAAGGGCTGGGCCAGAGACACATGGCTGGGTGCTGGGGGGTGGCCCAGTCCTTAATCTCTGTGGGTGACTTGAGGCAACTTTCTTTCACGACCTTATTCTCCCCAAATGTACAATGAGGTCAGGCTGGGTGATCTGTGAGGCCCTCCCAACTCAGCTGTTCTGATTCACTAGCAGTCAGCTAGTGGTCATCGACTCACTGCCTTGGAGGGAAGGGACTTTTTGAAATTTTCAGGGTGAGGAAGGCGTAGGACATGGCTGCCCTTAGAAATCTTCCAATCTAATTGGAAAGACAGGTTGGGGAGACTTCCTGGGGCAGTTAAGCCTGGGGAGGGAAGACAGGCAAAAAGAAGAAAGGGCTTTCCTGTATAAATGTGTTTGTATGGGAAGGCAAAGGCACGGGTATACAGGTGCAACTATGTGACCCAGTTCTGATTGAAAGGTCTCAGAAAAGAGCAGTAGGAGCTAGATGAGGGTATGTACTTTGGGGCAGACTAGAAAAGCCTTGAATGCTAGGGTTAAGTGATTCCCCTTCCCCTCTCCCCATTGTAGTCCTTGGGAAGCTTTTGATAGTTCTAAGAAATTAAGTGAGGTTACAAGCAGATCACTCTGGCTGTAAGGTAGAAAATGAGCTTGGGAAACTGTTCAGGCCAGGAGGCGGTAAGAACCTCTTGCAGCTGCTCGTAAGGGAGGTGACATGGACAAGCTGAAGTAGAGTGAAGAGGAGGAAGCATATCCAAGGGACATTAAGGGATAGAAGAGTCCTAGCGACTCTCACTCATTCACATATTTATCTTGCGCCTACTATGTGCCAGGCAGTTCTGGGTGCTATGTGAGCTGATGCTGGGGATCATGTTCACTGACATGGTCAGGGTGCTTAAGGCTCACCTGTGGGTGTGTGCTTTCAGGAACCTGAACTAAAAGGCAGTGTAGTATGAGTGTCCTGGTGGCAGTGGCGGGGTCGCACGAGAGAGCAGCAGGAGAGGACCTGCAGGTTTAGGGCTCGTTTGAAGCTCGCCTACTAGGAGAGGAACTGTACAAAGCACAGGGAAGGACTGGTGGGGGAGACGATGGGAATGCTTACAGAGGAGGTCATAGACCAGCTCCGTCTGGATGCGGTAGAGTAGAGCCGTGGAGAGCCTAAGGCGGTCACTAGGGTCTCGGCCACTAGGGCAGCCGGGAGATGCTGATGGCCCCTTCCCAGAGCCGCAGGGCCGGGTACAGCGGCTCCTGGAAGGCGGCCCGGAAGGTGTGTAGGTGGCTCATGCCGCCCGTCACATCGTAGAAGGCCAGGACGCCGGCCTCGTAATCCAGGAAGACACCGAGCCGGTCAGGGTCGTGGCGGGGCCGCAGGCGGCTGCGCTGGCAGTCGTGGAAGGCCCAGTACTCGAGGTCATAGCGTTTGAGGCACCAGGACTGGCGGTTGCAGCCCAGGCGGGCGGCGTCCGAGGCCCCGTGGCGTCGCAGGGAGCCGTAGGCCGCGCCCACCCACCAGCCGACGCCCGCCTCCTGCACATCCACTTCCCAGTAGTGGCGGCCGGCGGCGAAGCAGTCGCGGCCCAGCACCTGCCACAGCGCGTCGAAACGCAGCGCGGCAGTGGGTCCCAGGCGGCCGAGGAGGCTGCAGCGTACCGTCAGGAGGTCAGCAGAAAGGCGCAAGCGCGCGTGCATCGTGTCGGGCTCCAAACAGGGCGTGCGCGCGTCTGCGGAGGGAGGGGACACCGGGCCAAGCCTGAGGGGCGGGGCAAGCGACCCCGACACCGCCCCGCCCCGCCCCCGGGAGAAAGACAGTGCGCGCGCAGGCTGTCCCGCGCTTGTTCAACGAAGAAAACTGGAAACACGCAAATCACCAGTGAGGAGGTGATCGGGGAACACGGGGAGGAGACAGCATTTTAATACACATCCGTTGTACAGCTTGAATTTTGTACAGTGGAATTTGCTGCCAATTTCTAAAAATTTAAAAATAACCCTATCACTATTTTAACACTTGGGTGTCCTTCCAAAATTTTTTACTTGCCCCTTTATGGTTTTTTTCTTAACATTAGTGTCATACCATACACTCTTGGTAATTTGTTTTTTAAATGTATTGATGTATTTATGAACATTTTACCACGTCGTATAATATTCTTTTATAAGAGCATTTTAATGGCAACGTTAAGATTTTGATGTATAGATGAATTCAAATTTAATCTATACCTTCCCCCTGCTTTAAAAAAATATTTAAGCTTTTAAGAAGACTTTTAAAAACACTAATGAATACATCTTTATATGTCTGATTATTTAGGCTATATTCCTAAAAGAATTGCTGGGTCCATGGGGATGATTGCATTTTTAAGGCTTTTGCCAAACTGTCCTCCAGAAAAGTGGTGGTGATTTGAACTCCCAGTTACAGTTCTTGTTGCATTATACACATTTGGAGACATGAAGTTAGAGAAAAATCTAGGTCTTAGGGCATGTGGATGTTCAACTTTAGTAGATATTACCAGATAATTTTCTTGGTAGTATTTTGGAGTTTTCTGGAGAGCGGTTTTATATATCTTTTATTAGATTTATTCCTAAGTTTTTAGAAAGTGTTACTGAAAATAATGTTTTAAACATTTCATTTTCTAATTGTTTATTGCCAATACATGACCTAAATCAAATCCCTTATGATTATACAGTGGGAGTGAGAAATAGATTTAAGGGCCTAGATCTGATAGATAGAGTGCCTGATGAACTATGGACGGAGGTTCATGACATTGTACAGGAGACAGGGATCAAGGCCATCCCCATGGAAAAGAAACGCAAAAAAGTAAAATGGCTGTCTGGGGAGGCCTTACAAATAGCTGTGAAAAGAAGAGAAGCGAAAAGCAAAGAAGAAAAGGAAAGATATAAGCATCTGAATGCAGAGTTCCAAAGAATAGCAAGAAGAGATAAGAAAGCCTTCTTCAGCGATCAATGCAAAGAAATAGAGGAAAACAACAGAATGGGAAAGACTAGAGATCTCTTCAAGAAAATTAGAGATACCAAGGGAACATTTCTTGCAAAGATGGGCTCGATAAAGGACAGAAATGGTATGGACCTAACATAAGCAGAAGATATGAAGAAGAGGTGGCAAGAATACACAGAAGAACTGTACAAAAAAGATCTTCATGAGCCAGATAATCACGATGGTGTGATCACTGACCTAGAGCCAGACATCCTGGAATGTGAAGTCAAGTGGGCCTTAGAAAGTATCACTACGAACAAAGCTAGTGGAGGTGATGGAATTCCAGTTGAGCTATTCCAAATCCTAAAAGATGATGATGTGAAAGTGCTGCACTCAATATGCCAGCAAATTTGCAAAACTCAGCAGTGGCCACAGGACTGGAAAAGGTCAGTGTTCATTCCAATCCCAAAGAAAGGCAATGCCAAAGAATGCTCAAACTACGGCACAATTGCACTCATCTCACACGCTAGGAGAGTAATGCTCAAAATTCTCCAAGCCAGGCTGCAGCAATACGTGAACCGTGAACTTCCTGATGTTTAAGCTGGTTTTAGAAAAGGCAGAGGAACCAGAGATCAAATTGCCAACATCTGCTGGATCATGGAAAAAGCAAGAGAGTTCCAGAAAAACATCTATTTCTGCTTTATTGACTATGCCAAAGCCTTTGACTGTGTGGATCACAATAAACTGTGGAAAATTCTGAAAGAGATGGGAATACCAGATCACCTGACCTGCCTCTTGAGAAATCTGTATGCAGGTCAGGAAGCAACAGTTCGAACTGGACATGGAACAACAGACTGGTTCCAAATAGGAAAAGGAGTACGTCAAGGCTGTGTATTGTCACCCTGCTTATTTAACTTATATGCAGAGTACATCATGAGAAACGCTGGGCTGGAAGAAGCACAAGCTGGAATCAAGATTGGCGGGAGAAATATCAATAACCTCAGATATGCAGATGACACCACCTTTATGGCAGAAAGTGAAGAGGAACTAAAAAGCCTCTTGAAGAAAGTGAAAGAGGAGAGTGAAAAGTTGGCTTAAAGCTTAACATTCAGAAACTGAAGATCATGGCATCTGGTCCCATCACTTCATGGGAAATAGATGGGGAAACAGTGGAAACACTGTCAGACTTTATTTTGGGGGGCTCCAGAATCACTGCAGATGGTGACTGCAGCCATGAAATTAAAAGACCACTTACTCCTTGGAAGGAAAGTTATGACCAACCTAGATAGCGTATTGAAAAGCAGAAACATTACTTTGCCAACAAAGGTCCGTCTAGTCAAGGCTATGGGTTTTCCAGTAGTCATGTATGGATGTGAGACTTGGACTGTGAAGAAGGCTGAGCACCGAAGAATTGATGCTTTTGAACTGTGGTGTTGGAGAAGACTCTTGAGAGTCCCTTGGACTGCAAGGAGATCCAACCAGTCCATTCTAAAGGAGATCAGTCCTGGGTGTTCTTTGGAAGGACTGATGCTAAAGCTGAAACTCCAGTACTTTGGCCACCTCACTGGAAGAGTTGACTCATTGGAAAAGACTATGATGCTGGGAGGGATTGGGGGCAGGAGGAAAAGGGGAGGACAGAGGATGAGATGGCTGAATGGTGTCACCAACTCAATGGACATGAGTTTGAGTGAACTCCAGAAGTTGGTGATGGACAGGGAGGCCTGACGTGCTGCAGTTCATGGGGTCGCAAAGAGTTGGACACAACTGAGCGACTGAACTGAACTGAACTGAACAACTAATTTTGGTATGCTGACATAACATCTGGCAGCTTTTCTAATTCATTTGTTAACTCTAATTTATAGCTTAATTTGGATTTCTGTAAAGAATCATATCACCTTTGCATAATGATCTTTTTTTACTCTTTTCCTATCCTTAGAGCTTACATTTCTTTTTCTTGCCTCAAGTCACTCTCTAGGACATCTAGAACAATGTTGCATAGTAGTGGTTATTCTGGACATCCTTTTCTCCTGTTCCTGGGTAAATATCCAACAGAAATGCATATAGTTGCATCAAAAGATATATACAAGGATGTTCATATCAATATTATTCATTATAGGCCAAAGCTGAAAAAAAAAATCTGTACACACATGTACTTTAAAAATGTCTGGAAGAACATATGCCAAAATATTAACATTTATTTCTGGGGGAGGCAATTGTTTTCTTTTCATATAAGTAATTTGTAATTCTCTACAAGAAGCATGCATTACTTGTATAATTTTTTAAGGACCAAAGATATCCATAATGTATCAGTAAATGAAAACACAGATTACCAAACAGTATGTATAGTATGACATCATGTTTGTAAAATATATATATATTAAATATTTATCATTGTATGTTTATATAGATATGCCAAAGAAAGTTAAAAGGGCAAATAGTAGTACTTATCTACTGCTACATGTCTGCTTGGTAGGTAAGCAGAAAAACTTCCAAAGCTCTTCAGTGATTTATGAGTTATTTTCTTTTAAAATATTTTGTTTTCTACAGTGAACATGTATTATTTCTGAATTAAAAAAAAATACCTGATAATAAGGGTTGGAAAAAACCAAAGGTGTGTCTCTCAGGAAGAAAGGGAGGCCCCTCTACTTCAGTGACCCTCCTTCCCCACCGTTACACCTCACCCTCTTCCCCCTCTCCCCACACCTGGGGTCTTACATTTTAAGAAGAGTGATCGCTCTGGTGAGGGGCTTGTTTTCAACAAGGAACCCGGCTGGACACAGGAGCCCGAGAGCTGACAGTTCCTACCTGTAATGAATTGTGAGAAATCAGTGCCTGGTGTTTGGGCAAGCAGCACAAACTACAAAACATTACTAAAAATATTACAGAACTGGAGATTCACATAATCTCTCCCCAAGAATGGTATGCAAATTTAAGTAGGAAATGCAAATTCACAGTAACAGGGAAACTCCAGGACAAGGCTCAGATCTACAGAGAAAAACACACTTTTCAAGACTGGAAGCAAATTGAGCACTGGCAGGCCAATGTGAGCAAGCCCCGGACATGGGGAGGAAACTGCAGGCTCCAGGACCATGCTGAGAATCAACCATGTATTCAATGGTCAAGGAAGGGGGCAATTTCATGGCAGACATGCAAATTCTAGGATAAAGATAGAAAACAGGAAATTAAAGCTGAGTCCTCAGCAAGGTCATATTCATCCAGGTCAAAGGGAGTTCAGGTAAAAGGTCCTACTCGTTTCATATTCATCCAGGTAAAAGGTCATACTCATCCAGGTAAAAGAGAATTCAGGGGAAACTCAGGTCACAGTCCCTGTCTATAACAATTCAATCAGGTAAGTGAGGAGAGAAATGGGCGTGCTTGAGCTATGCCGCAAGGTAGAAAGTGCTCTGGATCCAATAAGAGACATGAAAGGGCTCCAGGGCTTAGAGGGGTCAGTGAAGGCTTCCTGGAGGAGGAAGCACCTCAGCTGGCCCTTAGATTTGGGGAAACTTTGGACACCCAGAAAAAGGATGGGAGGCTTTCCCAAGAATATAGCAGGAGCAAAGACAGGTACTTGGAGTATTATGTAAAGTGAGGAGCCAAGGAAGGTGTTTGAAGGAGCGTAGACATGAGCAGAAGAATTTCTAAGCCTCTGATGGGGAATGGATGGGGTAGGGTGAGAGTAGAGACATCCTGTGGGTAGGCTCATGGCTGACCTGGGGCAGCAGGGATGGAAAAGGAGCCAGGTTCAGCATATACTGCAGTGGTACAAGTTCCAAGGCTTGACTCTACTGGGAGTGGGGAATGAAGAGTAGATTGGAGGCAAGCAGCAGCGGTTTGGGGGTTAGCGGGTGGAAGATGCTGGATTCCATTTCAGCCTGTTGAACCTGCAGTGTCTGTGGAACTCACAGGTAGGGCGGTGAGGCGGGATGCTGGAAGGGCAGTGGTGCTGCAAGACCCCCATCTCCTTGGAGCCTTCCTGGGAGGCAGTACCTGTCAGTATTACCTGCGATAGTGAGAATGATGGCCTCATCTGGAGGTGGATGAGGGTGATGGCCTGGGAGGCAACAGACTCCAGGGGAAGAGAACACAATCCCTGGGACCAGAGTCTGTCTTAATTCTGCCTCGACTCCTACCAGCTGTGTGACCTAGGGCCAGTCAATTAACCTCTCTGACCCTCAGCTTCCTCATCTGTAAGATGGGGGATAACAAAGGCGTCTACCACATACATGGGGTGGAGCTGCTTGTTGTGCTTTTTAGCAAAGCACAGAGAATACATGAAGCAAATGACCGTTGGTAATCTTGCCATCAACGTGAGCTTCAATCACGGTTTGCCATTTTTTGATCATGGAGCGTATTTTGACATGGATAAGATCCATACCATGAAAGGCAGTTTTTGCCCTTAACATCTTCGGGAATTAGCTTTAATTCTCTAAACGCAGCTTCATCATTCTACAGATCAGCAAGACTCACTTCAAGAGGTGACCTTCAAGGCCATCAGATGCAATTTGGGTTGCTACAGTTCTTGTGACTAGGGTTTTTCCAAAATTTCTTATTTGGAACATAGCTGCTGCTTTCACAACCTTTCTTAGAAAACGGGTCAACCACTCACTTTCTTCTTGGTTCCTTTTTGCTGCCTTTCGTCAAGCACTTGCTCTTGCAAATCCCTATAGTGCTACTCAGACAGCCAAAAGGGCTGTTCATTCCAATTCTAAGTGCTCTTTTTCATCTCAGAATATGACAACTTCTTTCTAGTTGTTCAGTTCAAAATCTTTGGAGTTTCCTTGGTATCTCTCTTCTTCCCTCTTGTGCCCACATCTACTCCAATTGACTGCTTCCGCCCCTCGCCCTTTGCTCTTCCTCCAGCAAGTCAAACTCACAATTGCCTTGTGCCTCAGGACCTTTGCACTTGCTTTCCCCTCTACCTAGAAGACATTTTCCCCAAGATGTAACAGCAGCAGTAACAATACTAGCTAGTGCTCACAGGTGCTTATTACGCCTGAGCACCATTCTGAGCACTTTACATGTAAGAACCCACTTTAATCCTTACAACAACTCTATGAGATGGGACTATATTATCTTCATTCTATGGATGCAGGAACAGAGGCATGGAACAGTTAGGTGCCCTGTTCAAGATGGCAGGGTTAGGAAGTGGTGGACCTGGGATAGAAGCCCAGGCAGTGTGGCTCCAGAGTCCATGCCTGTGACCACTAAGCTCTCTGGGCCATGCTTCAAGTCACCTCCCACATCCCCTTCTCAAAGAGGCCTTCCCCACTTCACCATAGAAAATAGCTCTTTCTCCTGGTCACCCTCTATTCTCCTTACTCAGTATTATTTTTTCAAGGCACTTCTTATTGCTGATACGTATTCATTAGTTGACTGTCTTCCCCTTAAAAGACTGAGCACTACAAAGGCAGAATCACTGTTTTGTACCCTGCTGTGCCCAGCACTTAACAGGGGCTCAATAACTGTTTTGAATGAATCCTAATAACAGAGACGAAGGAATGGATACTTCTGAGCACCTGCTTTGTGTCAGGCCCTATGGTGACCTCAGAGATGGACCCAAAGTGGTTCTTGCCCTCCAGGCATTTAAGAGAGGCAGAGAAGGGCCATATATCCAGCTCATAATCACCCCCAGGCAGGAGATGGAGCAGGCCCAGGGCAGAGGGGCAGATGGCTGAGAGAGCAAGGGAGCCCATGGAAGGGCTTCCCAAGTAAGTGCCTTGACCAGGTAGAGGAGGTGGGGGGAATTGGTCCGTCCAGCTGGGAGCTGAGTGCAGGCAAAGCTGAGGTGAAGCAGGACCCCGGGAGCGACTGAGGGGCAGGAATAGAGCAGAGCGGCTGTGAGAGACAGGACCTCTCTCAGGACAAGTAGGAGGTGAGGTTGGCAGGGAGGGTTGGGCCCAGCCTTGGGCCTCTGTGCGGGAGAGACATGATTCAGACATGACTGCACCATCTCTAATGACAGGACCAGGGAGTGAAGGACCCAAGGTTGGTCACACAGTGACTTACTTTCCTTAAGGCGGACATCCAGTGGCGTCTGCAGCAGTCTCTGCATGGCTTTCACGAGGTCCTTAAAGAAGCTCTTGACGGGCTCGAATGAATGGGGCACGGGGTGGCACAGCTCCCCCAGGCTCATCTGCTGCTGTATCTGCTGCTCAGTGGCTGTGTACTCCTGCAAGGGCATGTGGGGCTCAGGGTAGCTTGGGGCCATGTTCCAGTCTCCACCATCATGCCCAGGAACAAACCCAGCCAGCGAGCATAGGCCCCACCTGGCCCTGACACCTGCTGCCAGCCCAGACCCTGTCCCCAGGAGCGGACCCCCACCCCCAGTGCTGGGGGGCTGTTGGTTCTTCTCTCCCTCCCTGCGGTGTGCACTGAGGTCCACTCTGCATTAGGGGGCAAGGGAGGGGGCAGGCTGATTGCCCTTGCCTTTAGCTCACTACCTTGAAAGGGACCCCAAAGCTTTACAGACACTGTGACAGGGATTGGTTTGAGGTACGGGGGAACAAAAAGAGTGAGGGGCCAGTTTTCCTGGGGGAAGGTGCTCCTGGGGCATGTCCAAAATGGACAACAGAAAACCACGTCCCCCAAAATGAAAGCCAACGACTCTGGAAGCTCAACTGGAAAGCTGACTGAGGGGACATGCCCACCACAGTGGGGGGCTGTCTTGTTTTCTATCTGGACAGTACCTTTTATTAAATACCCTTCCTGTGTTAAGTGTGGCTTTGCTAAGCGGAAGCTTGAAAACAGTCCTGGTCCCCCTTGCACCCATAGCATCTCCACTCCAAGTTCTGGATGTGGAAGCAAGGGTGGGCGGTGACAGTGGCGTGTGGCTGTCAGGGGCAGCAGTGGGGGAGTTCCAGGGGGTGGCCCTGGGTCGGTGGTGTGAGCTGTGACATCTTGCCCAGGGGAGAAGCAGTGGGGTCTACACTGGAGCAAGCCTGTGCCACAGCCTTGGCTTCACTCCTGTGGCCTGGTTTTTATCCCGACTTTCTGGCCCTCCTGCAGATCCTGTGTGCTACCCAATACTTTCATAAACTGCTTTCTTGCTTAAAACAGTTACAGAGGATTCTCTTGTTTGCACCTAAGATTCCCTGTCTGCACTTTCTGGAGAGTTGTCCCAGGCAAGGATTTAGAAGATAGAAGATTGCCTTAGGCGAGCAGGCCCTGGCTGGTTGGCAGTGCTGCCCAAGATGGGAGGGGCAGATGGATTCCCCAGGAAGGAAGGAAGGTGGCTCGGCAGGAGGGATGCTGGGCCTTGGGAGGGGTTGTGGGTACTCTCTAAGCCCTGTCTACCTAGGAAGCTACAAGTCTAGAGCCCGTCTTCATCTGGGTGAGGAGAAGGGAATTTGTGGGGAAAGAGGGCTAAGGTCACACCCAGAGGGCTGGGCAGGGAGCAGCTCTGGGTAGCAAGAGGGTGACAAGAGGGAAGATGGGTGGGGTGGGGCTGGGAAGGGGAATGAGGGACAAATGGGACCACCTGGTAACACCAAACTGCAGCATTTAGCATAGGGCCTGACACATAGAAGGTTCTTGATAAATGTTCATAATGGAATAAATGAATGAACGAAGCATATCTATTTCTTGCCTTTGCAAACTCAAAGAACAGCCATATAGCCACGTATCTCTCTGCCAGAAACCAGCTGTCATCTTGGATTCCCCTAATCACCAATCCTGTCATATCTCTCAAACCTGCTTGCTTCTCTGCATCCCCACTGCCCCTGCACTGGTCCAGCCCCTCCTTATCTCTCTCCTGGATACCTGTGGTCTCCTCCCTGCTTCCCTTCCAGCCTCAGTCCTGCATGCCCAGTCCAGCCTCCAACCTGTCACAGTGTCCTTTCTAAACCATTGATCTGACCATGTCATCTCTCAGTCCCAAACATTCCCCTGACCCCTTTTCTCTTTACAAGACAAAGTCTAAACTCCATGACTAGGTATATAAGATGCTGCATCAACTAACTCTGGCCTCCTTATCCAGTTGCATCTCCTAACAACCCCTCCCCTCTCGTAAACCTGCCCTGCCTCCAGCCAGGCTGAACCCAAGTGCTTCTCCAGCCTGCCAACCTCTCGCAGGCACATGGTTCCTTCTGCCTGGTATGTCCTCTCTGCCCCATCCCTCTGTATATACCCAGTGAGCTCCTCCTTATCCTCTCACACCAGCTCTACCGTCACCTCCTCCTGGACGCCTTCCCTGATTCCCCATACACAATTGGACTTCTTTGGACACACCTTTACTTGATAATTTGAAATGGCCAAGGCCACATAAAGGTATAAGAGTGTAAATATCCTCCAGGGACTGGCTTGACTATTTTGTACTGACTTATTTGCCTGCCTTATTTTGCAGCCAGAGCCCATGCTCATCTGTGGTTATTCTCAGTGCCATCTTTACTTAGTTGTACTCTGTCTCATCCTACAAACCTTTAAAGCATCTTACAAAAGTTTGCTGCTGCTGCACAATTTTCCTTTACTGAGAAAAGTGAAGCCAAGAGAGAACCAGGATAAGAATGTAAGCTAGAAGCCAGTAAGATGAGGCACAAACTATATGAACAAAGTCTATCCCAGCTATATGAAACATATTTGGCTCTGAGCTTCCCAGAAGCCATGCCAAAGAGAAAGAGGAAGAGTCAGATGAGTAGAAAAGCAATCCAAGAGCACAGGAGACTGCACAGGAGCCTGGTGGATCAGATGGTAAAGAATCTGTCTGCAGTGCAGGAAACCCAGGCATGCTCCCTGGGTCAGGAAGATCCCCTGGAGGTGGGCATGGCAACCCACTCCAGTATTCTTGCCTGGAGAATCCCATAGACAGAGGAGCCTGGTGGGCTACAGTCCATGGGATCTCAACGAGTCGGACCCTGAGCGACTACACTTTCACTTTCACTGACAGAAGAGTTTCTCCCATGGCTCTCTGAAGACAGAAACTCCACCCTCAACAGCAGGCTTTCACTCAGTGTAGCAGTGAACATCACAGGACTAGTTTTTAGACTCTCCTTCAGTATAACAGCCTCCAACAGAGCCCGGTGGCCAAGGAGTCCCGTCCTTCTCTCCCCTTTGAGCAAACTGTGACTCAGCTCTTGAAGTCTGCTTAGTAGATTTTGCAAGGATACTGGATTTTCCAAGAGTGATGTTTCGATTAAGACTGTATAGTCAGAGGACCAGGCAGAGATGTCTTGTGGCTTTAGATTCAGACAGACCTGATTCCTACCAGCTGTATAACCTTGGATGAGTTCCTGCATCTCCTGGAGCCTCAATTTCTTCTTAGTAAAATGGGATGAGAATATCCAATTTGCAGAGTTCTTAGTAAATATTAGAGCTAAGATACCTAAAGTGCTTGGAACACAGAGGCCCTCAAAAATGGTGGCTGATAATGTCATTTAACTAGTCCAAGATGTATATTATCTTCCTAACAATGTATATTTTCTGACTTGTGTGGGGGCAAGGAAGTCTACATGCTGGCAAAGAAATTCTCTGTGCTTTTACTCAATGTATGAACACTGTGTTCAGTGCCACATTAACCAAGATGAAATATGGTGGCCAGTGTCCACTGTGGAGCAGAAACCCAGCATTACCTGCAGCAGCTGTACAGGATTGGTTTCTTGGCTGATAGTCCAGACCCTGTTGGACAGAGTGTTCATGACATCAATTTGTTCCCCACAAGACTTGATTTGCTCTGTGTATGCCTGCAGGGCAAGCTGTGTGTTTTTATCAATGAATTTCTTGGCCAGAGCTTCCTCTTCTTCAAGTAGTAATTTGAGTTCAGTAAATTTCCCGGTCAGCCAGGTTTTACTTGACTCTGCATGAGCCTAAAAAACAAACGAACAATACAAAACCAGTTGTAGATGATATAATTGCCAACCAGGAAATCTAAAATAATCAATATGAAAAGAAACTATTATAACTTCTGAAAGGAGAGTTCAGCACTTTAGCTTTTTTATAAAAAGCTTTCCTAAGTACTAGCTATAACCCATTGGAAAATGTATGGAGAAATAAAGATCATTTTTAAAGCAGCAGAAAAAACAGCAAAATATTTAAAATTAAACCCAACAAAAACTGTAAAGGCCTAGATAAATAAAAGCATAAAATTGTATGGAAAGACAAAATCTGAATGCATGGAAGAAAAACCATATCCTTGTCTGGGAAGATTGATTACCATAAAAATGTCATTTGTCTCCAAATTGGTGTATAAATTGGATACAATCCCAATCAAAGTCTTAACATGCATATTAACCAAATGTTAAATTATTGTGAGAGAGAATAAGTACAGGAAAAGTCAAAAACTGTTTTTTAAAGGATCAATGAAGGGGAATTCTCTGGCAGTCCAATGGTTAGGATGCCATGTTTTCACTATTAAGGGCCGCATTTGATTCCTGGTCAGGGAACTAAGTGGAGAAGGCAATGGCACCCCACTCCAGTACTCTTGCTGGAAAATCCCATGGACGGAGGAGCCTGGAAGGCTGCAGTCCATGGGGTCACTGAGGGTCGGACACAACTGAGCGACTTCACTTCCCCTTTTCACTTTCATGCATTGGAGAAGGAAGTGGCAACCCACTCCAGTGTTCTTGCCTGGAGAATCCCAGGGACAGGGGAGCCTGGTGGGCTGCCGTCTATGGGGTCACACAGAGTCGGACACGACTGAAGCGACTTAGCAGCAGCAGCAAGGAACTAAGATCCTGCAAGCCTCATGGCATAGACAAAAAATAAATAAATAAAAGATCTGTGAAGGATGAGCTGCCTTGTTGTTCTTTAATTGCTAAGTTGTCTCCGACTCTTTGTGACCCCACGGACTTGTAGCCCAATCAGGCTCCTCTATCCATGGGATTTCCCAGGCAAGAATACTGGAGTGGGTTGTTATTTTCTTCTACAGGGGATCTTCCTGACCCAGGGATGGAACTCGGGTCTCCTGCATTGCAGGCAGACTCTTTACTGTCTGAGCCACCAGGGAAGTCAAAACGAACTGTAAAGATGCAGGATTTAAAAGTATGTGGTTTAGGCATAGACAAAAAGACCAAGAGAAAGAATAACTTAGAAAAGTATAAATATATATACTTGAATTGTATATAATCATGTATTAATATTTATAATATAATTGTTTATATAATTATATATTAATATTATATAATTATATATAATTCAAGAGATGGTATTGGTACACATGCAATTAATCATCTATTTGATAAAACTGTTAGATACTTACTTTATTCTGTATACAAACATAAAGTCAGACAGAACCCCACCTGTGAAGTACTCTTGTGAAAAATGTAAATCTGAATCTGATAAGCCTCTAGATCTAACTTAAAGACATAATTTAGAAGACATGTAGAGGACAGAGGAGCATGTTTACCATCAACTTAAGAAATAGATCCATTAACTGCATTTTGAAAACTTTATTTCACTCGTAATTCAAACAAACAAAATATGACATTTATAAAACAACTGGGAATGTGACTACTGGTTGGATAGTTGATGTTATTAAGGAGGCATTGTTAATATGGTGATATTAATATGATATTAATATAATATGATATTAATATGATGATACCTGATTTAAAATACTTTTTTTATGTATTTAAAATTGATACTTGATTTTAAAAATGAGTCCTTATCTTATAGATACAGGTAATATGCTCAGAGTTTTACCAATGAAATTATAAGTCTGGATGACATGTATGTATGCTTGAGGTTTTCCACAATAAAAGCTAAACAGACAATTCTAAATAAATTAAGGCGCTATACATTAAAAAATAATAAACCTATCAAAATGAAATATAGAACAATTTTATTTTAACAAATTTGGGAAGGGAGGACCTCAGTAAGACTCAGATAGCAAAAAGGGAGTCATGACAGGTTGGATCACATGAAAAAAGAAACTCTTCGCAAGAGGTAAGGCATTATAAACAAAGCTACATGACAGGTGACAAACTACACAGGCTTACTGTCCATAATATATAATTCAAAATAAATCATTCCGTTTAAAAATGGACCAGAGATATACAAGTGTCAATTGACATATGAAGAGGTCCCTCAGCATCCCAAACAATCAAAATCAAGGAAGTGAGCAGCACTATATATATATATATATATACTGGCCATCAGACTGGAAAAAATGCTAACTGATGAATAACACCAAGAATCCGTAAGGGTGTGTGGAATAGGCATTTACATACACCGTGGGTGGCAGTGTCTATTAGTAGCTATTAGAATTTGTAGAGGGTGATATAACATCGAAATTTTAAATGCTTAAATCCTTTGATGAAGCAACTCCTCTTGCAGAAATTGATCCTAGAAAATGTTTTCACATGTGCATAGAGATTGGTGTAACAAGACACTCACTACAGCATTGTTGGTGACAGAGAAAAGTTGGATAAAAGTTTCAATATGAGAAGTACATGTATGTTCATTGTACAAATTATGCATTCACACACTGAAATAACATCCAGTGATTAAAATGAATTCAGTGTTCTGATATGTGCTATAATTCGGATGAATCTTGAAGATATGATGCTAAATGAAATAAGCCAGACACAGAAGAACAAATGTTGTATGATTCCACTGATATGAAATATCTAGAATAGTCAAATTCATAGAGACAGGAGGTAGACGAGAGGTTACCAGGAGCTAGTGGAAGGGGAATCAGAGAAGGCCATGGCACCCCACCCCAGTACTCTTGCCTGGAAAATCCCATGGACGGAGGAGCCTGGTGGGCTGCAGTCCGTCACTAAGAGTCGGACACGACCGAGCGACTTCACTTTCACTTTTCACTTTCATGCACTGGAGAAGGAAATGGCAACCCACTCCAGTGTTCTTGCCTGGAGAATCCAAGGGATGGGAGAGCCTGGTGGGCTGCCATCTATGGGGTCGCACAGAGTTGGACACGACTGAAGTGACTTAGCAGCAGCAATGGGAGGGGAATGGGAAGTACTTGCTTAGTGATTACAGAGTTATGTTTAGGGTAATGAAAAACTTTTGAAAACAGTGCTGATGGTTGCACAATACTATGAATGTAATTAATGCCACTGAATTATACACTTAAAAATGGTTAAAATGGTCATTTTTACGTGTATTTTGCCACACACACACACGAAGAATGCAGTGGACCTGCATTCTTGTCATGGAATGTAATTAATGTCACTGAATTATACACTTAAAAATGGTTAAAATGGTCATTTTTACGTGTATTTTGCCACACACACACACGAAGAATGCAGCGGACCTGCATTCCTGTCATGGAAAGCTCTTCAAGACATCCTGTGAAATGAGGCAAGCTACAGAATAATACATACAGGATGGTCTCATTTATGTAAAAAATCACAAAATAAAAACTGTATATGGATATCTGCATCTGTACGTCTGCAAGTGCATTTAAAATATCTGTCCGGTCATGTCTGGGGAGAGGTGTGGGGTGGGGAAGATGGTCAAGAGGGATTCTTACTTTGTACTTGCCAAAGTTCTACACTATATTCTAATACACTATTTAAATTTTTTAAAACTGAAATGTGTTTATGCATTACTAGTGCAATTAAAAACTAAAATCATAAAAAAATTAGGCCAGTATCTTTCCTCAGACCAAACATTTATACGACCCACAAGCAGGAAGATCCTTGGTATCCAGGCAGGCATGGGAGTGAGCAGGCTCCCCTGTGGTGCCATGTTCTCTCCTTAGTTGGGCAAGAATGTGTGGTTTGTCAGGATCCAGGGGATGAGTTCCCAAAGTCTGTGCTTCCCTTACAGTGTTCTACGCAGTGGTCAGGCTCTGAGTCTAACTTATGCCACCACATGCCACAGAGATATTAAACAGTTTTTGGCTACCTTGGGAATTAGTCTACAACATGGTTTCTATGAGTCAGCAAGCCTGTAAAGTACATCTTTGTTGAATGACTAAGTGAAGGAAAGAAAATGTGTTCTAAACCCTTGATTTATCAACACATTTTGGAGGCAACATATGTACATGGAGGACCTTTTTCTAGAAACTGAGAGCAAACGTCTTCTCCCAACAAACCTGTACTCCAAGCAGTTTCTACAGATCCACTTTTTAAAGAATATACAAAATAAGCTTAATGATACCACACATTGTTATAAATCTCAACATAGAAAACTTAAGGTATAAGCAACCTGAGACTGATTATGCAATATGGTTTAAAAAAAGAAGAGAGAATTCTGGCAATGAAACAAAGAAGTACTCTGGTTTGGGCCACATCAGTTCAAAGTGAACCGATATACTATATATATATTATATATATTGTTGTTTAGTTGCTAAGTCATGTCCGACTCTTTGTAACCCCATGGACTGTAGCCCACCAGGCTTCTCTGTCCATGGATTCCCAGGCAAGAACACTGCAGTGGGTTGCCATTTCTTTCTCCAGGGGATATTCCCAACCCAGGTGTCAAATCCAAGTCTCCGGCGTGGCAGGAGGATTCTATACACTGTGTATTTATATACTTTTTTTGTTGTCATTTACAAAAGTATCAAAAGCTCAATGTAGAAAATTTGGAAGATTTGAAAGAAGACTATAACCACTCTGATATATGGTCATCTTATTCCAGTTTGAGTAAAAAGTTAGGGCAGCAGGTAAGTGTTGATTTTCCCTATACCTGGATGTGTGTAGGGAAACACACATCTCAGCCCCCCTCCCCGGAGCCGTGATGGGGAAGCAAAGAGCCTATTAAGGAAAAATCATTTAAAGGGTATTGGGTGGGGACTCAAGATCAAGCCCTTCTTGATTGCTCTCTGGAAAGACGTGGTTGGGTAGGCCTGGTTGTTGGCTTCTGATCAGTAGACTTTGGCCAATTATGAACTTTATTGGTTTTAATTTGTTTACCAAGCTGTTTCATGGGCTAATTTCCAAGCAGATGATCTTTGCCCTAGTACTGCCTCTGAGAAAGCGAGGACGGAGAAGCATGATTGCCCCAGACCTCTCTGCCACAACCGAGCCTGCTGCAGTTTGGTACAACGCACCAGAGTCCCCACAAACGTCTGTGCCTGTTGAGCCAGGTGACTCATGCTAGGAACGTGTTCCAAAGGAAATAAGTCAAGGTGCCAAATATCACTGCAGTGTTGTTTCACCTGAGTGAAAAACTGGAAGGGATCTAAATGTTCAACCTTGGGAAAATGGTTTCATGAATCATGGTCGAGCCATTTAATGGCACACACAGCCTCTAATACCAACACTGATAAACAACTTTTAATGACATAGGAAAGGGTTAGCATCTTAAAAAACAACCACAACACCCTACCCGAGTAATGACATATGTGCTGTGCTTAGTCACTCAGTTGTGTCCGACTCTTTGACCCCATGGACTGTAGCTCTCCTATCTAAGCCACCAAGGAAGCCCAAGAATACTGCAGTGGGTAGCCTATCCCTTTCTCCAGGGGATCTTCCTGACCCAGGAATCGAACCAGGGTCTCCTGAATTGCAGGTGGATTCTTTACCAGCTGAGCTAACAGGGAAGCCCAAAATGACATGTGTGTGTGTGTGTGTGTGTGTGTGTGTTAGTCACTCAGTCGTGTCTGACTCTGCGACCCCATGGACTGTAGCCCACCAGGCTCCTTTGTCTATGGGATTCTCCAGGCAAGAATACTGGAGTGGGTTGCCATTTCCTTCTCGAAAATGACATAGTTTAGTCAAAAAAGGGAGAAGGAGCAGACATGGGAAATCTTCCTTCCTACTACTTTCAAACACATGGAAATGCTGAGCAAATTTTAAAGTTACATAACCAGATTAAAAAAAAAAAAAAAACCCACAATCAAACAAACAAAAAGGAAATCCCCAGGTCCCCAAAACAAAGAAGGAACTTGGTATCAGAACCACGGTGAGTGACCTGGGTGGCATGGAGGTGGAGGGGCATGAGACAGCCACACCATGCTGGAGCCTGGGTCATCTAGGAGGGCGCTCTGGGCACCTGGCATCATTCCAGTTGGGAGTGGGAACAGGGCCATCTGACCCGAATCAAACCAGATTCACAGAAGGCTGCTCCATCCATGAACCAGGCACCAGTAAAAGTCTATCCACTGGCGGATGGGGCAAGGAATCTTGTCATCTACCCAGGGTCATGCACTACTTTTCCAACTTTCCATAAATCTGTAATTACTTCAAAATAAAGTTTAAGTTGGGTGAGTGAGTGTGTTAGTTGCTCAGTTGAGTCCAACTCTTTGTGACCCAGTGGATTGGGGCTTGCCTGGCTCCTCCATCCACGGGATTTTCCAGGCAAGAAGACTGGAGTGGGTTGCCATTCCCTTCTCCAGGGGATCTTCCCAACCCAGGGATCGAATCTGGGTCTCCTACATCGCCAGCAAACTCTTTACTGTCTGAGCCACTAGGGAAAACTAAAGTTGGGGAAAGCTTCAAAGAAAACCATTCCTTAGATTAAGCTGACACCTGCCCCCCTTAAGACTTTCCACACAAATCCTAACTTTTTCCTCGGGAGCCTCCAGACCATGTCTGCTCAGAGATTTACAGATAGTGAGCCTGTTCTCGGGGCCGAACATCCCCAAGCACCTCCCCTATCCCTTTGGGTGTGCCAACTTTTAGTTCCCATATTGTCTTAGACTGATGTTGCCTGAGCCCAGAGCTGTGCTCTTGAAGACGACATGATTAATAATTAAGCAAGGGCCACAGGTGTAAGACATCTGTCCTCAGTAAACTGGGGCAGGCTGTCATTCAAAAGCTAATGGACGCTGGACAAACAGGGGGCCAATTCTGTGGCCTAGTCTGGGTGCTAACTATTTCCATGGTCAGAGCCAGTCTCACTGCCTGACTTGAGGTAGCCAGTCCGGGTTCACAGAGCCCTCAGTGAGACAGGCCTTGGGAGGGCATCCCACCCCAGCCCTCACTTTGAGGAGCCCTCACTTCTCAGCGGTGGCTGAGAAGGGAAGGGACTAGCCAAGTTCACCTAAAAGGCTCCTAAAGAGCAATAATACCATTCTCACAGTTAAAACAGCAGCTAGGATCATGTCAGTCCCAACTTCCTACTTAAAACTCACAAAAGAATCCACTTAAGTAAACATTGTTACGACAGGATTAGCCTGAAGAACATGTCATGAAATATATTTAAACCTATTTGCTGTTTTTCAGCAGTGAAACTGAAAGTGTGATTTGTATGTTCCATTTTCTTTGCTTAAGGCAACTTGGGGTGTAGGAGGTGGAGGACTAGTCTGTCTAAGAATATGGCCTTGGAGATGGAGGGAGAAAAGACCATTCCTCCACTTTGTCAGGCGTTTTGGGACAAGGCTAGGCCTCCGGGTAGAGGCAGATTCACTGCAAAGCTAATGAAAGAGAAGCCCCAGGCCACTCTCTAGCATGACCTCTTCATGGTCTTGCAACTAATTTTGTGCTTTTTCTTCAAAAGGGTCCCCTAAATTACATAAGCTCCAGACCCCACCAAACCCCCCTTTGACGTTGGTTTTCATTTTCCCTGGCTCCATATTGGGGAGAACCCTGTGTCAGAGCAGAGAAGTAGACATCTCAACTAGGATCAGGAAGAATCCCCCACTTGCCTTGAGCTTCTCAGCAGCATCTTCTATCTGGGTTATGTTGCCAACTTGCTGCTGCTTCTTGGTTGCCAAATGCTTTAAGCATTCTTGGGTGAATTTCTGTATGTGAAAAAGTTAGGACAAAAGTCTTAATGTTGTCACTTTTGAGATAACAAGTCACTCCAGGGGTCATCTCCTCTCAACCCTGTATATTTTTCAGTGGAGGTATCTGGAACTCAGAAGGTATGGCGACTTGCCCAAAGTCATGAGGCAAGTTGGAAGGTGAGCTGGGACTAGGGCCCCTCTGATCCTCAGAGGCCCACATCAGGTATTCTCTGAACCTTGAGGTGCTCCCTTCTTTCTAGAACAGTCCTACTTGTGACCTGCTTTTCCAGGCCCTCTAACAGGATTTTAGGGAAGCAGCTTGGGCTCAGTGGAAGAGCATTCACTTCTAGAGTGAATCCTGAGTACTGTTAGTGCTGGGGTCTGTTCTAGGAGCTGCCTTCACAGAACCTCCCTCCAGGGTTGTCTGTGGTCCTCTGGCCTGGATTGGTGTTCAGAGGACCTGCATGTGTAAGAGGTCCCCTCTCCCACCTACATGGCACCCTTCCATATCTCTGCTGTTTGCAATTGCCGTTTCTTCAAAGACCTGCTCTGTGGACTCCCCTACGCTGTGACCTTACCTCTGCCTTACCTTCTTATGGCTCACCTTACATTCATCTGTTGGACCAACTATGCACTTTCTGAGGGCAGATCTGCTCCATTCTTGGCTCCTGCTCCCCAACAGGCACAAGGGGGTGTCCCTAAAGTGTTTGCTGAATTGAACAGAACTACCAGGGGCTGCCAGCTTCAAGTGGAGAGCTGGAGCAAGCTATGTATGAGCCCAAGTCCCAGAGTCGGACAGGACCTGCTAGGTCTGAGTCCTAGCTCTCCTTCCACATGACCTAGGCAAGTGGCCTCACCTTTCTAAGCCTCGGTTTCCTCAGCTGCAAAAAAAAAAAAAAAAAGGTGGGGGGACAACCCCACAGAGTTGCTGTAAAGAATGAGGACACAAAGTGCTTGGTGTAGTGCCAGGCACACAAAATGCTCAGTAGGTGTAGCTTATATGGGGGATTGGGAGTGAGCGCTGGGGGTGGGAACACAATAGGAACCCAAGGATAAGCCATGGCCTCACCTTCCACCTTCCAGGAGCACATCCTCCATCCCCCCCACCCCCCGCCCTTGAATCTTCTGGTCAAGCTCCTGTCTGTCAGCCAAGGATAATGTGGCATCCCGGTGCTTGAGCCCTCCAGTCACAGGGTGCCTCTCCTGTCTAGGTGCTTGGTGAAGCCCCACTTACTCGTCATGGCCAGTTCAATGGCACCCCCCACCCAGGAACTCTTCCTGGGCTTCCTGTCCCTGGTTCATTCTTCTTCTCTTTGGCTCCCACTGACCACTGCCTCAGGCTCCCCAATTACAATACTTATCATACTGTGTTGTCACTTGTTTGTTCTTCCCCTACTAGCCAAGGGACGCCTCCAGCTCGGGGAAGAATTGGTCTGTTCCTTGACTCATGGCACAGGTATAAGCTGAATGGATGTCTAAGGAATGAATGGGTGTGTGGTTACAAAAGAAGTAGGTGGACCTACCTATTAGAAGATGTTATCTCTGAAAAGCAGCCTTGTTAACTCTGAAAACAGCATTTTGAGGAACTATTGTTATTATTAACTATTTTATAGATAAGAAAAAGAAGATCTTGGAGGCAGAGGAAAGCCTTGAATCCTGGGCTCCACCTGCTAGATTAGCCCAAGGTGGTCCATTCTCACCTTGGAGCTTCAAAGTCACAATGGCTAAATCAAGTGCAGGGAATGGCTGTAGGGCTGGATTAATCACTTCCTGAAGGTAGAAGTGGTAGAATCAAATCTATGAGAGGAGCACCTGTCTAGCCCAAAGAGGGCTTTGCAGGGGTTTGGCCAGTCACTGGACAAGTTGGCCACTAGGCTGGAACAGGAGTCCAGAGCCCCCTTCCACTATTAGGATTAAGCATGGATGAGCGCTCCAAAGTGAGACTGGGCCCGTGGGGAGCAGTCCTGAGTTCAAGGCCCAGCCTCTGCCTCCAGAAGCCTCTTTTTGTCGGCGAAGCGGTTGACCTAGCTCCCACTGACTGCGGTTGACCAGCTCCCACTGGCTGTTAGGCGCGTGGTATGGGGCGTAGGGAGGGGGAGGGGCGGGGTTGGGCAGACCGGCCCAACCCCAGGGCCATGGGGACCCACAGCCCCTCCCAGGAACTCCAGGAGGGAAAACCAGAGGAGGCGTGTGTGTGGCTTTCCGGAAACACAGTTGTTTTCTAAGCTGGAGGGATTTTTTCATCTTTGTTAAAGGCAGCTTTTCTTTAGGTCCAAAGGCCGTGGGGTGGACCCACCGTGGTGGATGAGGTCCAGGATACCCGGCCAGCCGGGCGCCCAAGTTCTTACTCCCAAACCCACCTCTTCTGATGCTTAAATGATGGCCTTGGCTCGCCGGTGCCCTTCCTCAGTCTCTCTTTCTGAACAACAGGTCGGCCTCCGAGATGGTCCCCGGGCCGCCTTGCCGGTCCCGGTTCCAACCGGGAACTGCCAGTGGGACCCAGCACGCCCCTCCCCGCCCGTTGCTGCGGGGCTCGCGCCCCAGCGTCCCCACCTGCACGCGCGCCGCCTCGTCCAGCGCCAAACCGATCGGGTGGCCGCGATGCGAGCCCAGCACCGGGCAAAGCGCGCACACGCAGCGGCGGCAGCGGCGACAGAAGAGCTCAACCACGCGGTCGCCGTGCTCTGAACAGGGCCAACCGCGCGCGTCTTCGGACTCCGAGGGGCCCAACCCCCCAGGACTCCCCTTGAGCACCGCCGAGCCCGCCATTCACCCTCCAAGTTTCTGGGCCGCGGCCGAGCAGCAGCGAGAGGCCCATGGGGAATCGAAAGCTGGGCGCTGGGGCGGGGCGCGCCCAGTTCCGGCAGGGAAAGGCGGGTAGCAGGGCGCCGCACGCAGGCCGGCCGGAGGCGGGGCAGGGGGGTGCGGTGGCGGGTACGGCCGCAGCATCAGCCCCCTGAGGAATGCGCTGTGCCGTCCGGTCCACCTGCCCCGCAGTGAATGAATGCTCAGGCCTGGGTTCCCGGCTTAGTGTCTGGCCCAGAGGCAGCCACAGCAGAAACGGGGGTCACATCGAATGGGCTACCTGGAAGGAGGTGGGCTTCCCCGCTAAGTGACCCTTGTCTTGATCAGGAAAACTGCAGCCCTGTGGGTGGAACCAAAGTTGGCAGTGGCCTTCTGGGATGTTGTGCGTTACCTACATTTTTCATTTTCCCTTAATTCTCTCTTGCCCTTTCCCCAAGAGAAATAACCATTCCTGCAATTGTGAGAAACCGTTCAGGAAACTCCGATTGCCCCCATGCTAAAGTTTCAGCTTCTATGGAATGTCGGTTGGCATTATGGAAGCTCCTCAAAATATTAAAAATAGGACTACCGTATGATCCAGCAATCCCACTTCTGGGTGTATATCCAAATAATATGAAGTCAGAATCTCTGTGGTATCTGCACCTCCATGGTCACAGCAGCACTATTTACAATAGCCAAAATATGGAAACAACCCAGGTGTCCATCAGTGGATCACTGGAGAAAGAAGATGTGGTATATGTATGTATAGTGAAATATTATTCAGACTTAGAAAGGGAAATCCTACCATTTTCTAAATAAATGAGCCTAGAAGACATTACAGAGAAGGCAATGGCACCCCACTCCAGTACTCTTCCCTGGAAAATCCCATGGATGGAAGAGCCTGGTAGGCTGCAGTCTATGGGGTCGCTCAGAGTTGGACACAACTGAGCGACTTCACTTTCACTTTTCACTTTCATGCATTGGAGAAGGAAATGGCAACCCACTCCAGTATTCTTGCCTGGAGAATCCCAGGGACGGGGGAGCCTGGTGGGCTGCCGTCTCAGGGGTCGCACAGAGTCAGACACGACTGAAGCAACTTAGCAGCAGCAGCAGAAGACATTATGCTAAGTGAAAAGCCAGGTGGAGAAAGACAAATACTGTACCATATATAAATATGTGGAATCTAAGGGGAAAAAAAAAAGTCAAACTCATAGGAACAGAGAATAGAAAAGTGGTTGCCAGGGGCTGATAGAAAAAGGTAGGGTGGGGGAAAAGGGTAAAAATTTTAAGTTACAGAACCCATAAGTTCTGGGGATCTAAGGTACAGCATGGTGACTGCCATTAATAACACTATATTGTGTACTTGAAATGTGTTGAGATTGGCTCTCAAATGTTCTTCAGTTAAGTTCAGTTCAGTTGCTCAGTCGTGTCCAACTCTTTGCAACCCCATGAATCGCAGCATGCCAGGCCTCCCTGTCCATCACCATCTCCCGGAATTCACTCAGACTCACGTCCATCAAGTCAGTGATGCCGTCCAGCCATCTCATCCTCTGTCGTCCCCTTCTCCTCCTGCCCCCAATCCCTCCCAGCATCAGAGTCTTTTCCAATGAGTCAACTCTTCAAATGAGGTGGCCAAAGTACTGGAGTTTCAGCTTTAGCATCATTCCTTCCAAAGAAATCCCAAGGCTGATCTCCTTCAGAATGGACTGGTTGGATCTCCTTGCAGTCCAAGGGACTCTCAAGAGTCTTCTCCAACACCACAGTTCAAAAGCATCAATTCTCTGGCACTCAGCTTTCTTCACAGTCCAACTCTCACATCCATACATGACTACTGGAAAACCCATAGCCTTGACTAGACGGACCTTTGTTGGCAAAGTAATGTCTCTGCTTTTGAATATGCTCTCTAGGTTGGTCATAACTTTCCTTCCAAGGAGTAAGCGTCTTTTAATTTCATGGCTGCAGTCATCATCTACAGTGATTTTGGAGCCCCCCCAAATAAAGTCTGACACTGTTTCCACTGTTTCCCCATCTATTTGCCATGAAGTGATGGGACTGGATGCCATGATCTTAGTTTTCTGAATGTTGAGCTTTAAGCCAACTTTTTTCACTCTCCTCTTTCACTTTCATCAAGAAGCTTTTTAGTTCCTCTTCACTTTCTGCCATAAAGGTGGTGTCATCTGCATATCTGAGGTTATTGATATTTCTCCCAGCAATCTTGATTCCGGCTTGTGCTTCTTCCAGCCCAGCATTTCTCATGATGTACTCTGCATGTAAGTTAAATAAGCAGGGTGACAATATATAGCCTTGACATACTCCTTTTCCTATTTGGAACCAGTCTGTCATTCCATGTCCAGTTCTAACTGTTGCTTCCTTACCTGCATATAAGTTTCTCAAGAGGCAGGTCAGGTGGTCTGGTATTTCCATCTCTTTCAGAATTTTCCACAGTTTATTGTTCTTACCATGCACAAAAATGGTAATGTGAGGTGATGGATGTGTTAATTAACTTGATAGTGATGACCATTTCACAATATATTTATATATTAAGTCATTATCTTGTATACCTCAAGAAATCACAAGCAACATAAATATATACAATTTTGTCAATCACACCTCAATAAAACTACAGGAAAAAAGTCTCAGCTCCTGCCTACAAGGTCCTTGCCTCTTTAAAATTAAAAAAAAAAAATTTATTATTTATTTGGTTGTTCTGGGTCCTCGTTACTGCATGTAGACTTCTCTTGCTGTGGCTTCTCTTGTGGTGGAGCACGGGCTCTAGGGCACATGGGCTCAGTAGTTGTGGCACATGGGCTTAGTTGCCCCATGGCATGTGAGAATACTCCAGGATCAGGATTGAACCTATGGCAGGCAGATTCTTACCCTCTGGACCACTAGGGAAGTCCCCCTTGGCTCTTAGTACCCATGATCTCTGCCCTGTCTATGCTACCCTTTGCTTGTTTCCAGACCAGGGAGTAGGTACTTTTCTCTGTGTGGAACACTGTTTTCCTCAAATGCCCTTTGCCTTGTTTACTCCTATTTATCCTTCAGGTTTCTGCCTAAATATCGTTTCCTCCAGGAAGCCTTCCTTGCTTCCCTTCCAAAAGCAGCCTGCAATGTCCCCTACCTTGGCCCTCCCTTTCCTTCCAACCACAACAGAGGACTCTTTGGAGGCCAGGAACCAAATCTGTCTTGCCTGTTTCCCAGGGTGGTTTCTGGCCCAAACAAGTAGGTGGTGGTGTTGTTGTTGTTTGTTGTTTAGTTGCTAAGTCGGGTCTGACTCTTTGCAACTCCCATGGACTATAGTCCACCAGGCTCCCCTGTCCAGGGGATTTCCCAAGCAAGAATACTGAAGCGGATTGCCACTTCCTCCTCCAGGGGGATCTTCCTGACCCAGGGACTGAACCTACGTACTTCCCTGGTGGCTCAGACGGTAAAGTGTCTGCCTACAATGTGGGAGGCCTGGGTTTGATTCCTGGGTTGGGAAGATCCTCTGCAGAAGGAAATGGCAACCCACTCCAGTACTCTTGCCTGGAAAATTCTGTGGACGGAGGAGCCTGGTAGTCTACAATCCATGGGGTCACAAAGAGTCGGACACGACTGAGCGACTAAACTTTCCAAATTTCTCCTGCATTAGCAGACGGATTCTGTACCTCTGAGCCACCAGGGAAGTCCCACCTGTCCTCTAGTCTCCCATAATTCCCCATCTACCAGTCTCAATAACACAACATGGTTAACACAGGGATTCTCTACATAACCTTGCACTTGGTTCCTGGAAGGCCAAGATCACATTTCTTCATTTCTGCACCTCTAAGTCCTTGTGCATGCAGATGGCTCTCAGCAAAAGTTGGTTGTTTGAAAGAATGAAAGGATTTATTTTGGCTGTATGAAACAGTTTCTGAGGCTGTTGGCTTAGCTGATTCTAAACTCTGAGAAAGCAATGACTGTCTTGCCTACCTGATATTATTCCCAGAACTTTGCCTGGAACCTGGCATTTAGTGGGTAAGTACAAGGGCAGATGAGAATTCCAGGGAGAGCCCATTCAGTATAAGGAGAAGCACTCCTTGTTGCCAGAAGTGGGTGAACCTCACTGGTCCTCTTTCCTCTGGACTGTGGGGGGCAATTGGCGCTACTCATCACATCTCCCTGAAACACACTTTTCTCTAACCTTCCAAGATCCCACATCCCCTGGATTTCCTTGCACCCATAGCCACTCCTCTGATGTCATCTCATCCTCCTCAATCTCAAACTGTCCAAAGAGCTCATAGTCATCTCTGCAGGACACTCCCTAGGCACTGCACCTCTCCATCCAACTGCTTTCCTGGCTTTTCAAAACAGATCTCTCCTGCATCTGTCCCTACAAAATATACTCCTCTCCCAGGCTCCCTCCAAAAGTTCACTGTATGCCATCTTGCTTTCACAAAAGACCTACATTAGTATTTGTTTTCACTAACAGAAAACTGAAGCAGATTTTCGCTTTTATTAAAAAAAAAAAAAAGGCAAAAAAGCAAAAAAAAAGAAATTCAGCATTTGTTTTGCGGAGTGATTATAGAGGCATCAGGCACCTCCTAGCACCCCAGGCAGTGAGTGCGGCATTGGCAAACTCCTGCGGGAATGACACTCAGCATTCTTAACATTAACTGTCTTAGCTTTGAGCTGTGTCTGTGAACATCTGTGCTTCCCCTTGACTTATTTTGCATTAAGATAATTGCTTCTTCACTTTTTAGCCATTTTGGCTTATGAAAGGTTTCATGAGCACCTTCTCCTTTCAGATAGCGAGCGAAACCTGTATTTGTGAAACAAGTCAAAGAAAACTCCATGTACTAAAATGTATAGGCAGATGTTTATTATTTTGTTACCTTCTTTCCATTGCACAATTCCACATCTACTTATTTTCACTTTTAGTTTTTTTTTTTTATAAAGGTACAAGGAATTTCAGAAACAATATTAAAACAATCAAAGGATTTCAGGCACGGTTTTGTATTAAAAGCATAGCTCAATTTCTGACTTCCTGCTTCCCTCTATGATACAATCTCAAATGATTGTAGATACACCCCAGAGCTCATCTCCCAGTGCTGTCTTCACTCTCAGAAAGTTCCTGAGTCAAGAGTCGGGGGTTCTTAGGGTATGGAGTAAGGAGATGAGTACACAGTCTGCTTGTCCTGAGCCTGAGGGCCCTGCAAATGCTGGGCAAGTCCTACTTCATCAGCCAAGAACAAAAACAATTTTTTTAAAATGGCTTAAAAAAATATCTGATAAAAATTACCTATCCCTCTCCCTTGCTGTGAAATAATTTAAATAATTTATTGTAGATGTAAAAAAAAAAGGAAAAGAAGTTTGTTCATGGATACCTTCATATTGTTTTTAAGCACGAGGTACGGGTCCCTTAGGGGTGGGAAGAGCTTGAGCAGGAAGGCTCCGTGTGGAGGAGGCATGTGGGCAGCTCCCCAGACAGGACCTCACCTTCCTGCCTTTCAGCTTGTGCCTTGGGCTTGATGATTCTTCATTCTCTGAGGCTAGGTATTCCCTTTTGAACTTGGGGATAACAGAGCCTAGCTCACCTGTTTAAAGAGTAGGACAGGTCAGTGAGTGGGGTGAGAGGGCTTTGTAAACTGTGAAGTGCTGGTCACAGATGAGGTGGGGGGAGATAACCCCATTCAATGGAGCTCTGCTTCCCCGACAATGCCTGAGATTCGGCCTTTGGCAAGCTTGGCAGGACCCAGCAACTTAGTAAACACGACAGGGAACGTGGGCATGTGGTGTGTGTGTGGGCAAATGAGGGGACTCAGCCATGGCAAGGGGAAGGGGGCCATCAGGAGCACACAGCCTTCATCGTGCTGCAGTCAGGGGTCCCAGAGACCCCCAGGATGATGTTTCCTACTTTTTAGGAGCTTTCAGCCTGGACTTAGAAGATGGGGTTGGAGTCCCAGATCCTGTCTGGCACTCACTATCCTCATCTTCACTGAAAATAGGTACAGATGCACCAGTCCACTGGGTCTCTGTCCTGTGTTGCAGAATCATCTGGGAACTTAAAAAACATATACCAGGCCAGGCCCTACTCTGGAGATTCTGCATCAGTGGTCTGGGGTTGGGCCTGTACATCTGTGGTTCCTGAAGGCTCCCAAAGGAATTCAAAGGTACAGCCTGGGTTGAAACATACCAGGCCTGAGTGGCCTCCTGCAGTTCCCATCTTAGTTCCAGGATCACCCTGTGCTTTGGGCAAAACTCATGGCTGGCACAGCCTTGGTAAGGAGGGGCACATTTAACTTCCAGCATTCCCTGCCTCTAGCTGCATTGTTGTACTGACCACTGTGAGAGAGAGCACCTTAGAGAAAGGGCTTAGAATACACAATAGAGAGACACAGAAAAACTGTCAGTCTGGAAGGGAAGTCAGGGTCATCCTTCCCCAGAAGCCCTCCTGGGTGGGTGCCGATGGGGCTCTCCTGCCACACTTCCAGGGCGGGGGCTCCCCACCTCCTGGGGACCTCTTCTGTTACCTTGGGCTGAACTCTACCTACATCATCCTGGAGGAGGCAGGCTCTATGACCTCAGGGCTTTGGTGGTGGCAGTCAGTGGTCACGGGCACCACTCTGCTGTCTGCATCCCCACCTAAGGGACAGTGTCTACACATATTTGGCTGATTCTGGTTGAAGGGAGAGAGGATGGCCTTCTGTCTGTGTTCCACCATTAGGCGGAACCTTGACTTACTTCCTGGAAATTAAACTTCCTCTGCCCCTATGTCGTTTGAGTTCCTGCAGCAAACCCAGATCATCACCCTGCAAAGTAGCTTTCCTCAGGTCAAGGCCAAGGTTTTTTCATCTCAGGTGGCAGATCCTCTAAAGGACAGCACATTCCAGGGGCCTCCTTGCTCAGATGGAGAAAGTGAGACCAGAGAGCGAATGACTTCTGAGAGGTCACAGAGCAAGTCAGGGGCACAGATGAGGCCAAAACCAATGGATTCCTGCCCTGTGGGCTGAGAACAGCACATGTGCTGCCTCGCAAACAGCAGATGGACCCAGGAGAACAGGAGCTCAGCCCAGCCCAGCCATGGATTCTCTAGGGACCTTGATTACCTGCCTGTATCTGGGCCTCAGTTTCCCCACCTATGAAATAAAGAAGCTGGACCATGCCACTTCTTTGCAAACTTCTAATTTTTAGTAGGAGAATTATGTATTCCATAAAAGCCAATGTTACAAAACAAAACAGCCCTCCTGGCTTAATCTTCCCCACCCTGCCTTGCTATGAACCACAGCTTGAAAACCAGAGGCAGCTTCACCTCCTAGGTCCTTCCAGCTCTAACTTTGTACAGCATTGTTTTCCCCTTGAGAAATTATCGTGGACCCTTCAAAACAAGTAAACCGAAGGCAAGGTATCATCTAAAAAGAGTCAATTCAGACACCATTGTTTTAAGAAGGCAAATGGAAAATCGGCAGCAGGTCCCACTGGAATCTTTCAGCGATGAAGAGTTTCATTTCTGGTAAAAAATATAGAAATAGTAGCTGTTCTCGGAGGACCTGTGGTTTGATTCTGGACCTCCTCATGGAGCCGACTGGTGTCCCTGAGGGCGAGGAGGGCAGAGGACTCTGTTCAGAGCCTCGGTGAGCTCATACGCAAGTTTCTGATCTCCAGTTCCAATTGTTTGGCCTGGACCTCGCGCTGGGTCACCAGCTCCCGGAGCCTTCGGATCTCGTCTTGTTGCCGATAGAACATCTGCAGCAGCTGGGGCAGCACAGAGCAGAGCGGAGGGTCACTGGGCTGTCCTGGGATGCAAGGGTGCAGGACCCCAGCAGAAAGCACTGACTTTGCCCCTTTGTCACTCAGAAAGGGGGGTGATGATATTAACATGGCTGAGACCTGAGGGGGCAGCCACAGTAGATCTTTTACAAAAACCTTGTTGTCTTCACCCAGGAAATGAAATTCAAAAAAGAACTGACATTTCAGGTATTTCTTGTTTCCTTAGATTTCCCCATGGGTGGAGAAAAGGGTACTTGACCCTGAAGTTCCAGAGACTGGAGTTTTCACCACCACTAAACTGTGTGACCTTGGACAGGTTACTTACCCCTCTGAATTTCAGTTTCTTCCCCTGGAAACTGGGGGTCAGAAAACTAACCTCAGCATTATTACAATTGCTGCCAGTGTACAGGATGGCACTAGATGTTGGGTGTTTCCCCTAAGGATCTCTGTTATTCCACTGAATGCTGACAATACCCCATGAAGGCGGGAAGTAGTATTAATGCTCCCACGTCACCACTGTGGAAACTGAGGCTGGGGGGGATTCAGCCCCTGAGTCGCAGAATTAGCGCTCAGGAGAGCCAGACTCAGAATCCCTCCACGAGACACCAGCCCTTGTATCTGTTAGATGCTACTTACTCCCGGGGCTGTTGAGAAAACACAATCAGATGATACGAGTGCCTATCTAACTGGGACCCGGCACACGGTAGGCACTTAATAAAAGTTGACTCTAAGAGCACAGAAAATCCTAGAGAGTCAGAACCGGAGGGACTTTAATACCCAAGTCAAACCCTTGTCTTTTTACAGATGGTTCCTCACCATCTGTAAGTAAACCCACCATATCTTGGCATGTGGATGGTGCTTATGACGTGCTTGTTAAGTGAACCAGCAAGGTGAGTTAAGTGGCCAGGCCAGGCCACACCGTGGGTCATTTTTCTCACCCTCACTTTCTCCCTCCCCTCCCCAGCTGCTCCCCTCCCTTGGTAGACCCAGCCCCGCCATGTTCGCACCTCATTCTCTGTCTTTGGTGGGGGGCATTCGAAGATGTCAAAGCCATCTGAAAGCCAGGTTTTCTTCTCCTCCTGTCTGTGTTCTGCCGCCCACCTTGGCGCCTTCTCCTCTAGCAGGGAGAAGGGCCTCTGGCCATCCTCTGCAACCAGGCTTTCTGTCTGGTTGAAGAGATGAGGCGAGGTGGGGGCCGTGGGCACGGAGAGGGTTCTCTCTGAGGGCAGAGGCTGCGGGCTCAGAGGCTCGGCACCAGGTCTAAGGGACATCAGGACGGGCTCTGGGAGGGAAGCAGAGGGCTGTGAGAGGCTGGAGAGCCCCTGAACAGACGGGCCTGAGGGGTGCTGACACACACGGAGCCGCAAACAGACACAAAGATACATGCCACACGTGTGCCCCATGCAGACAGGCACAAGCCCACAGGCTAGAGTGGAGTGCAAGTGCACACTCATGTGATTAAGCGAGGCTTGGTTTGCAGGGGCTGCCCCAGAACACCATGAGCTCCTCCCGCCTGTGCTGCACTCTGCCATCTACCAGTTCACAAGTTCTCCCAACACCCGCCTCCCACTGTGCAGGCCCTTGTGTTGGCAGACCCAGGAGTGAGGGGCAGGGCAGGCAGAGGGGGCAGAAGGGCCCGTGCAGGGGCCACTGCCTACAGGGTCTCTGGGGTTAAAGAGTAATTGCAGAAGTGGTGGGAGGATGGGCAGGGGATCCAGCTGGGACTGTCCAGTCACTCTACACGGCCCAGGGTATAAAGACATTTTCCATGGAGCAAAATTCCTTGAATTGGGGGGAGTTTCCTGAGCCACTGGGGGCAAGCCCCTTCCTGCCTCGATCCACGTATATGCATCCTAATGGCCAGAGTCTCACCAACTGGACCCCCAGGAAAGGCCCCTAGTCGCTCTTAACCAACTGTCAACCACCAATCCTCTGGGGTTATGGGTTACGGGAAGACACAAATATCAGCCAGACCCTCTCAGCCACTTGGGGCCACTGGACACTCCAGTGTCCCCCACATTCACCTGGGCCTTTTCTCTGCCTTCCTCACCTTTATTCATCCCACTGAGCCACTCCTGGGCTGTCAGAGAGGGCTGGGCACTGGCCGTGGGCGGGTAGATGTCCTCTTGGTAAGATTCTGACTGCAGGAGCAATCAGGACAGTGAGAGTGGGGATGGTTGGGGGAACCTCTTAGAGAGCCTGGGGTGCAGACTCTCCCCCCGACCCCTGTGAGTGGAGGAAACTGAGGCCCAGAGCAAAGGGACGTGCCCCAGGTCGCGGAGCAACTCAAGAGCAGCAGTAGGTGGAGGGCACACTGCCCATGAGAAAGGCTTCCCTTTGAGGGGGGCCATCAGCCTCCCGGTGGCTCCCAGGGGCATGGGCTCCAGCCTCCAGGTCCCAGGCTCCTCCTCCTCCAGGAGGGGTTCCTCCCTCCCTTGGAGATGGCTCCTACCGCCCTTACCCGTCGGGGTACAATCATGGATACGGGCTCGATGAGGCTTTTGGTTGTGATCAACTTGTAGAAACGGAAGATCTCACAGGAGGACACGTCGAGACCTCTCTTTGGCATAACACCTGTGGGTAGATGACGGAAGAGGGCCAAGGGATTCCTCAGCTGGGGCCTGGGGCAGCAGGGCCCCAGGGTGAGTGGCAAAGCCAGGCTGCACACCTGGATGTGAACAGAGACCACCCTCCTCCCATTGTTCTTCCCTCAACAAAGCGTCCTACATTGGGTCAGGCCCTGTGCTGGGGAGATGGGGTTGGAACCATCAGACTTTGCCTCCCATCTTCAAGGATTTTAGCCAGACTTTTACAGGAAGTGTGCTCTGCTCTAGGCCCTCCATCACTATCCCCACAGCTCCCAACCCAGATGGTCTTTATTAAAAAAAAAAAAAATTATTTATTTAGGTTGTGCCACTTTAAAAAAAAATTTAGGTTGCGCTGAGTCTCAATTGCAGCATATAGACACTTAGTTGCGGCACGTGGGGCCGGACCAGGGATTGAACCCAGGCCCCCTGCAGTGGGAGTGTGGCGCGTGACCCGCTGGACCACCAGGGAATTCCCCTAGATGCCCTTACTACAGCGACTCCAGCTTCCCTTTGATTAATGTCAGCACGCTCTTATCTTTCTCCATTTACTTTTAATCTAGCTGTGTCTTTATGTATAAGTGGGTTTCTTGCAGAGGGCGCAGAGGTGCATCCTGTCTTGTTTCTTACCCCTAAACACACTTAAAAACTAGGGCCTCTCTTAGGTCAGTGTCCCCCATCTTCTTGCTACTGTTGTAACTGCTCAACTTTCAGCTACGACACCTTCATACTCTCCCCATGCCTTGCTCGGCTTCCCTTTTGGCTCCTCAGGTCTTGCCTCCTCCAGGAAGCCCTCCCTGGCTTCTTCCTGCGTGCTCCCAGAGAACATCCCACATACCTCAAGTAGAGCTCCCATTGACTCAGAGTGTTGACCTGCCCAGCTTTTAGGGCAGGGCCTGCAGCTGACTCATCCCTGTCTCCCAGGCCCCCCGTGGCCTCTGTGTCCCACACTCACCGATCCCCTTCTGTGGATTATAGGAGTGGTATTCCGTCAGGTAGTTCAGGTGAGGTTTGTTGGCACTGATCTCATAGTAGTGGATGTTCCTGTCTCCCTGCGGAAGAGAGGGTACCATTCAGGGCCGGGTCCCACAAGCCCCCTGCCTGGCCCCACTGCCACACCTCAGAAACCTGATGCTCACTATGAGTGATGAGCTGGCAGAGCCACCTCACACAGGGCACACCAGGGAACGGTCACCAAGGCAGCAGGGGGTCCTCACTTTAACACTCAATCCCCCCAACCATGACCCAAAGCCCACCCATGTGTCTCCAAGGCAGAGGCTTGAGGAGCACAGACCTGAACCCCACTCCATCCAAGAGCTGCACACGAAGGTCAAAAGTGCAGTGTCCTGAGACCATTCAGCGGGTCTTACCCCTGGGGCACTTCGGGTGGTCGTTGTCATAATGACTGGGTGGGCGGGTGGCTGCTGTGCCTGACACTGGGGTGAGGGGCCAGGGATGCCGAGTACAGGACAGTCCTACCCGGTGAAGACCCCCCTCCGCCCCAGATTCGAAGGTGCCCCTGCCAAGAAACACCAACTGGTCCCTCCTCATCTGGACCCAGAATTGCGGGGTGAGGGGGAGGTCAACTAGCTCAGGGTGTCCGGCCAAAGCCCTGGCCCCAGGTGTTCCTGTGGAGCCAGGAAGGTGGGAGAGGGCTGGGGGCTCACCACAGGGGTAGAGGATCCAGCCACTCTTGCCTGGCCCTGCCCCTGCCTTGCACTCCAAGGGCCCCAGGCCAGTGGGACCAGGCAGCGCCTCCCTCCTGTGCCAGACTGACCTTTCCCACCACGTAGAGCATGTTGGTGTCCGCATCATAGAAGGGAAATAGCACACCTGAGGAGCCATCGAGGTCCACCTCTGTGACAGGCACAGAGAGGTCATCCTGCAAATGAAGGAAGACCAGGAAGGCCTGTGGGTCACTCATGGAGGACCTTGGTGGTGCTAACATAAGAATTCCTGCCCCAGGGCTCTGTGTGTGTGTATGTGTGTATGTGTGTGTGAGAGACAGACCACCTCCTTTTGCCTTGCTGGCATTTTGCCTTTAACAAATCACTTCTCATATGCATGATGTCATTCCAGCCTTCCTCCTCCTGTATTATATCTACTATGAGGCAAGGAGATTCAGAGATAGAGAAGAAGTCTGTTCAACTCTGGACAAGAGCTCCTTGAAATCAATACTACTTGGCCTGGTCTTCACCCTCTTCCTCACCCCCACCCACGTTGAACAGGCAGCTCTTCTTGCTCACATGCCTCCCTATTTCATCCTAAGTCCTTGCTCCAGCTGTTCCCCCCATCCAGAAGGCCCTTTGCTTCTCCGACCCCACCCCGAGTCCTGGTCCCAGGCCCAGCCACCTCCCCTCCCTGACATCAAGGCTTCTCCTAAGTCCTAACGCCTCCCTCTCCTCGAATGACAAGATGCACAAGGTCTGGGTGAGTGCCATCAGGCTGCTGGCACCTCCCTGGTTGTCATCAATCAGTTTGGTCAGTGAGTGAATGCATGAATGAACAGATGAAGCAGCACTCGGCTAGGGGGTACTGGGGAGGGTGCGGCGAGGGGCGCTGGTAGGGCTGCTCTGGTGACTCACCTGGTCCCAAAGGGCCATCTGCCGGTTGTTCCACCGGGATGTGCCTGTGGACAGCAGCTTCTTCAGGTTTCCCAGAAACAGCACTTTGTTGGCCCGGTGCCCTTTATAGTTGGCTTCCTGGAGTGACATGTGTGGTCAGGGACTCCTTGGCTTCCACCCAAAATGCCTTCTTTTCTCATCCCAGCTTTGCCTGGGGGAATCCTTCCAGAGGCACCACCTCCAGGAAGCCTTCCTGGATCTTTCCCATCCATATAAAGTTTCTCCCACTATTTTTGTTGCGGGTTCTTTTTTAAATTAAGACAGAGGCAGACTTCAGCCCAGCTCCATGTTTTTGCTAAGATTATTATTGAGCATTCACTACATGCAAGTGGGTACTGTCACCTGGGTTATTTCATTTAAACTTCCCAGAGGAAGGACTAATGTCCTATTGTTGCAGATGAGAAAATAAAGCCTCAGAGAGCAGAAAGCGCTTGTCTAAGGCCACACAGTGGTACCTTATGGTCTCCTGACTCCATGTCATGCCTCTTGACAGAGCCGAGGCATATTGACAGCTTTGGAGTTAGACCAGGTTCAAGTCTCTGCTTTCAGTGTGGGCAAGTCCCTTAGCCTTTCTTAAGTCTTACTTTTCTCATCTGAAAAATGGGTATGATATATTCAACACCTCCCAACAGATGGGGATAACATGCATAAAGACTTTGGCTAGAACACTGACAGCCTTACTGCTCTGTTCTCAGAAGCCCCTATGCTCCCCCCGTGCCCACTCCACTCCTTGCTCCTCCGGCCCCAGGCTGGACCCCAGGCTAGCACTAACCTGAAGGACAGTCCCTGCTCGGGGGTCTAGAACCCGAATCTTGCGGTCTTTACAGGCAGTGGCCAGCAGGCTGCCGTTGGTGTTGAAGGACATGGAGAGGATCACATCTTGGTGACAGTTAATTGTCTTCACGGGGCTCATGATTACAGACTCCTTTGAATCCAGGTTCCAGACCATCACCTGCACAGCAGAGAGCCAGCTCTGAACCCAGCCCCACCCCCAGCCCCGTCCCAGTCCCCACAGTCACACGCCAGCCAGGCTGCAGTGAAACATGGTATCCCCAGAGGGAAGCCACAGATGGCAGTCTGGCCAAAAGGCCTCGGGTGAGAGGATGGATCTGCCCGCTGAAGTGGCCACGTGGCAGGAGGGGGAAGTCAGCAGTCAGCCTGTCTAGCAGTGAAAAGAAAACACCATCTGCTTGGAGCAATGAAACATCCATGCTGGGAGGACCCCAGGGAATCAGCTAATCCAGGGGGTTTCAAACAGTCATTAGGAACAGTTTCCACCGCACAGTTAATAAGGGATGCTGTGTTTAGCTGCACACGCTGTGCAGTGCACAGCTCCAGGGCAACCCATTCCCATAGTCCAAGATGTGAACGGAGCCCCCTGGAGTTGTGTACAGATAAAACTGTACAACCATAAGCAGTGAAGTGAAAGGCGCTCAGTCATGTCTGATTCTTTGCACCCTATGGACTATAAGTCCATGGAATTCTCCAGGCCAGAATACTGGAGTGGGTAGTCTTTCCCTTCTCCGGGGGATCTTCCCAACCCAGGTCTCTCACATTGCAGGCAGATTCTTTACCAGCTAAGCCACAAGGGAAGCCCATAAGCAGCAGCACACCCTATCTAAACAGATAACAGAGCACTTCTGATCAGAATGGTGTAGAGGACCTTTCAACCACTCCCATCCCACCCTCTTATCCATCACAGAGGCTTCTGAGGTGCCTCTGTAAAGCCTTATAGAGTTGTGAAAGGAAGAGTTTAGAAGTTATGATGGTATAAACCCCATTTATGTACAGACTGAGGCCCAGAGAAGAACAAGGACTTTCCCAGGTCACACTGCAAGTCAGAGACTGAGTGGGAACAGAATCAAGATCTCCTATGCTGTGAATTTTCTCATTCCACAGGGCCCACAGCTTGCTAACTTGACAGTCAATGAAGGAGGGTGAGGCATCTCTGAGCAGGGTCCAGCTCACCCCCTCCAGGAAGACTAATGAATTGAATAGTGTCCCACACCAAAACTTATGTCTACCTGAAACCTCAGAATATGACCTTATTTGGAAATAGGGTTTTCACAGATTTAATGAGGTCTTGAGAAACCTATATGCAGGTCAGGAAACAACAGTTAGAACTGGACATGGAACAACAGACTGGTTCCAAATAGGAAAAGGAGTACGTCAAGGCTGTATATTGTCACCCTGCTTATTTAACTTACATGCAGAGTACATCATCAGAAATGCTGGGCTGGAAGAAGCACAACCTGGAATCAAGATTGCTGGGAGAAATATCAATAACCTCAGATATGCAGATGACACCACCCTTATGGCAGAAAGTGAAGAGGAACTAAAAAGCCTCTTGATGAAAGTTGAAAGTGGAGAGTGAAAAAGTTGGCTTAAAGCTCAACATTCAGAAAACGAAGATCATGACATCCGGTCCCATCACTTCCTGGGAAATAGATGGGGAAACAGTGGAAACAGTATCAGACTTTATTTTTGGGGGCTCCAAAATCACTGCAGATGGTGATTGCAGCCCTGAAATTAAAAGACGCTTACTCCTTGGAAGGAAAGTTATGACCAACCTAGATAGCATATTCAAAAGCAGAGACATTACTTTGCCAACAAAGGTTCACCTAGTCAAGGCTATGGTTTTTCCAGTGGTCATGTATGGATGTGACAGTTGGACTGTGAAGAAAGCTGAGTGCTGAAGAATTGATGCTTTTGAACTGTGGTGTTGGAGAAGACTCTTGAGAGTCCCTTGGACAACCAGTCCATTCTGAAGGAGATCAGCTCTGGGATTTCTTTGGAAGGAATGATGCTAAAGCTGAAACTCCAGTACTTTGGCCACCTCATGTGAAGAGTTGACTCATTGGAAAAGACTCTGATGCTGGGAGGGACTGGGGGCAGGAGGAGAAGGGGACGACAGAGGATGAGATAGCTGGATGGCATCACCGATTCAATGGACGTGAGTTTGAGTGAACTCCGGGAGTTGGTGATGGACAGGGAGGCCTGGCATGCTGCAATTCATGGGGTCGCAAAGAGTCGGACACGACTGAGCGACTGAACTGAACTGAACTGAAAGAAGTATCAATACAAGGAGGCTATACTGGATTTGGGTGGGTCCTACAATGACCGATGTCCTTATAAGAAGAGAAGACACATAGATACACAGAGAAGAAGACAGAAGATGGAGGCAGAATGCAGTGATGCAGCTATGAACCAAGGAATGCTTGGAGCCCCTAGAAGCTAGAAGAAGCACAGAAGGACTCTTCCCTATAGCCTTTGGAGAAAGCATGGCCCTTCTAACATCTTGACTTTGGATTTCTGGCCTTCAGAACTGTGGGAATACATTTCTGTTGTCTTAACCCACCCAGTGTGGTTCTATGTCAGGGTAGCCCCAGGAGACTAAATACACAAACCCACCTTGTAGTCGTAGCCAGAGCTGAAGAGGATGTTGGCAGCTGTGGGATGCCACTCCACCAGGCCCACTTTGCGGGCGTGGCTCACCAGCTCCTTCCTGAAGGCTGTGAGGTTCTTGGTCAGCAGCTGCTTGGGGATGTCCCAGATTTTAATCTGTCAGGAGAGACATGGCCCAAGGGGAGTATTAGCTGGGGTCCCCTCACACCCCGACAACCCTGAGCAACAACATTGGCACTGCCCCGCAGAAGGGCCAGGGCAAGTCTCTCTGTATCTACCTGTCATTCAGTGGAGAGGCAGCTGGGGCTCCTCAGAGGGACAGGGGCTTTCCCAAGGTCCTCCAGCCCAAGCAGGGGCTGGAGATGAGCCCAGGCTTCTGGGAACCTGTGCCATCCTAACCAGTAGGTGAGTGGATGGGCCATAGACCTGATTCCCAGGCTGGAGATCACAGCAAGTCCACCTCTCAGCCTATAGAGAATATCCCTCAGAGTACAGTGGTCCCAAAGGCTCAGGGGAGAGCTCTGAATGCCAAGAGGAAGGGTTTATGCTATATCCTCAGGGTACTGGGAAGCCAGCGCAGTCTCTGGAGCAGGACAGGGCAGGGACAACCCCCAACCCCTTCTGTGAGAGAGGCCCCCTTGGATGGCCCAGAAGAGGAAGACTAAAGATGAGAAGGTGGCATTTAATGCTCCCAGTCTTATCCTTTTAAATCTTCCATCTAAGTAAGATCTTCCTTCCCCACTGTCTATGAGATTATATGGCATAATATTTTCAAGCCACAGTAAAAAATGCCCTTCACAGCATTTTATAGTTTCCCCAGAAGATGTGCATTCCCATCAGGAAATGACACTGATCCGATTGGACAGTTGGGAGCTATTAGGCCCATTTTATAGATGGGGAGACCGAGGCCCATAGAGAGGAGGGGTGGCACCCCAAGTCCCATGGAGCCCAGAACTTCTATCTAATTCATGCCTTCCTCACACAGTGACCTCACCTTGTCAAGGATGGAGGAGTCAGGAGCGTCAGAGATGCATCCAGATGCCATTCTATCTCCCTCTACCCCAGCCCCACTCCTTTCAGGAAAGGGGCACTCACCGTGGCATCTTCAGAACAGGAGGCGATCTCAAAATCATTGAAAGGGTTCCATTTGACATCTAAGACATTCCCTCTGTGCCCGCAGACCTTCGGGTAGTGGGGGTCCAACTTTCCTGTCTGTAAAACAGTACCCAGGGAGGCTGAGGAGAGGATGCGGCTAATTCCACTTTAGCATCTGGAGGACGGTCACTAGGGCAGCCATCAATCACTGAGTGGACAGGAAGACGTAGAGGGCAGAGCTAGTAGTGAATCCAGGACTTACCACTAATCCCTGTGTGATCCTGGGGGAGTCACGACACCTCTCGGAGCCTCAGGAAAATGGAGGTAGTAATATATTTCAGAGAGTTCGAGTGAGGGTCATAGGAGGTGAGGGATGGGAAGGGTCTAGCTCAAATGTCTAGCACACAGTAGGTGTTTAATAAAAGGACATTTCTCTTCATATACTGCTGGCAGGAATGCATAAATGGTACAGCCATGGAGGAAAACAGTCTGGCAGCTCCTCAAAAGGTTAAACAGAGTTACTGTATGACCCCATAACTCACTCCTAGGTACAGCCCCGAGAGAAATAAAAACATAGGTCTACAAAAAAACGGTACACCAATGTTCACAGCAGCATTATTCAAAATAGCCCAAAGGTGGAAACAACCCAATTGTCCATAAATGGATAAATGGATATATAAAACCGTAGTGTATTCATACAATGCAATATTTTTCAAAAAAGGGAATGAAGTCATGTCCAACTCTTTCCGACCCCGTGGACTATAGCCCACTAGGCCCCTCTGTCCATGGGATTCTCCAGGGAAGAGTACTGGAGTGGGTTGTCATTTCCTCCTCCAGGGGATCTTCCCGACCCAGAGATAAGAACCTGCATCTCCTGCATTGCAGGCAGATTCTTTTATTGCTGAGCCACCCAGGAAGCCCCAGTATATTCATAAAATGAAATACGTTCAAAAAAGGGAAGGAAGTACGGACACACGCTACAACGTGGGTGAACACTGAAAACATCATGCTAGCTGGCAGACACCAGACATAAAAAGCCACATATTGCATGATCTGCTTAGATGATCTACCAGATGTGGTTCTGCTGCTTGAGCAAAGAAGCACACTTCCTGGTACCTAGAATTCTGAACCCTGACTGATACATGTGAGAAGTCCAAGATAGCGGTAATTCCCTGGCTGTCCAGTGGTCAGGACTCTGCGTTTTCACTGCTGGGGGCCTGGGCATGTCTCAAGTTGGGGAACTAAGATCCCAGAAGCTTCTAGGTGTGACAACAATAACAAAAATCCAAAATAGTTAATCCTTAGAGACTGAAAGCAGACTAGTGGTTGCCTAGGGCATGGGGAGTGACTGCTAATGGGTATGGGGTTTCTGGGGGTGATGAAGTTATTTTCAAATTAGTGGTGATGGTTAGACAGCATGTGAATATCTAAAACCCACTGAATTATACAGTTAAATGGTGAATTTTACAGTATGTGAGTTATGAAAGTGAAAGTCACTCAGTCATGTCCGACTCTTTGCGACCCCATGGACTATACAGTCCATGGAATTATCTAGTCCAGAATACTGGAGTGGGTACCCTTTCCCTTCTCCAGGGGATCTTTCCAACCCAGGGATCGAACCCAGGTCTCCCAGATTGCAGGTGGATTCTTTATCAGCTGAGCCACAGGGGAAGCATATGAGTTATACTTCAATTAAAAAGAAAGGGTGGGTTTTTCCTGGGGCACAGTGGATAAGAATCCACCTGCCAATGCAGGAGACACAGGTTCAATCCCTGATCCGGGAAGATCCCATATGCCATGGAGCAACTGAGGCTGTGCACGACAACTACTGAGCTGGTGCTTTAGGGCCAGGGAGCTCCAACTACTAAAGCCTGTGCACCCTTAGAGCCTGTGCTCCACAACCAGAGAAGCCACCACAACGAGAAGCCTGCGTACTGCAACTAGAGAGTAGCCCCCATTCACCGCAGAAAAGCCTGCGCAGCAACGAAGACCCAGCACAGCCAAAAATAAATAAATCAAAAAAAAGAAAAAAGAAAGGGCATTTCCTCCCTTCCCCTCTTTGCTGCTGAGAATTCCTGTCTAGGGGCTGGGAGGACACACAAGTTTCACGGCCCTGCAGCTGAGAACTCCTGGGTCATAAGAAAACTACACCAGTTCAAGCACAGAAGCTGGCAGCTGGCAGGGACCAAGACACTGATTTTACTCATCACACTGCATGGCCCTGGCAGTACAGGGCCCAGAACGCCCTCTGCCTGCCAACGCAGACACCGCCCACATCCGCTACCCAGCCTCAGGTGTTAGAGCCCACCTACCGGAAGGCTCCACCCTTATATCTAAGTGAAGGAGACAGGGGAGAAGAAAACTGGCTGACACCCACCCATCTGGCAGATCATTACAAGGAGCCTGGAGGACAGGCCCAATGCAAAGTGCTGGGTGAACATGAGACGCAGTACTTGACCTCACATAACTAATAGTCTCTGGGATATTTAAAAATGTATTTTCAAGGACAGAGTGAACTCAGGGAACATCCACAGGCTCTTCTTCCCTCACCTGCCCAACTCTGCAGAGCCCCCTGCACTCTTGTGGGATGTCCTGAGACCATGCCCAAGGGAGAGGAAGCAAAGACCAGGGACGCTCTATGGCTTTGCCTCCTAGGGCTACAGAGAGGGCAGCTGCCGTGACTACAGACATAGGACATCCTATTACCTCTGGCAAACTAGGAGACAGACACCTGAGCCTCTGGTTCATGCAGCTTAGCTCTGAAAATAGGCCATGGTCCCAGGCTCCCCTTCAGAAATCCTCTGCCCAATTCTGATCTCATTCCTTGGGAAAGGGTCTTAGACATCTCTCCCTAGACTGGATCCCTTCCAGGAGAGGGAACTCTATAAAGCACATTATTTGACAAATTGGGACTTGAATGGTAGACAAAAGTATTGTAAAGCTCAACTGAGTGAATTTGACAATGTACTGTGGGTATGTAAGAAAAAATTCCCATTTTTAGGAAACATACTAGTATTTAAGGATAAAGGGAAAAGATATAGGTAACTTACCATCAAAGAGTTTAGAAAATAAAAAAATACTTTCACATACATTGGAAAAGACCCTGCGGCTGGGAAAGATTGAAGGCAATAGGAGAAAGGTGGCAGAGGATGAGATGTTTGGATAGCATCACCAACTCAATGGACATTAATCTGAACAAACTCTGGGAAATAGTAAAAGAGAGGGGAGCCTGGCATGCTGCAGTCCATGGGGCTGCAAAGAAGTGGACATTGCTGAGCGACTAAACAACAACAGACATTCAGAGACAGAGAGAGAAAATAAAAACTTTGGATATGTCATTTGATAGTGCTGTGTGAGGAGGTGAGCAAAAGATCAATTTCTTTCAGATTGTTTAGCCTTCTTCTTGGATGAAGAAAACGGGCCCCTGGGCAGGCAAGAGAGCAGCAAGGCAGCACCTGGAGGGAGGGCCCTGCAAAGAGATCTCCGCACCCACAGGCCCAGCTCAGGTCTCCATGGGACCATCGCTCCAGCCACTACGTCATTCTCTACTGTCCTAAAATATGACTAATAATCTCTTCCTTGCAGGGTGATGAGGGTAAAATGATGTACTGTAGCTGAAAAGTCCAACAGTGATCTCCTATAGTAAGTGCTCAAATAAGAGCTTTTATTATATGTGCATGTGTGTGTACACGCACATGCATGAGTGCTAAGTTGCTTCAGTTGTGTCCGATTCTTTGTGACCCTAGGTACTGTAGCCTGCCAGGCTACTCTGTCCATGGGATTCTCCAGGCAAGAATACTGGAGTGGGTTGCCAACATACACATACATCTACATATGTGTATATATACATGTGTGTGTGTATATATATATATATATATTTTTTTTTTTATAAAAGTTTTTGGTTGTGCCTCTTGGAATGAGGGATCTTAGTTCCTCCCTGACTAGAGATGGAACCCACATCCCCTGCATTGGAAGCACAGAGTCCTAACCATTGGACGGCCAGGGAAGTCCCACACATGTACACTAAAGTTGAGAAAAAAAGACTGGAAGGAAATGCATCAAACTGTTATTCATGGTTATCTCTATATGGTGAGCTAAATGGGTGTGGCTTTTTAAAAATCATCCTCTGTATCTTAAAATTTTTTCTAAACTATAAAAACTGTGTAAAATTTTGCAATAAAAAGGTATTTAAGAGGGAGGTTCAAGAGGGAGGGGACGTGTATACCTATGGCTGATTCATGTTGATATATGGCAGAAACCAACACAACATTGTAAAGCAATTATCCTTCAATTAAAAATAAATAATTTTTTTTAAAAAAGATATTTAAGACAAGACTACAGACTTTCTGAAAAGATAAGGTCCTTGCAGGATTAGCTAAAAATTTCTGATAAAACTGCAGTGTCTGAGGGGCTCTGCGATCAGGAATGGTAAAAAACACAGCAAAGCTCAACTAGCATGCACCTATGGCAGGCATTACTAATGGATCACTGACCACCCCCACCCCCACGCCCAGGCTGGAGGAGGAACTTGCCCAGGGTCATGGGGAAGGTGAAGGGCAGAGTTGGGCTGGAGCCCAGGGTGAGCCTGTGGCATACTCACTGTGGTCTGAGGGAGCACCAGCCCTGTCTGAGTCAGTGTCCTGACCCCCTTCCTGCACACAGCCTTTCCCTTCTCTTGGATCATTTCCTGGGCCAAAGGGCCAAAGCAGTCAGCAGCACTGTCTTTGGCTGTGGCCTACCCAGGTGCTCTCAAGGCCTTGATCTCTGCACTCTGGCCCAGGCCAAGCCCCAGTTTCTGCCCTGAGAAAGGTTTCTCGAGAGAGCTGATTGTCCCTGGCCTTGGCTGACTGGAGGCAATGTGCCCAGGAGCCCTGTTCAGACTCCAGACTCCAGCTCTGTGAGCCTCAGACTCGGAGGTACCTGAGAGCCAGGCCTGGCTCTGGTGGGCACTCCTTCCAGGCCTCCAAGAGCAGAGGCCCCAGCCTCACACAGCTTCTCTTCCTTCTTAGTAAACAAAGGATGGCAGGTGGTCCCCAGAGGCTGGTCGGCCCTGTGCCTAAGAGGGTTTCTGTGGGAGGACCCACATTAATAGACATTAGCCAGTCTGATGGGCTATTGACCAGGCTGCTAAAAGCCCTGTCAGGACAGGGATATTTATAATCCAGAGGCCATTGCTGCCTTTCAGCCCATTAGGCCAGCAGTCAGCCAAGGACAGGACTCTGATTTATGGATGTGCGTGCGTGTGTGTGTGTGTGTGTGTGTGTGTAGGCTCTAAATGGAGGCTTCCCAGGTGGTGCTAGGGGTAAAGAACCTGCCTGCCAATGCAGGAGATGTAAGAGATGTGGGTTCGATCCCTTAGGAAGATCCCCTGGAGGAGGGCATGGCAACCCACTCTAGTATTCTTGCCTAGAGAATTCCCATGGACAGAGGACCCTGGAGGGCTATGGTCCATAGGGTTGCAGAGAGTCGGACACGACTGAAGTGACTTAGCGCACACAGCACAGACTAAATCAGAGGAGACACACCTGTCCCCCTCCTAGACGCCAGGGAGCTGCTCAGCCTGGAGAGACAGCACCTCCGAGTCTCTGAGGGGCTGTCCCGGGGCAGATGGGGTGGACGGGACTGTAGGACCCAGAAGGCAGGAGCCAGGTGGGGTGGGACAGGAGAGGCTGTGGGGTTACTGTCGTGACCTTAGGGCTCACAGGGAACCTGCCTCTCGGTCAGTTTCCTCATCTACTAAGTGGCAACAGTAGTAGAATCTCAGGGTGGATGTAAGGATTAAATGAGTTCATACACATACAGTGCTTAAGACTCTGTCTCGGGAATTCCCTGGTGGTCCAGTGAAGGACTCAGAGCTTTCATGGCCAAGGCCTGGGTTTGTTTCCTGGTCGGGAAACTAAGATCCCACAAGCTGTGTGGCATGACCAAATGAAAAAAAAAAAAGACTCTACCTGGTACATGGTGAGCTTTCAGGAAATTCACTAATATAAGTTCATCAGAACTAATCACAATTACCCAGCTTTATTGTTGCTCAGTACTTTGCAGGGGCCAGGATGTACTTAGTGAGGCCAAGGGGTCCTCAGTGAATGCACTCAAGCACATTATTACATCTATAAGGAACATGTTTGCAAGTATTTTTCTTTAGGAACCATAATTTCAGGAGTCATTTATGTGCCAGGCCCTGTGCTAGGGGCTCTGATCAATTATTTAATTTCCCTCCAGCCACCCCAGGAAGCAGTGCAAGAATCCCCATTGAGAACGCAGAAGCTGGGGATAGCAAGGGTTGATAATCAGAGCCACTCCAACCACGGCAGAGCTGTGAGAACTGGGAATGCTTTCTCTCACTCATGGTCTGTCTCTTGCTATCCTCACATCATAGTTATCATCACATCATGCAGGCCTTTCAGTGAGGATCTACTATGTGCCAGATCTTATGTCCCATGCAAGTGGCGGCAGAAGATGAATTACTCATGATCTGTGCCCTCCAGGAGCCGCCAACTTGTGGAGGAGGCAAGATATAGTTGTACTCAGGGCCTCATAGGCAGAAGAAATGCCCTGGGGGGGGGTCAATCCAAGAAGGCTTCCTGGAGGAGGATGCCTTGAATTGGGCCTTAAAGACTTTGACCAAACTAGGATGAAGGGGAAGCATCGCAAGTCAGAAAGGCTGGGCCATACACAGATAGGTTTCAAGTAGAGAGATCGTAAAGCAAACAGGAGGAAAGGTAGACTGATGGGTAGGAAGGTAGAGAAGTCCAGACAAGAGGGGACAGGTCACCTTGCATAGAGAGAGATGCACATGGAGAGATGGATAAGTGGACAGATGAGACGTGTCCTAACTAGAGTCAGTGAGACTTAGCCAGAGGGCTGCCCAGAGGAAACAGCTGAGCAGGGAAAAGATGACAGGAGTGTTCCCTAATCTTGCAAATACACGTGCTGCTAAAATGCAAATCATGTTCCCAGGAGGATTTAGGGAACGCATCATTCAACAGCCCTCCTCTCACATGCACAGATGAGCCTGGGGAGGGTCCACTGTATAACCCCACACCCAGGACTGGAAGTGGTGAACAGTGGAGGCTATCTGGTAACCTAGCTTGGTCACCTCCAGAGGTGGGGAGCCCATGTCCCCGCTAGGTGGCTTATTTCACTTTCAGACCTTGTTACAAACTGTGAGCAAACACTTCTTACTTGGAACTTAGTATAGCCTCCCTGTGGCCCTCCCCACTCCCCTTACTCTCCACTTCTGGTTCCAGCTCTGTCCTTTGGACCCCAAAGGACACCTCCACCCCACGCCACCTCCCTGGTCCCAGGCCAGCTCTGTTCCAGGCTGAACAGACTCTTAGAACTGGAAGAGACTTTCTCCCCCAAAGAAAAACAGTAAAACAGTCTAGCACACACCCTGCATCTCTACATTTCTAGAAGGGGAACCTGAGTATGGAGGGAACAGGTGTATGCTGTGGAGGGCTCTGAGGTTTACAGCGTCAGCTGGGATGTGGATCAAGAGTTCTGGTGAGAAAGGCAGGACTTTGTGTGCAGGCAATGGGAGAGGCGGTGGGTCCTAGGAGTGACATGGCATGACACAGGCTTAAGCAGGGTCTGGCTGGCCTTCAAGAGCACAGCAGTGAAGTGCTCCCCTCCCCCTGCTCCCAGGCACCTGTTCACCATGCGTCCCTTTGGCCCCCCAAGCCCATGCCCTCCTCTGGCCTGGTCTACTCCCAGCGATGCTGCAGGGCTTGACCCCAGAGCTCTGCCTGTTCTTACTGGCATTCTTCCCGACCTCCACACCTCATAGCAAAGTCCACCTCCCATCTGATCAGGTGGGTCTGCCATAGGCCTGGTGCCAGGGTCCAAAGCCCAACCTGGCATGTCCCCCAGGCTCAGGGCGGGCGTGTCCCCAGACCTCCCTCCCCACTGAGCCTTTGTTCCCTGAGCGCAGCCCTTGGTTGCCTAGGCTGCCAGCGCCACCCTGCAATGGGTTCACCCTGGGTCACAGGGTGGAAGAGAAAGGGACTGTGGAGTCACTCCCTTTAGGACACCTGACACCACATGGGGCAGCCTGGCCCTTCTGAGAATAAATCCCATACATGGTGGTAAAGCCAGGAATCTTCCAATCCTGTGCTAAAATAAGGAATTCGCTAGCTTGTCCCTTCCTTTCTTCCTTTACTGACATTCTCTGTGCCTGGATGGGACTTAAACCCTGGTAACTGACAAGGAACCGATGTAAACCAGAGCCAAAACTCAGGCGTGCAGGTCGGCTGAATGAGAGTGGGGCCCCAAGACCATGTCCAGGTCTGGGTCCACACCGTTCCTGCTCAGGGTCCTTCAGACAGTCAGCTCCCTGAGCCTTGGCATCCTTATCCATATAATGGGGCAATACGTCCCATAAAATGGGCTAATAAAGGTGCAGCGCAAGCTCTGGTCCTGCTGACCACATGGAAAAGGGCCTGCAGGCCTGTGTGCCCAGGTAAGCACTGCACCATGGGACCAGCAAGGGTCCTTTTCCTCTCTCAGCCTCTCCCTCCTGCTCCGTCACACTGGATGTGGTTACTCAAGAAAATGTCAACCAGATGCAACGTGTGGACCTTCTTGATGCTGATTCAAACAAACCAGGAGCAAAGAGGCATTTATGAGGCAATCAGAGGCTTTTTCACATAATAGGAAATTGCTGTGATCCTGGCATTGTGGCATCATAACCACATTTGTTATGTCACATTCTGTTATGTCAATAACAGAAAATGTTATTATTTTATAGAATTGCAAACTGAACTCTGTGGGGGTAAAATGACAGTCTGGGCTTTGCTTTAAAATATTTCAGGAAAAAAAAGGGATGGATGAAGCAAGCATGGCAAAGTCTTCAAAATTCTTGAATCTGGGTGTGAAGAGTTCACGATATTGTTTTTACCTACCTTTGTGTTTGAAAATTCTTTTTGTAATTATAAAAAAAAAAAGAACTGGAATAGAGCATAGCTGCTGAAAAACAGCAGCATTGGCATCACCTGGGAGTAGAGACGCCAGATTTAACAAATAAAAAGATGATCCCTGGTAAAATTTGAATTTCAGATAAATAGCAAAGGACTTTTTAGAAGTTATGTTCCATGTAATACTTTACTTATGCTATAAAACTATTTGTGAAAATAGCTTGGCAGTTTCCTATAAAATGGAACATGTAACTACTTTATGATCCAGAGATTGCACTCCTAGGCATTTATCCCAGAAAAATGGAATTCACTTATGTGCACACAGAAACCTGTACACAAATGTTTATAGCAGTTTCATTCCTAACAGCTCCAAACTGGAAACAGTCCAGATGGCCTTCAACAGCCAAGGGTTCAACAAACTGTGCAACCACACCACAGAATACTGCTGCTGCTGCTGCTAAGTTGCTTCAGTCGTGTCTGACTCTGTGCGACCCCATAGACGGCAGCCCACCAGGCTCTCCCGTTCCTGGGATTCTCCAGGCAAGAACACTGGAGTGGGTTGCCATTTCCTTCTCCAGTGCATGAAACTGAAAAGTGAAAGTGAAGTCGCTCAGTCATGTTCAACAATTCGCAACTACAGAATACTACTCGGCAATAAAAAAGAACAAGCAATTGATACATACAACAACCTGGATGGATCTCCAGAGAATTCACTGAATGAAAAAAGTTAAGCCTGAAAGGCTACATACTGTATGGTTCCATTTGTATGATATTCTTAAAAAGCAAATGTATAGAAACAGAACAGATTTGTTCAATCAATGAAAATGTGTAAGTATCAACTGTGTGTGCCCACCGGGTGATATATGGGTAAGCAAAGAACTGGTTCTCCCCAACTCCTCCCACATTGCAAGTACATTAAGAAGTACTACCAGAAGAACATAAGTGACTCTAATTCAAAGCACTCAGGGCATGGTATCCTAAGAAAGCAATGTGCTATGGAATATATAATAAAAAGGAGAATGCTCTGGACATTTGGAGGAGGGGAGAAAAGTGACTATTCATGAACAGGGCACACATTTCCATTTACTTAGATCATCTTCATTATTAGCCTGTCAATGATGCTCTGTAATTTTCTTCTATTCAGTTTTGCTTATTAATTCCTGGGTATCTACTCTTTTCATTCTACTGGAAATATTTACATTTTTCTAAGCACTCTTGTTATGTAAAAATGCAATTCTGACTTGGATTCTGATTTTTCATCCAGTCACCTTCCAAACACTGATTATTTTTTCTAGTAATTTGACTCTATGTTCTTCTGGTTTTCTATGTAGACAATCACATCAGTAAATAATATCTTATTTTATCTCTTCCTTTTCAATCCTTATACCTTTAACTTATTTTTCTAGTCTTACTATGCAGGCCAGCACCTTTTATATTCTTTTTTTTGGGGGAGGGGGAGGTGTTAGTTCCCTGACCATGGGTCATACGGCATAATGAACTGAGGATACAACATCACTTATTTAATATTCTTGCCAAAAACGTATGACATGAATCTAATCACAAGAAAACAATAGGTCAAATTCAATTTTAGCAACATCCTTCAAAACAGCTGGGCTTTACAGCTTTAAAATGTCAATATTATGAAATGAAGTAGACTAGTCTAATGAGTAAACTGACAACTAAATATAATGCATGATCCTGGGTTAGACTTGACCAGAAATAAAATTTTTTTATACACACATACAGAGAGAAAGATATTAAAAAAAGACAAAAAGTAAATTTGGCAGAATCTTAACAACCAGTGAATCTTGGTGAAGGATAATCATTTATTCAACTATTTTTGCAACTTTTCTGTAGGGTTGAGAGTCTTTCAAAACAAAACGTTTAAAAAATTCTGTTTCCTAGAAGACAAGAGCCAGGTGGGGTGGGACAGGAGAGGCTGTGGTGCTACTTCCCTAGTGGCTCAGTGGTCAAGAATCCACCTGCCAGTGCAGGAGATACGGGTTCGATCCCTGATCTGGGAAGATCCCACATGCTGCAGAGCAACTAAGCCAATGCAGCACAACCATTGAGCCTGTGCGCCTTAGAGCCCGTGCTCCGCAACAAGTGAGGCCACTGCAACGAGAAGTCCGAGCACCGTGACTAGAGAGAAGCCCATGCACGGCAACTGAGCACAGCAGAAAATACATAAATTAAAAAAAAAAATTATGTTTCCTATGTTAGTGAAGATCCCTTTTCCTAGTTTGCAAAGAATTTTTATTTTGATCATGAATGGGTACTGAATTCTGTGTGTGTGCTTGCTCAGTTACTTTAGTCATGTCTGACTTTTTGCGACCCCAAGGACTGTAGCCCGCCAGGCTCCTCTGTCCGTGGGATTCTCCAGGCAAGAATACTGGAGTGGATTGCCATTTCCTCCTCCTGGGGAACTTCCCAACTCAGGGATCAAACCCACGTCTCCTGAGACTCTTGCATTGGCAGGCAGATTCTTTACCACTGAACTACCTGGGAAGCCCAATATAAGCATTAGTACTGCAAATTTCCCTTGAAGCACCACTTCCCTGCATCCCCATAATTTTACTGATATATTTCATTTTCATTCATGTCCAAGTATTTTTAAATTTCCATTTTGATTTCTCATTTGATCTAGAAGTTGTTTAGAAAGGTGTTTTTATTTATTATTATTATTTTTTTTGGCCAGGCTGATCGGCTTGTGGAATCTTAGTTCCCTGACCAGTGACTGACCCTGTGCCCCCTGAAGTGGAAACATGGAGTCTTAACCAATGGATCACCAGGGAAGTCCCTAGAAAGGTGTTTTTAAACTTCTAAATGAATGAGAGTTTAAAATTTCTCTTTTGTTATTTATTTCTAACTCAACTGCATTGGGATCAGAAAACCTGATCTATGAATCCATTTTGTGTGGTTTTAACTTCTAAAGTCCTTTAGGGCTCTAAGTCTGTGGTTTGTTTCTTCAGCTGATGCTTACTCATGCTTACTTACATGCTTGGTAGCTCTCAGCTTATGAACTTGCCTAATCTTAATCTGTGGGAGTCCTGTTGACACTGAGATACTTTTCTCTGGAGAAACTTTCTATCCAAAAACCAGCCCTCCAAGTCCCTTCAGAGATGCTGCCTCAAGGCAGAGACTCAGGATCCTGAAAAGATCTGCTGTTAAATTAATCTATATGAAACTGCCATTTTGGGAATCAAAGTCTGTTAAATATCAGCAATTGCATACGTCCCAACTTATGCTGTCAACGATTGCCACAAGACAAGCCTGTTCTTCCTGTTCACCTGCTGCTTACCTCTCCTACTTAGATTCCGCCTCAAGGTTCTTTTCTCTCTTGGAGAGAGGAGCTGGCTTTGGAGACTTCCCCAATGTCTTGTGAGCCCGGCAATGCATTTAATGTTATTCAGGAATGAATTTGCAGTGGAGTCCTAAACGTAAGACTCCCCATAGGAGTCCTAAACAATTGCAAGAAGCTGAAATCCCAGGAGAGGAATACTTTTCCAATGAAGAAACCAAGACTGAAAGGGGTGAAATGACTTATTCATGGTCACACAGCAGGGCTAGGACTTGAACCCATGTATGGAATCCACACTGAGGCTCTTTCTACTTTCCCTCTGTCCTGTGCTGCCTCCAGAGAGCTGTTTGGGTCTGGGCCTAGCAGGCGTCCTTACCTGGTTCAAGGGGATGACGAGGAAGGCACCCCCACCAGTACACTCAGTCACGACTGCAATGAAGTGGGGGTTCACAGCGCAGAAATGATTGTCTTGGACGCTGTGGGTGATGGGTACAGAGTCGTAGCAGTTCTCCTTGCTGGCTGGTTTGCCAAAGACGTGGCGGAACTTGGAGCTCCGGTACTGGGGGTGCCATGACATCTGTGAGAGACAAGTGGGACAGAAGAGACATGAGGTTCACCAACTGAGAACAGGACATATGGAGTCTCACCTCCTCTCAAGGTGAGGGTGTGAGCAGAACAGTGGTCAGTTCTATGAGGACAGTGGCATGCTAGGAAAGGTGCCCCGGTGAAAAGGCTAGAATTGTGGCTATTTGGAAGGGCCTGGTGAGATGGTGTACAGTTTGCTTTTCATTCCTTCGAGTGCAAACACAAAAAAGCAGAAAAACTGGAGAGAACTCACCCCACCCCTTTCCTTATCCAGCACCTTACCAGACAGCCCAGCCTCCCTACCAAGCCCAGCCCAGCTAAGTGGGTTAACACTGCATCCTCTGGAGCCAGCCTGCCCGAGGTTCCAATTCCAGTTCTGCGCTTACCAGTTGGGTGGGCAAATAACAATTTCTGAAGTCTTGGTTTGCTTATTTATAAAATGGGGATAAAGAAAGTATCTGTCTCAGATGCATCATGAGATTAAATGAGATGATACACTAAGATCCCTTGCTCAATAGTAATAATTACTACCACTATTATCATCCAGGCATCTTGACCTTCCCTCACTCCTCATCCAGCCTTCTATTTGTTCACTCAATGTGTACTGAGCACCACAGTGCGACTAGGCCCTGTGCCAGACACTGGGGGTTTGGAGAGAGCAAGCCTGAGTCCAGCCTTACAGGAGAGAAGAGTCCCATGAGTGAGGCCATTAGGGGAGTCTGAGCCACTGGGACCCAGTGTATCATAAGTAATAATGGAGGTTTGTACATGGCAGTCAGGGAGGACTTGCTGCCCTCAGAGGAAGTGACACGTGAGCTGTGATTTGAAGGATGGGTAGGAATTGGCCATGTAAGCTAGACCAGGGTAAGCTGGGGAAAAGGTGTCCTAGGCAGATGGAACAGCCTCAGCAAAGGCCCTGAAACAGAGGCCAAAATGGAATGTTTGGAGAACTATATATGCTATATATGTAAGATTAGCAAGATGCTAAAAAGAAAAATAAATACACACACACGTATCCATGTAAACTGGATGATGTGAATGAGGAGAACAGAAGCTGGAGGGGTAAGCAGGGCTATATCATGAATGGCCTTAAGAGGACCCAGGGCTCATTAGTGGCCAAATCTATGGTGCCATGTGGCCTCCTCTTGCCCCTGCTGCTGCTCAGTTCAAACCCCTTCCTCTTGGTCTTGTTGACCCACTAGGCCCTCCCACCCTCTCTCCCCATGCAGCCAGATGGACTGTTCTGCACAGCAAGCCTGGCTGTATTCCTCCAACCTAGGCCCTAACCTCAGAGCTCCCTTTGATGCTCCCCATTCACTGCTGCTTTATAGGATCAAGGCCAAACTCAGCTTGGGTCCCACCTCATATTCCAAGATTCCCTTTTTCTTGCTCATCTTCTAAACGGCACCTTCCAGATAAAGAACACTACCCAGTCTCCCTGGTACCTAGTGCATTTTCAGTCCTCTGGGCCTTCATTCTTGTCTTTCCCTCTGCTTGGCTTGCTCTTCCCAGGCCCTGGTTGTCTGTACTCGTCTCTCCTCTACCCCAGCTCCCAGGCGGCCTCCACCAAAGCCAAACCGAGTAGCAGAGATCTCATTCTTCTGTCTCTCCTCCCTGCTCTGAATTGGAGTTTGGTGTCAGGGCTCCTCTACCAGCTTGCAGGTTCCTCAACGGAAGGCCTGGGGCTGCCCCAAGAATGCCCAGCACAGTGCTTTGCCCACCCCATGCTCCCAGGCACTTCTCAGGAAAAGGCATGTTTGACTGAGAGGTAAAGACAGGGCTGGTGCTGACCCAGCCTGGGTGGTCTGCCCTGAGGCTCTTCTCTGTGCTCAGTCCAAAGGCACAAAATTAGGCAGTTGACCTCAGGAGGTCACAGTGATCAGGGGCCTGACACATGAGCCAAGCCCCTTATACAGCACCAGGTAGCCCATCAGCCTCATGGCAGCAGGTCTGTCCTGTGAAGCTCAGACATTTCAACCCTCCTTTTGGGAGCTTTGCCCAAAACCCTGGTGGCATTTGCCAGAGCTACGGGAAGCAGCACAGAATGCAGGGGCTGCTTAATTAATGCCCATTTGATCCCAGAAAGGATGCGAGAAGCCTTACAGAAATAGAGAGAACACAGATAGAAGGAAATAAAAAGAAAAAGCCCTGGTGAGGAAATAGGGACAGAGGGAAAATCAGGAAAAAAGAGATCACTAGGAATGTAGAGGGAGCAAAGCTATGAATGTGGGTTGCCCGATCCTGTACACAGAGGAGGTGGGCCTGGGGGATTTGTGTCTGAGCTTCCTAGCTGTCAATTCAACACGGGCAACAAATCAAAAAGGGATTTATGTACTCAGTGCCTGTAAGACAAATGCCACCATTTGCTAAGGAGCCACATGGCTCTTCTCTACACCAGGTCCTGAGAGAAATAAGTCCTATAGATTGTCTTAGGAAAGAGGAGCAAAGATAATGGTCTCCCTTCAGTTCAGTTCAGTCCCTTAGTCGTGTCCGACTCTTTGCGACCCCACAGACTGCAGCACGCCAGGCTTCCCTGTCCATCACCAACTCCCGGAGCTTGCTCAAACTCATGTCCATCAAGTTGGTGATGCCATCCAACCATTTCATCCTCTGTCATCCCCTTCTCCTCCCACCTTCAGTTTTTCCCAGCATCAGGGTCTTTTCCAATGAGTCCGTTCTTCGCATCAGGTGGCCAAAGTATTGGAGTTTCAGCTTCAGCATCAGTCCTTCCAATGCATATTCAGGACTGATCTCCTTTAGGATGGACTGGTTGGATCTCCTTGCAGTCCAAGGGACTCTAAAGAGTCTTCTCCAACACCACAGTTCAAAAGCATCAATAGATTCAAGGGATTAGATCTGATACAGTGCCTGAAAAACTATGGACAGAGTTTTGTGACATTGAACAGGAGGCAGGTATCAAGACCATCCCCAAGAAAAAGAAATGCAAAAAAGCAAAATGGTTGTCTGAGGAGACCTTACTAATAGCTGTGAAAAGAGGAGAAGCGAAAAGCAAAGGAGAAAAGGAAAGATATATCCATTTGAATGCAGAGTTCCAAAGAATAGCAAGGAGAGATAAGAAAGCATCCTCAGTGCTCAGTGCAAAGAAATAGAGGAAAACAATAGAATGGGAAAGACTAGAGATCTCTTCAAGAAAATCAAAGATACCAAGGGGATATTTCATGCAAAAATGGGCTCAATACAGGACAGAAATGGTATGGACCTAACAGAAGCAGAAGATATGAAGAAGAGGTGGCAAGAATACACAGAAGAACTATGCAAAAAAGATATTCATGACCCAGATAATCACGATGGTGTGATCGCTCACCTAGAGCCAGACATCCTGGAATGCGAAGTCAAGTGGGCCTTAGGAAGCATCACTACGAACAAAGCTAGTGGAGGTGATGGAATTCCAGTTGGGTTATTTCAAATCCTGAAAGATGATGCTGTGAAAGTGCTGCACTCAATATGCCAGCAAATTTGCAAAACTCAGCAGTGGGCATAGGACTGGAAAAGGTCAGTTTTCATTCCAATCCCAAAGAAAGGCAATGCCAAAGAATGCTCAAACTACGGCACAATTGCACTCATCCCACATGCTAGTAAAGTAATGCTCAAAATTCTCCAAGCCAGGCTTCAGCAATACGTGAACCGTGAACTTCCTGATGTTCAAGCTGGTTTTAGAAAAGGCAGAGGAACCAGAGATCAAATTGCTAACATCCGCTGGATCATGGAAAAAGCAAGAGAGCTCTAGAAAAACATCTATTTCTGCTTTATTGACTATGCCAAAGCCTTTGACTGTGTGGATCACAATAAACTGTGGAAAATTCTGAAAGAGATGGGAATACCAGACCACCTGACCTGCCTCTTGAGAAATCTGTATGCAGGTCAGGAAGCAACAGTTCGAACTGGACATGGAACAACAGACTGGTTCCAAATAGGAAAAAGAGTACGTCAAGGCTGTATATTGTCACCCTACTTATTTAACTTATATGCAGAGTACATCATGAGAAACGCTGGACTGGAAGAAGCACAAGCTGGAATCAAGATTGGCGGGAGAAATATCAATAACCTCAGATATGCAGATGACACCACCCTTATGGCAGAAAGTGAAGAGGAACTAAAAAGCCTCTTGATGAAAGTGAAAGTGGAGAGTGAAAAAGTGGGCTTAAAGCTCAGCATTCAGAAAACGAAGATCATGGCATCCCGTCCCATCACTTCATGGGAAATAGATGGGGAAACAGTGGAAACAGTGTCAGACTTTATTTGTTTGGGCTCCAAAATCACTGCAGATGGTGATTGCAGCCATGAAATTAAGATGCTTGCTCCTTAGAAGGAAAGTTATGACCAACCCAGACAACATATTAAAAAGCAGTCATTACTTTGCCAACAAAGGTCCATCTAGTCAAAGCTATGGGTTTTCCAGTAGTCATGTATGGATGTGAGAGTTGGACTATAAAGAAAGCTGAGTGCTGAAGAATTGATGCTTTTGAACTGTGGTGTTGGAGAAGACTCTTGAGAGTCCCTTGGACTGCAAGGAGATCCAACCAGTCCATCCTAAAGGAGATCAGTCCTGAATATTCATTGGAAGGACTGATGCTGAAGCTGAAACTCCAATACTTTGGCCACCTGATGCGAAGAACGGACTCATTGGAAAAGACCCTGATGCTGGGAAAAACTGAAGGTGGGAGGAGAAGGGGATGACAGAGGATGAAATGGTTGGATGGCATCACCAACTTGATGGACATGAGTTTGAGCAAGCTCCGGGAGTTGGTGATGGACAGGGAAGCCTGGCGTGCTGCAGTCTGTGGGGTCACAAAGAGTTGGACACGACTAAGAGACTGAACTGAACTGAACTGATGAAATATTGCTCTTCACAGCATCGGACTTTACTTCCATCACCAGTCACATCTACGACTGGTGGTGTTTTTGTTTTGGCTCTGTCTCTTCATTCTTTCTGGAGTTATTTCTCCACTGATCTCCAGTAGCATATTGGGCACCTACCAATCTGGGGAGTTGATCTTTCAGTGTCCTATCTTTTTGCCCTTTCATACCATTCATAGGGTTCTCAAGCCAAGAATACTGAAGTGGTTTGCCGTTCCCTTATCTAGTGGACCACGTTTTGTCAGAACTCTTCACCATGACCAGCTGTCTTGGGTGGCCCTACATGGCATGGCTCATAGTTTCATTGAGTTAGACAAGGCTGTGGTCCATGTGATCAGCCTTGATCACATGGTTGTTTGTGATCAAACACAAACACTTGGTTGGTTTTCTGTGATTGTGGTTTTCATTCTGTGTACCCTTTGATGGAGAAGGATAAGAGGCTTATGGAAGCTTCCTGATGGGAGAGACTAACTGCGGGGAAAACTGGCTCTTGTTCTGATGGGCGGGGCCATGCTTAGTAAATCTTTAATCCAATTTTCTGTTGATGGGTGGGGCTGTGCTCCCTCCCTGTTATTTGACCTGAGGCCAAACTATGGTGGAGGTAATGAAGATAATCATTACCTCCACCATAGTTTGGCCTCAGGTCAATATTTCATCGGACAGAATGTGGTCCACCGGAAAAGGGAATGGCAAACCACTTCAGTATTCTTGCCTTGAGAACCCCATGAACAGTATGAAAAGGCAAAATGATAGGATATTGAAAGAGACATTCCCCAGGTCAGTAGGTGCCCAATATGCTACTGGAGATCAGTGGAAAAATACCTCCAGAAAGAATGAAGGGATGGAGCCAAAGCAAAAAGAATACCCAGCTGTGGATGTGACTGGTGATAGAAGCAAGGTCCGATGCTGTAAAGAGCAATATTGCATAGGAACCTGGAATGTCAGGTTCATGAATCAAGGCAAATTGGGAGTGGTCAAACAAGAGATGGCAAGAGTGAATGTTGACATTCTAGGAATCAGCGAACTAAAATGGACTGGAATGGGTGAATTTAACTCAGATGACCATTATATCTACTACTGCAGGCAGGAATCCCTCAGAAGAAATGGAGTGGCCATCATGGTCAACAAAAGAGTCCAAAATGCAGTACTTGGATGCAATCTCAAAAATGACAGAATGATCTCTGTTCGTTTTCAGGGCAAACCATTCAATATCACAGTAATCCAAGTCTATGCCCCAACCAGTAACGTTGAAGAAGCTGAAGTTGAACGGTTCTATGAAGACCTACAAGACCTTTTAGAACTAACACCCCCAAAAAATGTCCTTTTCATTATAGGGGACTGGAATGCAAAAGTAGGAAGTCAAGAAACACCTGGAGTAACAGGCAAATTTGGCCTTGGAATATGGAATGAAGCAGGGCAGACTAATAAGAGTTTTGCCAAGAAAATGCACTGGTCATAACAAACACCCTCTTCCAACAACACAAGAGAAGACTCTACACATGGACATCACCAGATGGTCAACACCGAAATCAGATTGATTATATTCTTTGCAGCCAAAGATGGAGAAGCTCTATAGAGTCAGCAAAAACAAGGAAAGGAGCAAGCAAAACAAACAAAAACAAAAAAAAAGGAGCTGACTGTGGCTCAGATCATGAACTCCTTATTGCCAAATTCAGACTTAAATTGAAGAAAGGAAGGAAAATCACTAGACCATTCAGGTATGACCTAAATCAAATCCCTTACGATTATACAGTGGAAGTGAGAAATAGATTTAAGGGCCTAGATCTGATAGATAGAGTGCCTGATGAACTATGGAGTGAGGTTCGTGACATTATACAGGAGACAGGGATCAAGACCATCCCCATGGAAAAGAAATGCAAAAAAGCAAAATGGCTGTCTGGGGAGGCCTTACAAATAGCTGTGAAAAGAAGAGAAGCAAAAAGCAAAGGAGAAAAGGAAAGATATAAGCATCTGAATGCAGAGTTCCAAAGAATAGCAAGAAGAGATAAGAAAGCCTTCTTCAGCGATCAATGCAAAGAAATAGAGGAAAACAACAGAATGGGAAAGACTAGAGATCTCTTCAAGAAAATTAGAGATACCAAGGGAACATTTCTTGCAAAGATGGGCTCGATAAAGGACAGAAATGGTATGGACCTAACAGAAGCAGAAGATATGAAGAAGAGGTGGCAAGAATACACAGAAGAACTACCCAAAAAACATCTTCACGATCCAGATAATCACGATGGTGTGATCACTGACGTAGAACCAGACATCCTGGAATGTGAAGTCAAGAGGGCCTTAGAAAGCATCACTACAAACAAAGCTAGTGGAGGTGATGGAATTCCAGTTGGGTTATTTCAAATCCTGAAAGATGATGCTGTGAAAGTGCTGCACTCAATATGCCAGCAAATTTGCAAAACTCAGCAGTGGGCATAGGACTGGAAAAGGTCAGTTTTCATTCCAATCCCAAAGAAAGGCAATGCCAAAGAATGCTCAAACTACGGCACAATTGCACTCATCCCACATGCTAGTAAAGTAATGCTCAAAATTCTCCAAGCCAGGCTTCAGCAATACGTGAACCGTGAACTTCCTGATGTTCAAGCTGGTTTTAGAAAAGGCAGAGGAACCAGAGATCAAATTGCTAACATCCGCTGGATCATGGAAAAAGCAAGAGAGCTCTAGAAAAACATCTATTTCTGCTTTATTGACTATGCCAAAGCCTTTGACTGTGTGGATCACAATAAACTGTGGAAAATTCTGAAAGAGATGGGAATACCAGACCACCTGACCTGCCTCTTGAGAAATCTGTATGCAGGTCAGGAAGCAACAGTTCGAACTGGACATGGAACAACAGACTGGTTCCAAATAGGAAAAAGAGTACGTCAAGGCTGTATATTGTCACCCTACTTATTTAACTTATATGCAGAGTACATCATGAGAAACGCTGGACTGGAAGAAGCACAAGCTGGAATCAAGATTGGCGGGAGAAATATCAATAACCTCAGATATGCAGATGACACCACCCTTATGGCAGAAAGTGAAGAGGAACTAAAAAGCCTCTTGATGAAAGTGAAAGTGGAGAGTGAAAAAGTGGGCTTAAAGCTCAGCATTCAGAAAACGAAGATCATGGCATCCCGTCCCATCACTTCATGGGAAATAGATGGGGAAACAGTGGAAACAGTGTCGGACTATTTTTCTGGGCTCCAAAATCACTGCAGATGGTGAGTGCAGCCATGAAATTAAAAGACGCTTACTCCTTGGAAGGAAAGTTATGACCAACCTAGAGAGCATATTCAAAAGCAGAGACATTACTTTGCCAACAAAGGTCCGTTTAGTCAAGGCTATGGTTTTTCCTGTGGTCATGTATGGATGTGAGAGTTGGACTGTGAAGAAGGCTGAGTGCCGAAGAATTGATGCTTTTGAACTGTGGTATTGGAGAAGACTCTTGAGAGTCCCTTGGACTGCAAGGAGATCCAACCAGTCCATTCTGAAGGACATCAGCCCTGGGATTTCTTTGGAAGGAATGATGCTAAAGCTGAAACTCCAGTACTTTGGCCACCTCATGTGAAGAGTTGACTCATTGGAAAAGACTCTGATGCTGGGAGGGATTGGGGGCAGGAGGAGAAGGCGATGACAGAGGATGAGATGGCTGGATGGCATCACTGACTTGATGGATGTGAGTCTGAATGACTCCGGGAGTTGGCGATGGACAGGGAGGCCTGGTGTGCTGGGATTCATGGGGTTGCAAAGAGTCAGATATGACTGAGCGACTGAACTGAACTGAACTGAATGAAGATAACGGTGACCTCCTTCAAAAGGTCCCATGCAGGCACTGCTGCTCGCAGTGCCCCCAACCCTGCAGCAGGCCACACCTCCACCAGGGACTCCTGGACACTCATGGGCAAGTCTGGGTCAGTCTCTTGTGGGGTCACTGCTCCTTTCTCCTGGGTCCTGGTGCGTACAAGGTTTGTTTGTGTCCTCCAAGAGTCTTTTTTCCCAGTCCTGTGTAAGTTCTGGGGGCTCTTTGGTGGGGTTAATTGTGACCTCCTCCTAGAGGCCTTATACCATACGCAGGTGTATTGCACCCAGAGCCCCTGCCCCTGCAGCAGTCCACTGCTGACCCATACCTCTGTAGGAGACACTAAAACACAGTTGTGTCTCAGTCTCTGTGGGGTCTCTGGGTCCTGGTGCGCACAGGGTTTGTTTGAGCCCTCTTAGCGTCTCTGGCGGGTATGGGGTTTGATTCTAAACGCTATTTCGCCCCTCCTACCTTCTTGCTGGGGTTTCTCTTTTGCCCTGGAACCTGCGGTATCACCTTAAAGTTGCTCTAGCACCATGCAGCCACTGCTCCAGTGCCCTGAAGCTGCCACTTTGGCAACCTGCAGGTAATTAGTGGCAGCTGAGGAGTTGCCTGGGGCCTGGGCTGGGGTTAGCAAGTCAGCAGGCTCAGCTCCTGGCCCACACCCCTGTCTTGAGCAGCAGTATCCACTCCAGCGTTCTTGCCTGGAGAATCCCAGGGACGGCGGAGCCTGGTGGGCTGCCATCTATGGGGTCGCACAGAGTTGGACACGACTGAAGTGACTTAGCAGCAATAGCAGCAGCAGGGGAGGGAGGGGCATCTGTCTGTGGCCCTGATGCTCCAGACACTCCATCACTCCCCTTATATCCCAGCCGCCCTACAGTTAGTCCTAGCCTAGGCTTCCCAGGTGGCTCAGTGGTAAAGAATCTGTCTGCCAGCGCAGGAGAGGCAAGAAACTCCGGTTCGATCCTTGGATCAGGAAGATCTCCTGGAGAAGGGAATGCAACCCACTACAGTATTCTTGCCTGGGAAATTCCATGGCCAGAGGAGCCTGGTGGGCTATAGTCCTTGGGGTGGCAAAGAGTCGGACGCAACTGAACACATTAGTCCTAGCCAGTGCATCGTGGGCAGGCATGATATGTCACCTGCCTGTGGCCCTCCAGAACTCTCGTCCTCGGCTGGAGGGATGAGCAGGCCACAGGTTCCAGATGGTGCAGATTCCCTCATCCTGAGTCCCCCAGGCACTCTGTGAACACAGTACCTCTTGCCAACTGACTCATGTTGGACACACAGCGTGACAGAGAATTACATTTGTGTAGTGAACCACTGAGAAACAGCAGAGGTATTTGTCACCCAGCAGACCCTACCCCCGGTGGCTCTTGGGCTTCCCTGGTGTCTCAGCTGGGAAAGAATCCACCTGCAATGCAGGAGACCTGGGTTTGATCCCTGGGTTGGGAAGATCCTCTGGAGAAGGGAAAAGCTACCCACTCCAGTATTCTGGAGAATTCCACGCTGTATAGTCCATGGGGCCAAAAAGAGTTGGACACGACTGAGTGACTTTCACTTTCACTATCGCTTACCACTCCTGACTAACGCAGAGTTGGATATGACTTAGTGACCGAACAACATGCACTGCTCCTGCGTGCATGTATTTATCAGTTCACGAGTGAGTTTCAGGACTCAGCAACTCAGAAAGCAGGAACTTTACGTTCCCCACAAGCAGGTATTTGCCTGGAAATGAGTACTATAGTGGGCCCTTAGCACTGTGAGGCCTTGCCCACAGGCTGGGCCAGAGCACAGATCTGGGCCAGGTCTACCCCATGTCACTTGTCCCATCCTGCCTGGTCCCATCCAGCTGGGCCCACATCAAAGCCATGGCAGGCCTTCTCAGGTGGAGCAGGCCAGCTCCCTGGGGCACAAAGCAGAGGGTGGCTCCTTCTGCTGCTGCTATCCCAAGGGTGCTTAGCGGGCCAGATGCCACAGGATTAGGCTCTTTGGGCTGAGAATTCCCTGCCCTGCAAAAAGATTAGTCATCACCGGGTTTAACATCCTATTGAGGGTTTTTTTAAAACAACAACAACAAACTTTTTATTTTTTGGCTGGCCACTTAGCATGCAGGATCTTAGTTCCCTGGCCAGGGATTGAACCCACACCCTCCCCCGTATTGGGAGCATGGAGTCCTAACCATTGGACCACCCGAGAGTCTCCATTGGGTTTCTTTCTTACTGCCTGACAGTGGACTAGTTCGATGCCCCTACAACCCTCCTGAGGCCTGTTGTCCTCATTCGGTGCCGAGGGAGCGACTTGAGCAAGATCACAGGAGTAGGAGCAGCGGAGCGGGTAAGCAGAAGCCACTACCTGGTCTAGATGCCCCTCTTCCCAACTCCTGCTCCCCTGGGACTTTTGAGAGAGATGGAGACATAGATAGGGCACAGAGACCCAGACATTGTCCTGCCTGGCCCCAAGGGCCTGTCCTCCTAGCCCAGCCCTGCATCATTGCAGGACAAGGGTTAGTTGCAGGGTGGCTGAAACCGAATCCAAACTGGGTGTGGTACAAAGCAGCATAGCAGATTATTCATTAATGGTGCTGATCCTGGCTGCAGAGAGAGAATGAAATTACCTGATTTGGTCTTCGAATGTCAGGGGTGGGGAGGGTTATCCACCGATTCCAGGCTACTATTGTCCCCTTAGTAAGCTTGTGTTCCACATCTAATATTTGGAATTACACTTTATTCTTTCCCTTAAAACCCAACTTTGTGGTCATCAAGCTGCCTCCAGACACACCTCCTGGGAGGGTATGAATCACCACACTTAACTTCAGCCACAGTTAATAGAAGATTAGAATCAAAAGTTTCTTAGCTTCACAAAGTAAAAAAAGATGATCATAACTGTATTTAAAGGTGATCTACAAAGACCAAGAATTAACACTAATTATGGATAGGTCCCAGATCTTGACTTCAATCCTGGGTTGACAGTTATGGAACAGGAAGGAAGAGGGCAGGGCACAACCTTTGAAATTATGTCATAGCCCAAGGGCACAACGTAAACTGATTAGATAGAACCAAACTTGTTCAAGGCAAGTCAACCTGACTAGACCTTGATCCTCAGGATACTCTCACTAACACATCAGCTAGCTGACACACCCAGAGGTGCCATGACAGTTCCAAGGTCAATCGTCAAAGACCAAAAAGTGGGCAGTGGCCCAACCCCGGAAATCCACACCCTTTCCCCAAAATAGTTGGAATAATCCTCCCACTCATCAACCTATGAAATTACTCAGCCCATAAAAGCTAACCACACTGTATCTCGAGGCTGCACTCACCCTCTGCAACGGCCCACACTCTGTGGAGCGTGTTTCTCTCTGAATAAAAGCCACTTCTCACCTACCAGTTTGTCTCTCACTGAATTGTTTCTGAGATGAGACATCAAGAACCTGAGCTTCATTTGGCTCTGAAACCAGGCCTGTGATCGCAGTTGGAAGACCATGGGTTTTGACTGGGTTCAAGTCCCATATATTGAGTTTTGGCTGGGTTGGAATCCCAGCACATGGGTTCAAGTCCCAGTCTGAGGTAAACGGTTTCAGCTTTCCATCACAGAGTTTATTTTGATCCTGGCTTTGACCCTAAACTTGACAGGAAGTTTCTAATTCCTTTCTAATTCACCCTCTCAGATCCCCCACCCTCACCCCCAGGACCGGGTGAGATATCTGGTTCAGGAAGCCTAGGCCCAGTTGAGGTCGAGGCCCCCCCTTGCTATCAAGACAGGTCTCTGCCTAACCACAGAGCCCTCCTTTATTACCAGGCAGAAAGAAGAAACCACAGGTCTCAGCTACTTCTGAAGTCAGGCCCTGGCTTAGCTGCCACTTCTTGGCACTAGGTGTCTTTATTTTTGCCTCCAACAGGCCAGTGACAGGGTCTGAAGTGATGGGGGAGGGGGGTGGGGATGGGGCAGAATCCAGGGAACTGGGACCTCAGGGTCTCACCCCACAGGCTTAGTTTTCTTCCGTCTTTCGAAACAGGGAGAGTCCTTGTTGCCCCCCACAGAAGCAGTGACACCAATTGTTCCAGTTTGTCCAGGTTGGGGTGTGGGGTCGGTATTCCTGGGATGCAGGACTCTCAGTGCTAACATCAGGAAACTTTTGGACAAACAGGGAAAAGTTGGTCACCTTGCCACCTACCGTAGAGGCCTCCAGAAAACTTTTATCCTATTCACATGCAACAATTCTACCATAAATCATGAGTAGCCTTGACTCTGACAACTTGCCTGTGAGATGGAAGGCTCCAGAACGACTTCTTAAAGAGCCCATCATACTGAATCAAAGAACAGAACATCTCTAAGCAGAAAAAGCCAAGGTCTGTAAAGTGAAAGTGATGTCGCTCAGTCGTGTCCGACTCTTTGCAACCCCATGGACTGTATGTAGTCTACCAGGCTCCTCTATCCATGGGATTTTCCAGGCAAGAATACTGGAGTGGGTTGCCATTACCTTCTCCAGGAAATCTTTTCAACCCAGGGACTGAACCCTGGTCTCCCACATTATAGGCAGATGCTTTACCATCTGAGCCACCAGGGAAGTCCCAAGGTCTGTAAAGAGAGGTGAATATGGGTACATGCTGTATACTCAGTTGTGTTCCCACTCTTTAGCACCCCATGGACTGTAGCTCCTCTGTCCATGGGATTTCCCAGGCAAGAATACTGGAATGGGTTGCCATTTTCTTCTCCAGGGGATCTTTCTGACTCAGGGATGGAACCTGAGTCGCCTGCATTGGCAGGCAGGTTCTTTACCACCGAGCATCAGGGAATAATTTAATTCAATCAGCAGATTTATCCACTACTGACTTAGTGCTTATTCTGTGCCAATCCAAGGGCTGAGTGCTGGGGTAAGGGGGCAGTTCAGTCACTGTTCTCCACCTATGTGTACTTCTCAGGGACGTGGCTGAGAGCAGGAAAGGATGAGATGCCACGATCTTAAAAGGATGCTAGAGCACAGAGCAGTGGTTTGCAATTTTGAATGCACATCAGACTCACTTAGATCATCCATTAAGGGACCCAGGCACCAGCTCTGTCCAACATGGGAGTCTCTAATCACACATGGCTTCTAAATTAAAGTTAAAATCAATTAAAATGAATTAAAATATAAAATTGGCTCCTCAGTTGCACCAGCAACATTTCAATTGCTCAGCAGTCACACATGGCTACCAGGTACTCAACTGAACAATATAACTACAGAACATGTCCACTGTGCCTTTGTGACCTGGGGCCAGTTACTTAACATGTCTATTTCTCACTAGTAAAATCAAGCATAATAACAAATAACAGCTCACACATTGCTTACTATATGTGAAGTATGTTCCAGGTACTAACTTGATCCTCACCAGGTAAGTATAGCTGTTAGGGAACTATTGACTGAAGCTGCCCTCCCTGGCCAGGCACAATATTGACCGCTTTCAATAGTTATCTCACAACAGGAGGGCCCAATAAGGAACATGTTATCTCCAGACTGAAGAAATCGGGAGGGGCCAAAAGGAGGGCGCAGACGCCAGTCCCTAATATATCCTACCAACTTCCCAGAAACCTTTGCACATTTGGTTTCCATCTTGGCTGAGAGATGCACGTGACACTAGGAAGGATCTTGAGTCAGACCAAATATGGGCACAAGGAAGATGACTGCCCGGAGACAACCCAGAAAGTAACCATTACCATAAACCCTGAGACTGCCATCCATGTGGCAGAGCAGTTCTCCTGGGTTCCTTCACCCCACTGCTCTCCCTTCAGGTGCCCTTTTCCAATAAAGTCTTCCGCTTTCTCAGCACATGTGTTTCCTTGGACAATTCATCTTTGAGTGTTAGACAAGAGCCCACTCTTGGGCTCTGGAAGGAGTCCCAGAGCAACATTATTATCACTACATTATTACAGATGAGAAAACTGGTAGGTTAAGTAACGTGCCCAAAATCATGCAGCAAGTACACAGATGAGCTGGAATCCAGAACCCAGGAGTTTAGTCCTGGGTCGACACTCTCCTATGGGGCTGCCCTGACAATTAGAAGAAATAATCCATAGAGTACATGGACCAATGCCAGTGCACATTGTTCCCAACAAATGTTTGCTGTGAATGTCAGGGGAACCATTGACTGAAACCGCCCACACTGGCTAGGTTCCATAGTAACCACTTGCATGAGTTGTCTTAAACAGGAGGTCCTGGTAAGGAATGTGGAACTAACAAACTACTACCAAGTGGAAGAATTCAGGAAAGGTCAAAAGGAGAGAGGAGACGCCAGTCCTACCAACCTCCCAGAATTATTTCACTGGAATTTATCTTGGCTGGCAGATGTGCAAATTGAGACTGTTCACCTGATGCGAAGAACTGACTCGTTGGAAAAGACTCTGATGCTGGGAAAGATCAAAAGCAGGAGGAGAAGGTGATGACAGAGGATGAGACGGTGGGATGGCATCACTGACTCAAGGGACATGAACTTGGGCAAACTCCAGGAGATGGTGAAGGACAGGGAAGCCTGGCGTGCTGCAGACCATGCAGTCGCAAAGAGTCGGACACGACTGAGCAACTGAACAACAAAATGTGATTTAGTACATGACAGGGACGTGTTGAGGGCCCAACATTTTGGGGATGTGAGTAAAAATCCCAAACCAGAAAGGGCAAAGCAGCCTGCTAGGTGCAGAACTCTGACCCTCAGTAATCATCACATTGATGAGCCACATGAAAAACTAACAACCCCCGTGGATCCAGAAGAACCTGGAGACGAAAGGCATATATTCGTGCATGTCTCTGGCGGCGCTCTCTAGGGTACAAAAGCCTGCAGCTTCCTAGACTTCCCCTTAGCTCCAAAGGGCAGATTCAAACACTTATTAATCTTGGAGGTGAGGGAATGCAGAAAGAAAGGAGAGGCAGTCAAACAATAGCACAGTGATAAAGCAGAGTTCTGGTTCATCCTTAAGGGATATACGTAACAATATATCTTTGAGCTCTCCTACAGGAACTAAGGCCCCCCTACCTGGTTGAACCAACTTTTAGGCTGAGCACAAGATTCCTGGAACACCACTCAAGTGCCTCACCACCAACCAATCAGAAGAAAGTCACGCACCCTGAAGCCCTCACCCTAAATGTTGCCTATAAAAACTCTTCCCTAAACACCACTAGGGAGTTTGGGTCTTCTGAGCAAGGACCACCCATTCTCCTTGCTTGCCCCTGTAAGAAACCTTTCTCTGCTCCAAATTCTGACTTCTCGGTATGTCTGGCCTCACTGTGCATTGGGCACATTGACTTGGGTCTGGTAGCAGAGGCCAGCAGCCTAGTTTGCCCCTGTGCTGAGGGGACTGAGGGTCTTGGTGGGAGTGGGAGGGGAGGGTGGCAGGGCAGAGGAAGCCCTTTGGTTCTCTCCATGGGCACAGCCAGGGCTTCCCTGGTGTGGTTCAGCAGTAACGCATCTGCCTGCAGTGCAGGAGACCCAGGTTTGATCCCTAGGTAGGGAAGATCCCCTGGAGAAGGGAATGGCAACCCATCCCAGTATTCTTGCCAGGAGAATTCCATGGACAGAGGAACCTGGCGGGACTACAGTTCATGGGGTTGCAGAGTCAGACACGAGTGAATTACTAACACTTTCACTTTCACACGGGCACAGCCCAGGCCGGAAAGCAGAAAGAAGCTGCCTGGGGATGATTCCCTCATCAGCCAGTCCTCAGCTGCCTGTGTTCAACAGCAGCGGAGGCTGCGGAGCCCTGCAGCCAGCATGTAGACACAGTGCTGTCCCCGGGTCCGCTCTGCCTCAGTACCCTCCCGCCTCTGCCTTTGTCACCCCTCCTCCAGCTCTACGGTTCTTCTGGTCCACACAGATGCCTCCCCGCAGGCCCACAGGAAATGCAGATTGAGTCCGAGAGAGCCAAGGCCTTTTTCCTCTTGATGAGATTAGGCCTGAGTGAGTGCCTCCTCTGGACATCTGACACTGCCCAGAGCCAGGTCCCTGGGCCCCAGGGGGGAGCAGGGCATCTCCTGAGATGACCCAGCCTCCTGGCCCCACGGTGCCCTTACTCTTGACCCTTCGCTTAAGCTGTGCAAGGCCTGGTCAGCCTTTTTTCTCATTGACTCTGTTTCTCCTTCACCCCAGCCCAGGCTTCCTACTCTGCCCCGACCTTAACCCTGTCATTTCCCTTAAGAGCTCCCCCTATCCCCGCCTCACAGATCACCTCTGTCCTCAGGATAAAGCCCTCTGCTAGACTTGTGTTTTGAGGCCCCTGCTCATTTCCTGATAGCCTTCCCCTCTGCTCCACACACTGCCCTTTGAGCCACACTGATTTATCTGAGCTCCCCTCAAAGTGTTGGCTTTCCCAGACACCCCATCTTTGCTCACAGCCCTTCTCTCAGCCTAGACCCAAGTCAGCCCAGGTAATGCCAAGGTTGGCCCTCAGCTGGGTTCCTAGGATGCCCCCTCCTCTCATTCCACCTTTCTGGGCTGGTTCAAATAGGACTGCCCCCAGGGAGCCTCCCAAGCTCCAAGGCCTGGGCAGTATCTCTAGCCCATGAAGTACCCCATCCTGCTACTCAGGGAGGGGAAGAGGAGGCACCTGGTTCAAATCCTGGATCCCCATTTGTCTCTGGGTCTGCCTGCAATGTGAGAGACTCTGGTTTGATCCCTGGTTTGGGAAGATCCCCTGGAGAAGGGAATGGCAACCCTCTCCAGTATTCTTGCCTGGAGAATTCCATGGACAGAGGAGCCTGGTGGGCTACAGTCCATGGGGTCGCAAAGAGTTGGACATGACTGAGTGACTAACACACATGTCTCCCTCACGGGGCCTTATCTAGGATTAAAGGAGGTAACAGATGTAAAATGCCTTGCCCGTGTCTGGTACTGTAATTGGATACAAGTTCATGTGCCCGATGCATGGTGAAGCTAAACCAATGCAAAGTACGGAAACACTGGAGTTTAGAAGAGAGAAAGTTTTACTGCAGGGCCAAGCAAGGTGCTCATGCTCAAAAATCCCAAACTCCCCGATGGTTTTGGGGGAGAAGTTTTTAATAGGAAAAATTTGGGGTGAGGGCTGCAAGGTGTGTGACTTTTTTCTGATTGACTGGTGGTGAGGTAACAGGGAGGTGTTCCAGGAATCTTGGGTCCAGCCTGAAGATTCCATCCTCCCCCTGGGTGGGGGCCTTAGTTCCCACAGAAGAGCACAAAGGCATTGTTTTAGATATCCCTTGAGGAGGAACTTGGATCCTGCTTTAGCTACATGACAGCTAATTTTTCTTTTTTAAATATTTATTTATTTGGCTGTGCCAGGTCTTAGTTACTATACCCAGGATCTTCGATCTTCATTGCAGCTTGTGGGATTTGTAGGTGCGGCATGAGGAAGCTTTAGTTGCAGCCCACGTGATCTAATTCCCTTACCAGGCCCCCTGCATTGGGAGCTGGGAGTCTAAACCACTGCACTCTAGTTTCTTGATCGTTTCTCCTTTGTTTCTGAATTCCTTATTTCCCTAACTAATAGCTTTTTGCATTTGCCCTTTGGAACTCTGGGAAGATCTAGGAGACTGAAGCCTTTATCCTACGAATAAGAAATGGGAGAGCCAGAAAGGCTTTTTGTGAGACCCGGGGGGCCTCACAGGGTCCTGCTTGGTTTCAGTACTAAGTAGAAGTTCAGTTGATGGATGTTTCATTCCATTTCTCCTGTCCTGTTCCCTGTGTCCCTTCCTTCTTTCATCCAAGCCATCCAAGCCCAAGTGGTCCTCTCCCTTCAGCTTTGGCCACCCACAGGCCAGACCCCACAGGCAGGTACCCAGAAGGAGACTGCCCTAGCTGCTCTTCTGAGCTTTCACTCACTCCACAGACCTCTCCTGAACACCCTCTCTCTGGGTACCAGGAGCCAGGGACTGGGCCTCTCACTTCCACAGGAGGTCAGGTTGGAGAGTCCTAATTCTGATGCCAATCTGCTACATGACCTTGGACAAACTTGTCCCCTCTTGGGTTCTGTTTGTCTACTCATAAAACGTAATGCCTTTGCCCTACCCACCTGTTAGAACCATCCGTTGAGGGTTCTGCAGCCTGCAGGCGCCAGACCCTGGGGCCACAAGGGCAGTGGGACTGTGAGCCTGGCAGCCACCCCAGCCCCCAGAGCTGTTCCTACCTTGACCTCCGGAGAAACAGAGCAGGGCTTCTTCCTGTCTATGCCCCCTGACCAGGCCCTGACCAAAACTCCACAAAGATTTATTGCCCCACAATTTCCTTATCTGGGAGTTTCGAGAGACAAGGGTCACAGAGACTTTTTAAAGATGCCTCCTGGAGGTTGAAAATCTGGTAGCTTCACTTCCTGCTCAACCATCCACTCTCTGGCACAGCCTCTGGATCTGTCTTTGGAAAGAGAGGGACACTGAGACCCCGAAAGGGAAAATGCCTCATTTAGAGCCCCAAGGTGACCCTGGGGGAGGACTGAAGCAGCCCTGGGATGGGCACCCAGCCAGGGGGCCTAAACTCTGTTGTCAGTGGACCCACACATCACCCTGCCCAGCTGCAGGGACCTGGGGCCCAGAGTGAGTCCAGGTAGCATCCCTGGGACCCTCTCTGAGCCCTGCCTGCACCAGATGCTGTAGGGCAGAGGCAGGAACAATCCTTACCCCCTGGGAGCCCAGATTGAAGGGAAAGGCCAGCGAGCTCAGTTCAGGGCAGTAGGGAGATTGAAACCCAGTGAGTGGGTGAAGACCACCAGGAGGCTCTGTTTGATCTCAGCCTTCAAGGCCGAGCAGAGTGAGCCCAGGACAGAGCAGGGCCAGCACTGCAGGGGGAGGGCTCAGTGAAGGCAGACAAGGGGCTCATGGTGGGGGGATGGGCAGGCAAAGGCATATTCAGGGCACCCAAGGGTCCAGTTCAGCTGGGGCCTGAGCAAATGCAGAGGAGCAATGAGGGCTGAGGGCTTCCCAGGTGGTGCAGTGGTGGAGAATCCGCCTGCTGACGCAAGAGACGCGGGTTTGATCCCTGGGTTGGGAAGATCCCCTGGAGAAAGAAATGGGAACCCATTCCAGTATTCTTGCCTGGAGAATTCCATGGACAGAGGAGCCTGGTGGGCTACAGTCCATGGGGTGACAAAGAGTCGGACATGACTGAGCAACCAACTGACTGAATGAGGGCCAGAAGCTGGTTGGGCGAGGCTCTGAACACCCGCTGAGCTGGCACTTGAGTCCATGGAGGGTCAGGTGTCAAAGTCTGTAACCAAGGTGTGGCCTGTTGGGGCTGAGGCAGATTAGGAGGGCAAGAATTTTCTTTCCTCAACTACGGGCTGTGTTCAAGGAAGAAATAAGTGAGTTCATTTCATGCCCGGCTCCTATCTGCTGGAGGGGCTGTGGAGCACGTTGAGATGAGGAGGATTCTGGACTCAGGAGGAGACAAGCCTCACTGACCAGGGAAGAGCTGGCAGGCAGTTGACCAGGGGTCAAGGCCTGACTGCCCCGCCGCCACCCCCTAGACCTCAGCTCTTTGAGAGAAACACTGAGTCAGGAGACCCTGCCTCCAGGTCCATTCCTGGGCCACTTCTCAGCAGCTAGAGTTTTAAATCAGAAAAATAGCTTCCTTTCATCACTTAACCCATCTCCCTGTGGAAAGAGTCCCCAGGTACGACTGAGGGCTGCTTGCTCCTGCCTGAGCCTGGGCAGCCCAATATTTCATTTCCTGGTCAAGCCACATACACACACACACAGGAGGGTGATGGGAAATTCCTACCTGCTTCTCCCCCACTTGCTTATCCACCTGGAGGTAAATGCCCCTGCACAGCCTTAATCAATTCCCCAGGCATTGTCTGCAATAGACACCAGGAGAGGATGGTGAGGCCTTCTCCCCATTTCCAGCCTCCCTGGACTCTGCCCACACCTGTTCAGGCTGGTCCTGCAGGCCAAGGAGGGAAGGAGGGTGGGATATCCAGTGTAGGACAAAGAGTAGAGGAGAGATGTCAGCACCTCTGGCTGAGGAGGCCCTTCTGCTCCGGGACTGACTCTGCCAGGACCTGTGATAGTATCTCATTTACACTTTGTAAGAATCTCTCCAGAGAAGGAAATGGCAACCCACTCCAGTGTTCTTGCCTTGAGAATCCTAGGGACGGGGGAGCCTGGTGGGCTGCCGTCTATGGGGTCGCACAGAGTCGGACACGACATTTCCCTGGTGGTCCAGTGGCTGAGAGTCCACCTGCAGCACAGAGGACACAGGTTCAATCCCTGTTCCAGGAAGATCCCAAGAGCCAGGGAGAAACTGGACCCATGTGCTACAGCTACTGAAGCCCACAGGCCTAGAACCCGTGGGCCTGCAATGAGAGAAGATGACATCGCAATGAAAAGCCAGAGCACCGCAACAAAGACCAATCTCTCTTACAGTGGTTCTCAAGTTTGAGAGCACATCAGGGTTTCCTGGAAAGCTGATTACTACCCAGACCGCTGGGCCCATCCTTGACTTTCTGATTCAGCAAGTCTGGGGTGGATCCTGAGAATCCTGCATTTCTAGCAAGTTCCCAGGCAGCACTGATGCAGCTGGTTCAGGGGCCACTGTGAGAACCACCGCTTTACAGCCCTGCTCTGTGATTTACAGAGACCTTCCCATTCACTGTTTAATTCACTCCTCACAACCACCCTGGGGTGGGGAGAACTAGCCCCACTTCCTGGATGGAGCAAGCTGCACTCAGCTGGGAGCGATGAAGGCACTTTCCTGAGGTTACACAACAAGAGGGAACCTGATCTCCAATGACTCTGTGAGCACACAGCCACATCCTAACTCAGGGCTACTGGGGGCCGTGGTCCTGGGCTTTCTTTCTCCAGTATTCTTTCAATACACAAATGCAGTTCAGGCCAGCATTAAGAATTGGACAGGTGTTCTCACGACAGCTTCTGAACAGCTATCTGAATAACAGGCATCGAGGGCAGGTGGTCAAGACACTGGCTTCAGAGTCAGAGACCTAGCCACCAACCCAACTCACCTTCCCTGTGTCTCAGCACTACACGGCACCTCCCAACAGCCAGGCTGCTGTGAGATGAGGCAAGTAGTGGGACAGAGACCCTAGCCTTGGCACACAGTGAGGCCTCAATGAACCAGTGGGCACAGACAAGAGCAGTGAGAGATGTAAGGAAGATCCAAAATCTCTCTGTGTTTCAGTTTCCTTAACTGTAGACTAGGGTCAAAAACAAAAACTACCTTATAGGGGAATCATAAGGATTCCATGCATTTATCCATTCATGTTGCCTTAGAACAGTACCTGACCCAGGGCAAACTGCGTTAGTGTCCTACGTATGGTCCCTCTGCTAAGCATGATAGTTTAGCACTGAGTGCTCACTTTTCATCCACACATGGAAGCAAACCATTCAAGAATAGAACACAAAACAAAAAAGAAAACATTAAAAATCAAATCAAAACCAAACAAACAAACAGAGTAGGCTGTGAGTGCAGGCGTGCTAAGTTGCTTCAGTCGTGTCTGACTCTGTGGGACCCTACAGACTGTAGCCCATCAAGCCCCTGTGTCCATGCAATTCTCCAGGCAAGAATACTGGAGTGGGTTGCCATGCCCTCCTCCAGGGGGATCTTCCCCACCCAGGGATCAAACCTGCATCTCTTGTCTCCTGCATTAACAGAAGGATTCTCTACCACTAGTGCCACCTGGGAAGCAGGCTGCTGTTGCTGCTAAGTCGCGTCAGTCATGTCTGACTCTGTGTGACCCCACAGACGGCAGCCCAACAGGCTCCGCCATCCCTGGGGTTCTCCAGGCAAGAACACTGGAGTGGGTTGCCATTTCCTTCTCCAATGCATGAAAGTGAAAAGTGAAAGTGAAGTCGCTCAGTCGTGACCGAGTCTTCTTGACCCCATGGACTGCAGCCCACCAGGCTCCTCCGTCCATGGGATTTTCCAGGCAAGAGTACTGGAGTGGGGTGCCATTGCCTTCTCCGCCAGAGCAGGCTATGCGCAGTCAAATGAATGTGCTTCATGACACACAACAGTACACTTAAAAATGGTTAAAACGATACATTTGATGTTTTGTGTATTTTACCACAATAATAATAATAATAAGATAAAAAGAAACAGCAGCCCCATATTAGAGTGCCCAGCTCTCCTGCACTCCTCCACTGTCTCTGCCCCTGCTTCCATGCTTGTTTTCCCAGGGAGCTCCTGCTTCTTTCAACCCGCCCTGAACTCTGTCCTTAGAGTTAGTCCCTGGTGTGACTTCAGGGGGTGCAGGACAGGTTGGTTCCCCCCTCACCTTTTCATTCTGGGCTAGTCAGGGGCTCCTCTGCCTAGGCCTCCCGCAGAAGGGGCCCTGTGGGGGACGATCCTTACTACTCTTCCAGGCAGGTGCCTTCAGGACAGCCTCGCTCTGCTCCCAGGAAGAGGGTGGATCTTCCATCGACCTCCCTCTGGCTTGCTGGCCCTCTCTGTGGAGCTGGCTCTGCTCCTCATGGTGAAGGAAGGGGCCCCTTGAGGGAGCAGTGCCCTCAGTGACCAGCACATGCTCCCACCGGGCTTCGGCTGGAGCCCTGCTCTGTTCAGGGAAGGTACACAGTTACTGAGACCAGGGCTTGGGCTCCAGTCTGCTCTGCCGTCTTTTGCTGTGTGACCCTGCTCAAGTCATTGTCCCTCTCTGGGCCCCAATGCCCCAGCCATAAAATGCAAATGTGCATCCCTGCCTGAGACCCTCCTAAGGCTTTAGGGAAGCACTGAAGGGAGAATAGAGGCAAAGGTGCTTTCTTTCTTTATTATACGACATGACCATGTTGAAAAGTGGCAGAGCAGTGGTTACAGACACGGTTGGGAGCCCGTCTACTGGGGTTGAATAGCAGCACCTCCTCATACCAGCTGGAAGACCTTGGACAGGTTAGTCAATCTCTCTAGGCCCCAGGCTTTCCATCTATAAAATGGGGTGGTAATTAATAAACGAATTCATATCTGACAAGCACTTATAGTACTGCCTGGCACACGATAGTTAGTCACTAAGTCGTGTCCAGCTCTTTGTGACCCCATGGACTGTAGCCTGCCAGGCTCCTCTGTCCATGGAATTTCTCCAGGCAAGAATGCTGGAGTGGGTTGCCATTTCCTACTCCAGGGGATCTTCCCAACCCAGGGATCGAACCTGGGTCTCCTTCATTGCGGGCAGTTTCTTTACCGGTAGTCTGAGCCACCAGAGAAGTCAAAAAAGTGCTAGTCGCTCAGTCAAATGCAAGATAAATTCAAAATAATTAACAGCAGCTCCACCGTGGGGCAGATCTAGAGTACTATGCTAAAACACAAGAATGTGTGTAACAAAACAGAAGCAGATTCACAGACATAGAGAACAAGCTAGTGATTTCCAGTGGGGAGAGGGAATGGGGAGATGGGGCATGGGATTAAGAGACACAAACTACTATGGATAACATAAATAAGCACCAGGGATATATTGCACAACACAGGGAGATATAGCCATTATTTTTTAATAACTTTATCTGGAGTATAATCTATATAAACATATTGAATCACTATGTTGTACACCTGAAACTAATAAAATATTTTAAGATGCATATACTCAATAAAAATAATTTAAAAAATAAGTAATAACTTCTATAGACTACTCACTGTGAGGAGGCACGGTTTTAAACTGTTTACCTGTATTAATGGATTGAAATGAACATTTAGCAAAAATGAGTCAGGACTTTGAACAGGGCTTACAGATTAAACCAGAAGCACAAAGAGCCCATGTTCCTTTTCTCTTCAAAGAGGCGACACCTAAAGACCTAAAGATCCAGGGATGGGAGGGGTCATCTGTGCTCAGAGCCAGGAAAATCTCCTTAACTGGAGGAAAACAGAGGAAGCCTTGCACCCCTCCCCCACCCTCAGCAAAGATTTCGAATCTAAAGCTCTAATTCTTATCTAATCTAATTCTTAGCCAGGCCCACTAACTCCCTCTGTCAAATGATCTTATTACATCTGGAGGCAAGAAACAGACACAGCATCCCAGGACTGCCCAGGGTCAGGGACCCAGAGGGGCACGCAGCCCAGCTCTCCGCTCTCCTTTTCCACACCATTCCATCTGAAAAGTCTGCAGATCTAGGCTTGCCCCATTCTACTGTGGAGAAGCTCACCCCTTCCGGGGACAGAAGAGCTCAATGATTAGACTTCCTCCTTTTACAAGCGGAAATCTACAGTTTCCTCCATGGCCCTGTCTCCATCCCTGGAGCCCCACCAACCACATCCGTTTCTCTGCCCCACAGTGGCCCTTCCAGAGACCTGAGGCACCTGATCACCTGTCCCCGGGGTGGCTCTTCTCCAGGTTGGGAGTTTCTTGGGTGACTTAGTTTCCCATCTCCCCATTTTAGTTACCTCCCAGTAATGCTCCAAGCTGTCCCCATCTCTTACCCAGTTTGGAAGGATCATAGCCAAACCCTCCAGATGGAGGCTAAGAACCACTCAGCAGAGCAGGTCTCCAAAAATAACCCAGACTTTGCATCTCAGAGAAGCAGAACTGGCCAGACCCCACAGAGATCATGAGGTACAGATGGGGAAACTGACTTACTGTGCCCAGGGCCACCCACACAGGGCAGAACCAGGAACAGGATCCAGGTCTCCAGCCCTCAAGCCTAGGAGAGTCCTCTAAGATGGGGAACAAAGTTTCCTTTGATCCTGCGTCTGGATACAGCATTAAATATTTTATTTCTTATCTGTGTTGCTGTTCTTGAAGGAACAAATTCCAAGGATAGCTGGGGAAGAAGGTCTTCTAATTAGAAGGCCGAGGGTCATATCCCCTAGCTAGGGTCTCCCAAGGCTTAGCCCTTTGGAAGGTGGGCTGTCTTTCTCCAGAGTAAGGTTCAGACTGGGGGAGATGGGGCTCCTTAGGAGAAGGAGAGGAGACAGACCCCAAGTCTTTGCTGCTAGAAAGTCCAGCAGAGCATGAAGGGTAAACTAAAGCACATCAACTCAACTCATATTTTCTAAGTTCCTAGTTGGAGACAGGCCCTTATGTTGGGCTCTGTGGGCCCAGAGGGAGTCTCGGAGTCTCTGCCCCGACACAGGAAGAAAAATGAACAAATCGCATCCCACTCAAACAAAGGACGATCACAAACGTGGTGGTATGTCAGAAGTGGCAGCAGCAACGAAAAGACCAGGAAGTTAGAGCAGTGGCACCCAAAATGTTTTGATCATTTACTACTTTCAAAGGGAAAAAGATTGAGCTCACCCACCCAAATATATTACATACAAGTAAACATGGGCTTCCCTGTAACTCAGATGGTTAAGAATCTGCCTGCAATGTGGGAGATGTGGGTTCGACCCCTGGGTAGGGAAGATCCCCTGGAGAAGGGAATGGCTACTCACTCCAGTATTCTTGCCTGGAGAATTCCATGAACAGAGAAGGCTGGCAAGCTATAGTCCATGGGGTCCCAAAGAGTTGGACACGACTGAGTGACTAACACTTATGCACTAACAGACATAAGGCACAATCTATACAAGAGGCAAGATTTAATATTAACCAGAGTGACTAAATCTCTACTTCAAATAGGGTCCTCCCCCTCAAAAAATCTTGGACTAACTTCTTGCCTCATGGTTGTTTTTTTTTTCCCCTTTCCTTGTGGGTGATGAACTGATTGTGCTAAAAATCCAAGTGTTCATTCTCCCATTCTCTTATCCTCATGCACTAGCATTATCAGAATTACTAACAATTCAGTGACCTGGTAGGAATCTTTTAAAATCGCTTGCCCATTTATTGAGGGTTAGTTTAGTTAAAACTAGTCAATATAATCCACAAATCCAATCTGGATTAATTAATCTAGATTGACCTGAACTGACGGACCAGGTTAATTAGTTGAGATAACCTGCCTAAAATGAACTAAAGAGTGGGGTATCCTTATCACCCCTTTCTCAGAGACTTCTGGAGACATGAGACATGAGGCTGCCTGACCCCTTCCTGGAGAGGGGGTCAGTGTGTCTACACCTGGCAAATGATGGCAAACTTGAATTATTTTCTTGTTTAGATAATATTTTTTCCTGCACTGCACTGAGCATTTTGCGTACCTTCTTGGATGCCATCAGAATAGAAAACAGGGAGATGCTCAGAGAAGATATTCAGGCTGCAAGGGCCGGTAGGGATGAACCAGTTTAACCCCTCATTTTGCAGGTGAAGAAACAAAGACCCAGGAAGGGCTATAACTGGTCCAAGGTCACCAGGCTAGTCAGTGGCCGATCCCAGAGGGATTGCAAATCTCTAGTTGTTGATGGTAACACCTCTCTGTTCTGGCCACAGTCAGCCCCTTCTGGCCTCTCTCATTGGGCCATAGGCAGCTCCTTGACCTCTCACCCTTGGGGCTGCCTCTCTTGTGATGTAAGATCACCTGCTGGGCGGCAGGGAGATGTGCATCTCAGCAAAGGTTACAAGTGCTACCAGGATGGAGGACATGGTGTCTCAGTAGGCCACGGTTCTGAGAGTCACTCTGAAGCCTCACTTTTGTTATCTGTGAAATGGGACTAATCAGGTTCAGCTGTTGTCTGAGTGCCCATGTGGTCCTGGCAACATGTCTATACAGGGAAGTAACCCCAAAGGCTATTACTACTGTCCTTATTACTACCGCACAATTGCACTCATCTCACACGCTAGCAAAGTAATGCTCAAAATTCTCCAAGCCAGGCTTCAGCAATACGTGAACCGTGAACTTCCTGATGTTCAAGCTGGTTTTAGAAAAGGCAGAGGAACCAGAGATCAAATTGCCAACATCTGCTGGATCATGGAAAAAGCAAGAGAGTTCCAGAAAAACATCTATTTCTGCTTTATTTACCATGCCAAAGCCTTTGACTGTGTGGATCACAATAAACTGTGGAAAATTCTGAAAGAGATGGGAATACCAGACCACCTGACCTGCCTCTTGAGAAACCTATATGCAGGTCAGGAAGCAACAGTTCGAACTGGACATGGAACAACAGACTGGTTCCAAATAGGAAAAGGAGTACGTCAAGGCTGTATATTGTCACCCTGCTTATTTAACTTATATGCAGAGTACATCATGAGAAACGCTGGACTGGAAGAAACACAAGCTGGAATCAAGATTGGCGGGAGAAATATCAATAACCTCAGATATGCAGATGACACCACCCTTATGGCAGAAAGTGAAGAGGAACTAAAAAGCCTCTTGATGAAAGTGAAAGAGGAGAGTGAAAAAAGTTGGCTTAAAGCTCAACATTCAGAAAACAAAGATCATGGCATCCGGTCCCATCACTTCCTGGGAAATAGATGGGGAAACAGTGGAAACAGTGTCAGACTTTATTTTGGGGGGCTCCAAAATCACTGCAGATGGTGACTGCAGCCATGAAATTAAAAGATGCTTACTCCTTGGAAGGAAAGTTATGACCAACCTAGATAGCATATTCAAAAGCAGACATTACTTTGCCAACAAAGGTTCGTCTAGTCAAGGCTATGGTTTTTCCTGTGGTCATGTATGGATGTGAGAGTTGGACTGTGAAGAAGGCTGAGTGCCGAAGAATTGATGCTTTTGAACTGTGGTGTTGGAGAAGACTCTTGAGAGTCCCTTGGACTGCAAGGAGATCCAACCAGTTCCTTCTGAAGGAGATCAGCCCTGGGATTTCTTTGGAGGGAATGATGCTAAAGCTGAAACTCCAGCACTTTGGCCACCTCACGCGAAGAGCTGACTCATTGGAAAAGACTCTGATGCTGGGAGGGATTGGGGGCAGGAGGAGAAGGGGACGACAGAGGATGAGATGGCTGGATGGCATCACTGACTCAATGGATGTGAGTCTGAGTGAACTCTGGGAGTTTGTGATGGACAGGAAGGCCTGATGTGTTGCGATTCATGGGGTTGCAAAGAGTCAGACACAACTGAGCGACTGAACTGAACTTAACTATTACTCTGGAAGGCTCTGTTTAGGAGGGTGAGATCTGGGGTGCCCTTAGAGCCCAAGCATTCTGTCTCTGACCACAAACTGCAGCCCAGAACACCATAGGACCTGGAGTTCTACAGCACAGTGGTCCCCAGGGTGTGTCAACCCAGGCCTGGTAAAGTGGTGGGCATTTGTAGGCATGGATCCTGGGCCTTCTGAGGTATTGGCTAGAATCCTGCTCCTGTCTCTAGGGCTCTCTTCCCTCCTGCTGTGAAGGGGAAGCTGGGGGTGGGGAGACAAAGGCAGTAGGGAGCTGAGCAGTCAGCTGGGTGCAGAAAGTAAGAGGGGCTTTTTCTATAGAGAGCTTAAAAACAATAATAAAATCAACAAAAAGCCTGGCTTCATTATCATGATGTGCCTACAGTTCTAAACAATGTCAGTGATAAAACATTCCTTCCTGCCAGGGTAGGCTGCTCCCACCTCTCTGCCCTTGGTGTCTGGCCAGCATCTGATACTATTCCCTTTAGATTGAGCCAGACCAGACTGTATGTTCACCACATCCCAAACAGGCTCAGTGTGCTTCCCGTGCCAGCCCTTGGCTTCTGCTGTTCCTTTGCCAACATCTCCCTCCTTACCACTCTGTATGTCCAGCTGCTACAAGGCCCAGCTTAGATGCTTACTCTTCCAGGAAGTCTTCCCACATGCAGTTCCAGCCATCCCCTAGCTGGCTCTGACTATCCTCCCAAGATGCAGACTAAATGGTGCCATGTTCTCAGCTCGAGATCAAGATAAGTGAAAGGGATTACCCTCTGAAATCTGGAATCCACAGCACAGAAAACCATACCAGGGAGTCACTTCTCAGCTGTGTGACTTCAGACGAGCCCCACGACTGAAACAGTCCGACCCGCTTCCAGAGTCACTAGTTCAAGCACCCCTTGCTGACCACACCCTCCCTGCTTCCAGCTTACTGGCACTTCCAGATGTGACCCACCCTCTGTCATCACCCCTGAAAAGTGAAAGTGAAGTCGTGTCCGACTCTTTGCGACCCTGTGGACTGTAGCCTACCAGGCTCCTCTGTCCATGGGATTTTCCAGGCAATAATACTAGAGTGGATTGACATTTCCTTCTCTAGGGGATCTTCCCAACCGAGGGATTGAACCCGGGTCTCCCGCATTATAGACAGACGCTTTACCGTCTGAGCCACCAGGGAAGTCTCACCCCTGATGGATCAATAAAAAACAGGTTCAGGCTCAAGGAGCGAGCTTTGGACCAGAGACCCCTCTCCAGGACAACATAATCCCTCAGGCTTGGATCCAGTTTTTCTGAAAGGCCAGCTTGTAGGATGGTGTCTGGGCCATGTGATATTTGCATACCATGATGCCCATTCCTTGTCCCAGCAACCCAGGAGATCAGGCCAGGCTTCACCCACTGCAGACACCTTCCCCCGTGAGAACTTCCACCACTGGCTTCCTCTGCCTTCTCTCCCCTACCTGCCCATTCTCTCTTCACTCTCTTTCTTCCAGCCAGTTCTGTGGTCTGTCGTCTCACTCTTAAGAACACCATAAAATCTTTCTTCCTCCTGACTTCTCTCATTATTATCTGGCAAAACCCTGATGCTGGATGAACCAGGATATCTAAACACTTTGGGGGAAAAAAATTGACGGAAACCCACAGGGTGAGATCCTTTTCCACTACTGCCTGTTTCCCCCCAGCACCCTTCCCTCTGTGAGTCAGGCCTTGCGAAAGGCACAGTGGGCAAGTGAGATCCCAGCCGTGTGCTCCACGTGTGTGCATGTGCAGTCGCTCAGTCGTGTATGACTCTTAGTGACTCTGTGGACTGTAGCTTGCCAGGCTCCTCTGTCCACGGGCTCCCCCGCCCAGGGGATTCTTCAGGCAGGAATACTGGAGTGGGTTGCCGTTTCCTCCTCCAGGGGATCTTTCCGACCAGGGATCCAACCCACTTATCCTGCATTGGCAGGCGGATTCTTTAACACTAAGCCATCTGGGAAGCCCCTTTCTCCTTGTATCTAAAGCCAATCCATCATTCACCCCTCCCTCCTCTATGTCCTAAATATCTCTTAAACCATGCACATTGGCTACTGTTCCCACAGCTACCACCGTGTTCTTACCTGGTCACATAGTCTTCGATAGCAAACACCTTGCCCCTGATCTTTTCAAAAGATGGAAATTCAAACTTCCCTGGTGATTCAGTGGTTTAAGAATCTGCCTTCCAATGAAAGGGACATGGGTTTGACCCCTGGTTGGGAAACTAAGATCCCATATGCCACAGAGCAAATAAAGCCTGTGTGACATACCTAGAGAGCCTGTGTGCCACAACCAAGACGAGGCCCAACCGAAAAGAAAAAAAAAGATGGAAGTCTGCCCACGCCACTCCAGTCCATTGCTGCAAGGTCTGAAGGGTCTGGCCCACTCTTATCTCTCCAGATTCACCTTGGGCAGGGATCTGAGCTACAGACACTTGGGGCTTTGAATTCCTCAACAGCCCATTTCCTCCAGCCTCAGGGCCTCTGCACAGGCTGTTACTCTGGTCTAGAATGTTCCATTCTCATGGAGCATATTCCACCCTCACCCAGCTACTCCCCTGCTTATCTTTCAGATCTCAGCTCAAAAGTCCTTCCCTTTACAACAGCCTTCTGCAGTGATCCTGGACTAGGGACATTTCTCCTCTCTGCCTGCTCCATATGCCCTCTCTTTTCCAGGTTTTGTGGGACTCTCTGGGTACTGCACAACTCTCCTTTGATCTGTGAGCTCACTGAGGCAACCCCTAGATTATCTGTTTTGCTCCGTTTGATATCCCTAGCACTGAGCTGTGTGATGCAGAAAGTGATCAATGTGTGAACAAAGGTCTTGTTCAAATAACTCAATTGAAGAATTACTTATTTAGGGAATGAATGAGTGGGCCAGTCTAGGTGAGGTTGTAGGATTATCTGTGCTGGACAGGCCTCTGCAGTCTCTCTCCAGGGCAGGCCATGGGCCAACCTACTCTTGGAAATGGTCATAACAAGGATGAGATTAATGACTCAGCCAGTAAGCTCTCAAGACTCCCTCCTGTCCACGAGCTCCTCAGCCCTCCTCCAGGCCCCCCATTACTCAGAGCACCTGGCATTTAATGGCCAGTCCACCGGGGCATTTCTGCACTGACAATACGTTTACGCTGCTGAACATTATTCCCAAGAGTCAGAGCTCAGGAGCTGGTCTTTGGAGTTGGATTAGGAGCAAGTGGTGGAATCCAGTGAAAACAGGGTTCGAATCCTAGCTTTACCTCTGGCTGACTGTGTGATCTTGCAAGCCACTTCGCTGGGCCCTGGTTTCCTCATCTGTAGAAAGAGGCCAAGAATATCTAGCCACAAGGTTGCTGCACATATTAAATGAGTGGATATACAGTAAATTAAGAATCTAGGTAGGGGCTGGTCACATGTCATATTTAGCTGATTCTAAGACACAGTTTTTAACATCTTTGAAACTGGGATGCAGCTTACAGTTTAATTGCTTGCCCTTTTTCTTCCTAATGGATTATAAAATAGTGGTATATCTTACAACAGGCGGTGCTCTGCATTCCATGAAATAGCACTGCGGCTGCTGCTAAGTTGCTTCAGTCGTGTCCGACTCTGTGCGACCCCATAGACGGCAGCCCACCAGGCTGTCCTGTTCCTGGGATTCTCCAGGCAAGAACACTGGAGTGGGTTGCCATTTCCTTCTCCAATGCATGAAAGTGAAAAGTGAAAGTGAAGTCATTCAGTCGTGTCCGACTCTTAGCGACCCCATGGACTGCAGCCCACCAGGTTCCTCCGTCCATGGGATTTTCCAGGCAAGAGTACTGGAGTGGGGTGCCATTGCCTTCTCTGTGAAATAGCACAGTAACTCGATTTTTCTAGTCTCTTTGCAAAGAGGTGGGACAATTTGTGAGAGTCCCAGGGACCAAAGACTGAGAATCCACATCGCTGAGGATGAAGGGTCTTCTGGGGTCTGGCACGCTGAGGGGGAAGCCTGAAGCATCACAGAATCTGAAAGCACAGGCTCCTCCCCAGCCTGGCGGCCTCTGGACCACTTGCAGCTGCCCCAGTCCCACTTGGGGGGGGAGGGTGCGGCCCAAACTCCAGCAGGACCCTCACTTCTCTGGATCTGACTCTATGCTTCTGCTGATGTTGCCCGGGGTCCCTGGCTTTGGGCAGTTAGTCATAATGCTGACTGCTTACCTAAACTTCTAGTCTTTGTCCCAAAAGAGAGCCCTGGGAACCCCTCTGAAGACCCCTGGAGACCTCTCCTCCCATGTGATACCTACATCAAGCCATCCGTGGCCCCTGCCCTCAACTGTTCTGGAAGACCAGCACTGAGGATCCACTCCCCAGGCTTTACCCAAGTCCTCACGCTGTGGGTATCTCCTTAAACCATCCAGCCTGGTGACAGGAGACTGGCTGGATTACTACACCATCTACATTCCATTTTAACACACATTACATACAGCCACCTCTTTACGGAAATAAAATGTCTATCACAAAAAAAATTCAAAATTCAGAAAAAAGAAAACAAAATTTTGTCATCTAGAGATAATCAACCAGCTTGATGTGTGTTGGCCTGAAAATTTTTCTGTATTTACCTGTGTGTAGATCTAGTCTTTCTTCATATTCCAAACCAAATCCCATAACCAAAATGGGCTCACTCCGTACACTGCTCTTTTCCTTGATTTTCCAGGTAAGACAAATTTGCAGACCTCTCACTACACAAGCTGGTTTCTTCCTGGTGACCTCACGGTGCCCCTCATCCTCTCCATCCCTTCACCTGGAAGGTCCCTAGAGCCCCCCTTGGTCAGGTCCTTGAGGCCTGGCCTGGGTGCCCAGCCTCTAGCAGGGTGCAGGGCTTATGGCCTGAGAGGTTCCTAGGGACACTTGCCCTGCTTCCTCAGGACAGGACTGTGACTGGATCGCACTCACCCTCGGGGCCTCCTCAAAGCACAGCTGCACCCCAGCACAGATACACTCTAGAACCCTTAAATCAAGGGGTGCGAAGTGATTCGTGGCTGTCTGTCCCTGCTGGGCTTGACCACAGACCTTTCAGAACAGACCGAATGTTCTCCTGGACTCAGATGCTGCCTTGATATTTCCCTAAGCCCTGGGGACTTAAGATAGCACAGTAAACAACAGAGAACAGGTGCCTGGCATCCACAGTTCATTGAGTGTTTGCATGCTCTCTGTCCAGTTTTGGAACTCACAACCACCATATTCATTAAGCAAAGCAAGTGTTTATTATCCCCATTTTACAGATGAGGAGACAGAGGCTCAGAGGTGGGGCAATTTACCCATTGACCTTTCTTGCTTCTCTCCCCTTCAGAGTTTGGCCAACTTCAAATCCCACTAACAACCTGGCCCAAGCATTACTTCCTCCAGGCAGCCTCCCCACTCTACCTGCCTCCCCAGGCTGCATTAGATGCTCCTCCTTAAGGGCCCATAGCTCTGGGGTTTCCCTATCTGAACTGAGCCCCTCACCAGAATGCGTGCCCTTGAAGGTACTGATGGATCTGGCTTATTCCCATTCTTACTCCCCAGGCACAGTAAAACCTCAATAAATGGCTGCTGAGGGATAACAGATCCCAATAGATGGAATGAAGATGGTTACGATTATTAAGGCAGGAAATGCCCTCCCCACTTTACAGAAGAGGACAAGGGGTAAAAAGAAGGGACAGGACTTGCCTACAGAGCATGTCATTGACCAGGACAGGTCTCCCTCTTCAGAAGGCTCTTTTGTTCCACTGTGTTCCTTGTTGCTTGCCATCTTAGATGCCAAGCCTCTGCTTGGGGTTCATTTCCATCTCCTCCTGCACTGGCTAGGCCTCCCTGGCCAAGCAGGTGTGAAAGGGAGCACTGAGGAGGGGGCTCTGGCTGGGAAGGCTTAGTCCCCCAGCCTGGGCCAACACCCTGGGGTAGCCCTAGGAACAGCAAGAGCAGTTGGCTCTCTATTGAGCTCTTCCATGAGCTATGCCCTGTGCCAGAACTTTCCATCTCCATTTCCTTCGTCCTGCAGCTAGTAGGTGGGGAGAGAAGGATCCCAGCCTGAAGCTCACCCAGTGGCAGTGCTGGAATGGGAAGCCAGGGCTGCATCCCTGGTAGCAGGTGGCCCAGGGAGTTTGCTGGCACCAGCGCCAGAAACAAATGCACAGTCAGAGTACCAGAGACAACTCCCAGGGGGTCTGCAGGCTTGGCAAGGCCCCAAACTCTCCCTCCCTACCCTAGTCACCTCCCAGCAAGGCTGCTGGAGGGCTGAGATTCTTGGGCCCAGGGAAGACAGGCCCGCCCTGGAAATGCCCAGCACTCTGTATGTGTAGGTCATGGCACCTGCCAGCCTCCTGCAAGCTCTGGGCTCAAGGCCAAGCTGGAAGCAGCTGTCATATCAACTCTACAAATCCTCAGCTCCCTGTTTCTTAGAATGAGATCGCACATATCTGCCCCCAACTGGCTGAGAGATGCTAACTAAACAAGGCCTCACCTTTCACTGGGCCTTAACTTCCCTGTCTATGAAATGATGCTGGGGGTGGGGTGAGTGGAGGCTGTGTGTCTCAATAAACTTACCAATGGACATTCTAGTTTGCCTACAGGCAACGTAGCTCAGTGATTAAGACCCTGAACACTGGAGTCAGATGATATGGGTCCAAATGTATGACCCTGGGCAAGCTGCCCAACCACTCTGGGCCTCAGTGTCCTTATCTGCGAAATGGGGATAACAGTAGAAAAAGAGACAAAGTAGACATTACTAAAATGTTTATATTGATTATCTGAGATAAAAAGAGAAGACTGAGTGATTTATTTTGTTTTCCTCTCTTTTTTCTAAATTCTCTATTATCATCAAATATTTATAACAGAAAAAACAAATATACTTTCTTGGCAAATTAACTTCATTGAGACATAATTCACATATAATCTAATACACCCATTAAAAATAATAAGTAATAGTAACTTATTCTATAGATTGTTTTGAAGATTGACTGGGCCAGTTAAAATCTTAGATGGCATCTGAAATAAAAGAGGTGCTATTAAGAATTTGTTAATACCGAAATCAGATTGATTATATTCTTTGCAGCCAAAGATGGAGAAGCTCTATACAGTCAGCAAAAACAAGACCAGGAGCTGACTGTGGCTGAGGTCATGAACTCCTTATTGCCAAATTCAGACTTAAAATGAAGAAAGTAGTAAGGAAAATCACTAGACCATTCAGATATGACCTAAATCAAATCCCTTATGATATACAGCAGAAGTGAGAAATAGGTTCAAGGGATTATATCTGATAGAGTGTCTGAAGAACTATGGATGGAGGTTCGTGACAAAGAACTATTGACGGAGGGATCAAGACCATCCCCAAGAAAAAGAAATGCAAAAAGGCAAACTGCTGTCTGAGGAGGCCTTACAAATAGCTGTGAAAAGAAGAGAAACGAAAAGCAAAGGAGAAAAGGAAAGATATAAGCATCTGAATGCAGAGTTCCAAGGAATAGCAAGAAGAGATAAGAAAGCCTTCCTCAGCAATCAATGCAAAGAAATAGAGGAAAACAACAGAATGGGAAAGACTAGAGATCTCTTCAAGAAAATTAGAGATACCAAGGGGACATTTCATGTGAAGATGGGCTCGATAAAGGACAGAAATGGTATGGACCTAACAGAAGCAGAAGATATGAAGAAGAGGTGGCAAGAATACACAGAAGAACTACCCAAAAAAGATCTTCACGACCCAGATAATCACGATGGTGTGATCACTGACGTAGAACCAGACATCCTGGAATGTGAAGTCAAGAGGGCCTTAGAAAGCATCACTACGAACAAAGCTAGTGGAGGTGATGGAATTCCAGTTGAGCTATTCCAAATCCTAAAAGATGATGATGTGAAAGTGCTGCACTCAATATGCCAGCAAATTTTCAAAACTCAGCAGTGGCCACAGGACTGGACAAGGTCAGTGCTCATTCCAATCCCAAAGAAAGGCAATGCCAAAGAATGCTCAAACTACCACACAATTGCACTTATCTCACACGCTAGTAAAGTAATGCTCAAAATTCTCCAAGCCAGGCTTCAGCAATATGTGAACCGTGAGCTTCCTGATGTTCAAGCTGGTTTTAGAAAAGACAGAGGAACCAGAGATCAAATTGCCAACATCCACTGGATCATGGAAAAAGCAAGAGAGTTCCAGAAAAACATCTATTTCTGCTTTGTTGACTATGCCAAAGCCTTTGACTGTGTGGATCACAATAAACTGTGGAAAATTCTGAAAGAGATGGGAATACCAGACCACCTGACCTGCCTCTTGAGAAATCTGTATGCAGGTCAGGAAGCAACAGTTAGAACTGGACATGGAACAACAGACTGGTTCCAAATAGGCAAAGGAGTACGTCAAGGCTATATATTGTCACCCTGCTTATTTAACTTATGTGCAGAATACATCATGAGAAATGCTGGACTGGAAGAAACACAAGCTGGAATCAAGATTGCTGGGAGAAATATCAATTAACCTCAGATACGCAGATGACACCACCCTTATGGCAGAAAGTGAAGAGGAACTAAAAAGCCTCTTGATGAAAGTGAAAGTGGAGAGTGAAAAAGTGGGCTTAAACAACATTCAGAAAACGAAGAGCATGGCATCCGGTCCCATCACTTCATGGGAAATAGATGGGGAAACAGTGGAAACAGTGTCAGACTTTATTTTTGGGGGCTCCAAAATCACTGCAGATGGTGACTGCAGCCATGAAATTAAAAGACGCTTACTCCTTGGAAGGAAAGTTATGACCAACCTAGAGAGCATATTCAAAAGCAGAGACATTACTTTGCCAACAAAGGTCCGTCTAGTCAAGGCTATGGTTTTTTCTGTGGTCATGTATAGATGTGAGAGTTGGACTGTGAAGAAGGCTGAGCACCGAAGAATTGATGCTTTTGAACTGTGGGGTTGGAGAAGACTCTTGAGAGTCCCTTGGACTGCAAGGAGATCCAACCAGTCCATTCTAAAGGAGATCAGCCCTGGGATTTCTTTGGAAGGAATGATGCTAAAGCTGAAACTCCAGTACTTTGGCCACCTCATGCGAAGAGCTGACTCATTGGAAAAAACTCTGATGCTGGGAGGGATTGGGGGCAAGAGGAGAAGGGGACGACAGAGGATGAGATGGCTGGATGGCATCACTGACTCGATGGACGTGAGTCTGAGTGAACTCCGGGAGTTGGTGATGGACAGGGAGGCCTGGCGTGCTGCGATTCATGGGGTCGCAAAGAGTTGGACACGACTGAGCGGCTGATCTCATCTGATCTGATCTGAGCGACTGAACTGAACTGACTGAAATAAATAAGGCCCAAAGCCAGCATGGCTTCCTCCTCCTCTGGCTTGGATTCCTATTTCACCCCAAGGACCAAGCTCAGCAGATCCTCTGCCCCCATGTTCAATGGTTCACGCTGCCCTGGTCCAGCTTCATCATTCCAGCCCTAGACTCTTTCCACAGCCTTCTCTCTGTACAGCAAAAGAATTGCAGTAACACTCAAATGTGGCCATGTTCTTTCCTTGTTCAAAGCTTTCCATGGCTCCTACTAGGCTTGACCAAAAGCCCTAGCTCCTCTATGAGACAATGTTTCACCAAGTTACTGAAACTCTCTGTATCTCTGTTCCTTTAAATGAAAAAGAGAAAAATCGTACCTCCCTCAAACTTACAGAATTCCATACTGCATGAGACGGGGTACACAATCTGACCACGGGCCTCCCTCACCTGTATCCTCTTCCCTCTTACCACTACTCTAGTCTGCTCTTCCTGAAGGTGCCAAGCATGGTCCTACCTTAGGGCTTTTGCACTGGTCATTCCTTCTACTTGGACAGCTCTTCCCCCAGGAATCAGCCAAGCCTTCTTCCAAAGGTCACCTTCTCAGTGATTCTCCCCAACAACTATTTGAAACCACAACTCTTCCCTTTCATTCTCCCTCACACACATGAAATATCCTTTTATGTTTTATTTGGTCCATCTCATTTATCACCACCTATTTTATTTGTCTGTCTTCTTTTCCTATGAGACTGTAAGCTCCTTTAAGATAGATTTTTTTTTTTTAGTCTATTTTGTTTACTGTCAAGAACCCCTCCTCACCATACCTAGAAAATAACCTAGTGCAGTGAAGGTGTTTAATAAATGAAAAGTTGAATGATCAAATGTGAAGCCCTTAGGAAAATCGGGCAGGTGGTAACTACTCAATAAATATTAGCTTATTATTATTGTTATTGATAATTCAAGGCAAGGCTCCCATGTTCTTCCTCCACGACTTTTCTGAGCTTACACAGTAATCTAATCACTCTTTCCCCTACAGCACCCTGCCAATCTCTCAATTATATGGTAAGGAACACAGTGCTTTTTAATTATATCTTTTTCCATTCAGGCTGAACCAAATAAAATGGCCATTTCTTGTTAAGTCAAAAGTAGCCAGATATTGGCCTTTTCACATAGTTTAACTTAATACGTTTCCCATGGTGGCCTGCAGGCCCCCGGGAGGCACCTCAAGGTCTAACACAGTAGGTGTCCAGTAAATGTTTGCTCCAACTCCTGGCCCTTCATAATAGGTGTGATTGCTAAACACCTATAATCTGTTCTGAAGGAGGCAACATAAAACAATACATGGAGAATCTTGGTGAATTATTTTCTGATCCTCCTGGAAAATCTCTGTCCCCTAAAATAATCCAGGTTCTGGCCATTTCGAGATAACAAAGCTCTAAGGCTGAGGGAAACCCCTTCCCTAGAAGAAAAATGCTAGCTAGTTGTTTGCCTCTAAGAGGATTTATTTAATGATGGGGTCATGGGGTAGGGAGGCTGGAACATTCTTTGGTTATCCTTGTGTTCCCTGCTCCTCCTAATAAAGGCTTCTGCTACAGAGATTTGCTCAGTCTAGAACGTGAGTTGTCCAGAGCTCAAGGAAATTCAGCAATCACTGAATCTACCCCACTTCACAGGTAGGGGAAGTGAGGTACAGAAGAGGGCAGGAATTGACCTGAGATCACAGGATGGGGTGAGGAAGAATCTTCGCCGAATCTATGCTGACATGAGTCTTGGGGCTTTCCCTCTGGACCACACTGCTCCTGTGTTAGCCAGACTCTGGTAATGGAAACTTCAGTATCATTATTTTAAAAGCTGTACTTTTTAAATGAAATGCTTATTCAGCCGTAGTAAAACACCAAGCGCTTCTTTACCATAAGATAACTTCTTGTAAATAACAGCACTACACTCATCTCTCCTATAATTACTTCCTTAGGGCAAAGTCCTCAAAGTAGAAGGCTAGGGGCAAACAGAAGTTAGGACCATTTTCATGGACTTTTGGAACAAGCTGCCAGATTGCCCTACAAAATTAAACGCTACTGGAGAATCCCTATAGCTTTACCAGCATAGAGTTTTATCCTTTTACATTTATTTCTGCTAATTTTATAGGAATAAATAGAGTGCTTTCATTTACTATATGGTATGTGTTTTCAGACACACACACACACAAGTCCTGGGGTTGCTTGTCTGCTGTGTGATCTTTGACAAGTCACATACCCTCCAGGGACAGAGGATATCTATCTGTAAAATGACGGGGTTGAATGAGATGATTTTTTAAGATTCCTTTCAGCTTAGATATTTCATAATTCCATGGTGCATTTTAAAATTATTGACCTAGGATGACTGTTTAATACCCAGGATCTGCCATACCTTTAAATCAAGGTCCAAACAGCTTGGACTAGTGGAACAGGAAAGCAGAGCCCGGATTATACGCAGGTAGAGATGACAGGAGACATAGGTAGTGCTTAAGCCTGTGCGAGGGAGCTACACTTGAGTGACAGTACAGATACTTAGTCTGCTTTTATGAGGGAATAATAACACTCATCTGTGGTCTGGCCTCAAGTCCCGTGCAGCTCCACCATGCCCAGAAGGTGAGGTCCTGGTCACTCTACTTCAGCCTGAGAGTCCCAGACTTGCAGTCAAAGGTACCTCACCCTCAGCAAGTGCTTGGCCAACCTCTGCTCACACACCTGTGAGGACCCAGCGGGCACCCCCTGCCCCAGGAGCCTCGCCCTTTTTTTGTCTGTAAGAAAGCTCCCAGGTGAGGGACAGGTCTCGCAGGAGGACAAGGGAGACTAGAAGGCTCAGACCTGATGCTCTGAACCTGCTCCCTCAATCAGGGTGGGTGACAGGAGAGGATACGGTCTAGAGAGAGGCTCCTCTGGCTCCTCTCACTCCAGACCTAAGGCAGCTCACCTGCAGGTAAAGTTGTGAACAAGCCCCAGGCTGACTACTGCCCTCTCTGGGGCAGACACCTCAGCTCCCTGGTCCCGCCTTTGCTCTCTTCAGCTTCAACAGGAGAAACAATGCTGGATGTGGTGGTGTTTATCTCTGAGGAGTCCAGATAACTACCCCAGGGTGGGAGGCAGGGAGGAGTCAGATGTTGTCTGTGTGCTCAGAGCAGGACTAGCAGATCCTAGCTCTGTTTACAGCTAGTGAGATTCCCATAATACGGGGTGTGCAACTGGGCAGCAAGACCTTCCAAAGGGCATCTGACCAAGGGGCTGGGCCAGATGCCAGGATTCTTCTTTACACAGAGAGTCTGGAGCCACACACAGTCCCTCGGACACCTGCTCTGTCCCAGACCCAACCCCACCCAGACATGGCTCTCCCTGTGCTGGAGCCCCTCTGGGGTCCATGCATGGACCTAGCCCTATCACAGCAGGCTGGGACACTGAGCTGGGCGTCAGCACCTGGTGGGGAAAGGAAGGGAAGGGGAGGGCAGGTTCCACACCATTCCCTAAATCCAGGTGCCTGCACAGGTCTGGTCTAGGCAAGTCTGGGGCCGAGGGCCCCACTACCTCCAACCCAAGGCTCTCGCCGCCCCAGACCGCGAGGTAGACTTAGCTGGCAGACTCTGATGGCCCCACCCTGCATGCCCAGGCCAGCTCCACAGGGACCTGGGGGGTGTCCGCTCCCCCTGCCTATTTCTCGTGCCCGGAAGCTGAGGCCCAGCAGATTTCTTAGCCAAGAGAGGGTAGAGTACCACACGGGTCCCGCGGGGCACCCAGGCCGCTAGCGGGGGCCGGGAGGGAGGCTGACGGGCACGACCAGCCACACCCAGCATGAGCCGCGCTCATTCCGGGTGGGCTGTGCAGACAGTGCCCATGCGAGCTCCGCGCCGTCGGGAGGCTGGAGCCTGCGGCGGCCCCTACTCTAACAGTCAGGCGAGGAACGTGCCACCACTGCGCCCGCTATTCCGACGGGGAAACTGAGGCCTGGAAAGGAACAGTGCTTTGTGCAAGGTCACGCGGAGGGGCTGGAAGCCAGGTCCCCCGCGCCCCGCCAGGTCCCCCGCGGTGCGCCGAGCCCCAGCATCCCTCCCCAGGCGCTGCAGCCCAGAGGCGCAGCGCGCACACATCGCACAAACCGGGAAGGTATGGCCGGCGGCCCGGGGCCGCCCTACCTTGATGACTGCCGCGCAGGTGGCGGTGGCGGTGACGGCGGCGGCGGCGTCCAGCTCCGACTCCGTGCTCTTCGCCGCCGCCGAGTCCCGGAGCCCAGCGCCGCCGCCTCCTCCTCCCCACCGAAGTCTGCGGGCGGGGCCGGTGGGCGGGGCAAGGGCCAGGCACATGCCCCGCCCTCGCGCCCCGCGAGTTCGCGGGGCCACCCCTCCTTTCTCCAGCCCTCGGCCGCGCTCCTGGCCCCCGGGGCTGGTCCCGGGGCGCGCACACGCGCGCAGAACGGGCGCGCACACCGGCGTGCACAAGCCGCAGTGATTGGGGCGGGCTACCGGGCTAACCGAGCCGAGGCTGGGGACAGTCACACTCGCCTGCCTTCGCGTCCCGCCGCTCCCTCGCCGAGTGGCTTGGAACAAGGGACTCGACCTTCCGGGAGCCTCAGTTTCTCCCCTGGTGAAAGGGAAACAGTAACTGTGTCTGCCTCAGAGAGCTGTTTGAAAATTAAATGAGAAGATCTAATTTACCCGCCTGGTGAAGTGCGTGCGCAGAGCCGGCCTCAGGAGCAGCGCTCGTTGAACCTGGGCTGGTGGAGTAATTCCTGAGGCTTCTCTGTCCGCCTGCAGGAAGAGGGCGGGGAGGACCCGGAGGACGCCCTTCTTTCCCTCTGCAGCCAGGAGGGGGCGCTGCTGCCCGTTCTCGCCTGCTATGGGGTTTTGCATGCTAGGCACTGGGACAGAGATGGGGGTGGTCCAGCCTTTTAGGAATACCGTCAGCCAGCACTTAATGAGCCGGGCACAGTTCTAGGCACCTTCAATGCATCACCATAGTTTACGTCACACAAACCCATGAGGTTACCTGTTACTCATCTATTTTACACATGAGGAAGCTAAGGCACAGAGAGGTTAAGTAGTTTGCCTAAGATCACACAGGTAGTAATTCAACCCTAGGCAGAGTGGCTCCCAAGCCCAAGCTTCTAACTACACTACCACACCACCTCTCTTGTGAAGAGCTCTTTGTTTAGTGGTGTATCTCTAGGAGCTAGAACAGTACGTGGCTCAGTAAGTGTTAATTCACCTCAACGTCTTAATTCACCTAGTGCCAGGGCCAGTAACTGGTGCATCCCCCACCCCCTTGCACTGTCATACATCTGTGCCTTTGTTCATGCTGCCCCCTCTGCCTGGAGTTCTCTTCCCTCACCTCCTACTGTCCTTCCTTCCAGGGCCGGTACCGACGTCCCTCTCTGGGAAGTCTTCCCAGATTCCAGTGGCTGTGCCCTCCCAGCCGTGTATCTGCCTTTTACCCCTCTGTGCCATGATAGTGGGTGGCTGGGACCACGTTTGGGGACAGGCAGGTTGCCAGGGACCTTTCTGGGGGGCCTGGACATATGACCAGTGGGGAGGCCATTGGAGGGCTCTGCAATAGACACACCCTGGGACTCTGCCTAGAGATGCTGTGTAGGTGTGCTTATCCCCCTGCCCCTTCCATCCCCCTAACGCTGACCCATTTGATGAAGACTACCTGCCCAGTAGTCACGTACGGTTGTAGAGCTGAACTGTGAAGAAGGCAAAGCGCCAAAGAATTGATGGCTTCGAATTGTGGTGCTGGAGAAGACTCCTGAGAGTTCCTTGGGCAGCGAGGAGAGCAAACCAGTCAATCTTAAGGGAAATCAACCCTGAATACTCACTAGAAGGACTGATGCTGAAGCTGAGGCTCCAGTATTTTGGTCATCTGATGTGAACAGCTGACTCATTGGAAAAGCCCCTGATGCTGGGAAAGACTGAGGGCAGAAGGAGAGGGTGTTAGAGGATAAGATAGCTGGCTGGATGGCATCATGGATGCAATAGATGTGAACTTGTGAGGGACAGGGAGGCCTGGCATGGTGCAGTCCATGGCGTAGCAGAGTCGGACACGACTGGGCAACTGAACATCAACACCCGCTGACTATCTGAATTGCACACATGCGGAAACTGAGGCCAGAACGGGAATGACCTATCCAGGGGTCTCTAGCTAGGAAACACACAATAGGTCTGGTCCCAAAGTTGGGTCCATCTGCTAGGACCTTCTATTGGGCCTTATTGCTGATTGAGATAGGCCAGAAATCCAACACCTTCCTGTGTCAGCATGGCCTTTGTTTAATTTGCTGTGTGTTGGGACTTTGCTGGTGGTCCAGTGGTTAAGACTCTGTACTTTGAAGGCAGAGGGTGCAAGTTTCAACCGGTGGTTGGGGAACTAAGATCCTATATGTTGTGCGGTATGGCCAAAATTTCCTTTTTTAAAAAATTAACCTGCCACATGTAGGTAAATGTCTTCTGGGTGACCAGAACCTGTTTTTGCATGTGTGTGAGGGAAAGTGGCAAGTTCTCCCCTATCTGCCCAGCATGGAGCTTTCTGTACCATGTGGTCCTGTGCTCATGGCAGGGTGAGCTGAGGAAGGAGGGGACCTGTGCCTGGGAGGATCAGGGTTAGGGGGAGGTTCTGAACATGCGGGAGAGCACCCTGAACACGGGCATCCTGTAGAAGTTAACATATATCTCCCACTTTAGGGTTCGGATCTTCCACAGTGGCCCCCTGCTGTTTTGAGGAGCCCCTTTATTCTTAGGGATATTGCCCAGGAAGGTTCCCTGGGTAACTCCTTTCCCTCACCTGTAGAATGGAGCGTGTCCTGATTGCTGGGGGCCTCGTGTCTGGGAGAGGGATGCTCTGAGCTAGGGGGCCCACCCCTGGGGTAGGGAGGTGGGGCTGTGAGGGATCAGATCCTCCAGCCGGGAAGGCAACAATCCCTGGGGATGGTGGGGGCGACAGCTGTGGTGCGGGGCCAGGAACCTGACACTGGGGCTGCGCCCCAAATGCCTTTCAGGAAGAGCTGAGGGAGGGTGGGCAGGCTCCCAAGGAGCAGCAGCCGCCCCGGAGATTCTCGGAGTTCGGCCCCACCCGCCCCAAGTCCCTGCTACAGCCTCCCTTGTCAGGTGGATGGTTCTTCCTTCCATTTTCCTTTGCCTGGGGTACCCCATGGCCCTCACGGCTCAGGGGGCCATAGGCCAAGCTTGCCCTTTCTCCTGGGTTCTTGGGGGAGGTGTTCTAGCTTGGAGGAGCTCTCCCTGGATTTTCCAGTTAGCAGCCTCTAAGGCTTAAGCATGGCTTAAACACTTGTGGCTTTTGTGACTTTGGGCAAGTTGGCTAACCTCTCTGAGCTGTCTCCTCATCTGTAAACCGAGCTCTGTCTGGATGAGTGGGTGCTCTAGGACAGGCAGTTCACATTCCTGGCTCTTGCTCCAGCTCCCCGATACAGGGCCGGAGGCCCCACTAGTCAGTCCTCGTTGCCTGTGGTCCCCAACCCTGTCGCTGTACCGTAACACCCATGCCCCACAACAGGCTCTGACCCAGCACCCAGGTGGTACTGTGGGGCAGCCAGGTAGGAACCAGAGGTGACACAGTGCTGGGTCAGCTGCATAGTACCACCCCTCCCAGTGAAGGAGGAGGAGGGGACGGACACTCAACTTTGGGCAGAACTTCTTTGCCCGGGCGTGGCATGTGTGTATGTGTGTGTGGCAGGGGCGGGCGGGGAGAGAAGCAGAGGGAAGACAAGTGAAGACAAAGGATGAGGGAAGGAGGAAAGGGAGGTGGGAGCAGAGGCGGGTGGCAGACGGGAGGGGAGGGGTGGGGGTGCGTTATCCAGCAGCCCTGGTCTGAGCTGGGGTCACGTGCTGTATTTTTGCCAAGGAGGGAATCTGGTTTTAAAGGCTGGAGTCAGAGGGACCAGCTGGACCCAGTCTCTCCTGGAACGGCGGGCCTTTTCTGGCCCTTAGGGCCTTCCCGGTGATGCCTTCTTTATGAAAAGGCCATTCACTGCCGAGGCTGTGTGCTTCACTCTGTGCCCGGCAAGCAGACGCAGCACCAGCGTCATCTCCTTTAACCCTCCCGGCATTCCAGGAGGCCAGACCCCCCAGTCTTCCTGGTGATGGCCCTGAGGGATACAGCCTGCAACCTGCTGGGGGTGCAGCCAGGACCCCCCCACCCCAGGCTGCCCTCAGACCACCATCATGCTTCACAGTTACTGTTTGGTGGTGAAAGGACCTCAGCAGACGAATAAGTCTGGCAAATATGAAAAGGCCGTCAAGCCTTGGTGTAGTGTTCACAGCCGCCCTGATGAATGTGGGAGGAAAGGAACCCTGAGGGTCCTCTCCCTGGGGCTGGTGGGGGTGGTGATGGGAGGGAACAAGGGGTCTGGTGCGCCAACCCCTCCAAGTTCACGCTGGTGGGTGAGAAAAGGGCCTGTCCCTTGTCCCCAGCAATGGGTGTGGCCTCCCTCCCAAGCCTCGAAAAGAACCTTGGATCAGAGCAGGAGGCTTTTCTGTGAGAAGCCCTACCCTAGTCCCTCATAGCAAAGATTGCTGAGCCCAAGGCTAGCCTGGCAGACAGTCACAGGCTTTGCTGAGGAATGAGCTGCTCACATCACTTGTGCAGCCTCGACCCCCTGCACGGAGGGGGATGGGGGAAGCCTGTCTGCTGAGGAAGGGCCTGGAAGAGCCCAGAAGAACTGGAGCTGAGTTCTGCACAAGCTAGCCCTGACCTGGCTGCAGGCTCTGTCTGTCTCACCACCTTTTTCTCTCTCTCTCCCAACCACCCAGTTTTCAAAGAGGTGACCCTTCTTGCCCCTGACTATGAAGTTGGTGGTGGGAGATCAGACTTTGGCCAGCTAACCAGGGCTCTCTGTTCAATCCCCACACCAAGTTTCTCTTGGTGGTGGACAAGGGTTTCCCTAGAAACCCCCCAACACCCAAGATGGGCTGTGAGGAGAAAGGAGAGGGCAGGTGCAAGGCTCAGGAAATGGGTGGGTGGGAGCTGGGCCTGGATCAAAAGCCTAACCAGTATTTGAGAGATGCTGTCGCCCACAAAGATGGGAGCTGTAAATGCATATGGACCCAGCTCCTCCAGGAACCAGGACTGGCCCTGCAGAGACACCATGAGAAACAGCAGCCAGAGACGTCCTAGGCTGAGAAGGCCCTGGTGGTGCGGCATCCTGGAGCCCCAGGCCCACCCAGGAACAACCAGTTACTGAGAACTGTTTAGGTTCCAGAGCTTGTGAACTATTTCCAGTATTTACACTGTTATACACAGATAAAACTTAGAGAATGTTCAAGGTTAACCCTATAAAGACAGCACTCTTGCTTGTCTGGGTGCTAAAGTGCTCTGTGGAGGAAGTGAGAAGGGGTGCTCATGAGGAGAAAACCCAGTCAGTGGCTTCAGAAGCCAATGTTTCAATGGGGAGACTGAGTCCCAGAGAGGAGAAGGGACTTGCCCAGGGTCACACATCGCTGCATGGCCATCCTTCTCTGGGCCTGCCAGCCCAGGGCGAGAAAGGGCTTGGGGAGGGCAGGCAACCATGTCAGGGCTCTGCCTCCCCCTCATCCTCGCTCGGGGAACCCTCAGGCACCGCGGGGCCCTGGGCTGCCCGGGTCTCCAGGTACTCGGCCTTGAGCTGCTCCAGTTCGTTCAGCTCGGCCTCCAGCCGCTCCCGGTGGGCCGCCCGCAGCTGGCGCAGCTGTTTCATGGGAAAGGGGTTCATGTCGTTGAAGGCGATGTGCATCAGCTTCCTGGGGAGAAAGCAGAGTCAGAGTCAGTAGGCATCCTGGGCACCCCTGCCCATTCACTCTGCTCAGGCAGCCGAGGCCCCTTCCTGAGAGGAAACAGTGACTGAGAAGACAGTTTCCACTCGAAGTGATAAGTACTGAGGCAGGAGGAAATCTAGGGCTGAGGGACCTCTAACCTTGGAAGAGCAAGTTGGTCAGGGAAGGCTTCCTGGAGGAGGGGACTGTGAGCTGAGTTTTGAGGAAAAAGCACAGGTGGGCGAGACAAACACGGTGCTGGTGGGAGTGCAGGGAGGCATTCTTAGCAGAAGAGCCTGCAGGGCCAGAAGCCCAGAGATGGAGGCTGTCCTGGGAACTCAGACAGCTCTGTTGGGCAGGATCCTAGGGCATGGGTGTTGGGGGCAGGATAAGCTGGGCAAGAAACGAAACTGCGTGGGGTCCTTGAATGCCATGTTAAGGGGACAGATTCTGAGGCAGTGGGATGTCCCTAAAGATTTCTAAGCTGTGATGGAGGGTCAGTGCTCTGCTCTGTGTCCTGGGGTCGTGCTTATGGGGGTGGTGGAGGGGCGGGGGAAGAGCGGGTCTCACCGGCTGTCACAGATGGTCTTGGTGAAGAAATGCAGGTACTGGTAGATTTCCAGGCTATCCTGTAGCCTCAGGAGTGCCTCCTCATTGTACTTGAAGATGGCCAGGGCATAGCGGAACACCACCTGGGGGGCAGAGTCGGGTGCAGGGTGGGGATAGGGAGCCAGGCAGGGAAGCCCCAGAACCCACACCCCCCAGGTGGTGTGGACGGCCCTGGACAGGCTGCAGAGATGGGAGGGTTGGAAGAAACATGTGGGGCAAAGCCAAGGCGGGGGTGGCTGGAAACCACATGGGGAGCTCAGCTGGCAATCTGGGGATTGGGAGCCTGACTGTCCTGGGAGCCGGGGCAAGGTGTTGCCCCTGTTGGATCTAATGAGGGCAACCCTGTCTTTACATGGAGTGCTAGCAGGAATTGCATGGAGAGATGGATCCGAGGGTGCTTGGTGAACTGTGAGGTCTACCACCATGGGGAAACGTGGCAGAGGCCAGGGGAGGGCCTGCCTAGGGTCTCCTCGCAAGGAAAAGGGCAGAGCTGGGAGAAGCTGCCTCGTCTAGGGCTCGGTCTGAACAGGAGGAGGAGGAGGCAGCAGTGATGTGCCTTCTGGGCAGGCTGAAGCCCCCTGTTCAGGGGAAGGGAATCCTCCCAGCTCTAGGATGGTCTTCAGAGGCAGAAGCGCCACTTCCTCTCAGGGGTGCAGAGCACTTGAGCTAATGAAGCCAGGCTCCCTAGAGAGGTCCCCCAGAGCCCCACTGGGTGGACTCCATCCTCCCATTATCCAGGGGCAGAATCAAGACCCAGAGGAGGCAGGGACTTGCTCAGGACCCTCCCGCTCGCCCTCTGCAGTGCCCTACCTTGATGCCCTCGTAGAGGAAGGCGTCCCAGACCTGGAGGAGGATGTTGCTGATGAGACTGTCTGCAAAGACCACAAGGAACCAGTTGAAGGTGATGAAGGACAGGTCTACGTGGCGCTGCCCCAGGTGGGCCATCAGCCTGGGCAGCTTCTCCAAGAGGAGGTCCTGTAGCACCCGCTGGTCCACCTGCAGCCAAGAGAGAACCTGTCGGCTGCTACCCTGCAGGAGGGGCTGCCTGCTTCCCATCTACCCCTCACGCCCAGCCGGTCCACACACAGCCCTGGGGCTGCTCCCAGTGGGTCCTGCCGTCTGGGGTCACACAGTGTCCAGAGGAGCTGGTGCCCAGCCTGACAGGGAGACACGTCACTCCATAGGTGAGTAGCCTTCCAGGTTGGGAGCTCTGATGCAGAGGTCTCTGTAGATCAGAAGTTCTTAGCCCGTGGAGTTTGGGCCCCTTTGTCCTGAACCCCAAGCCAAGCAGGAGCTGAGGCTTGGATCGGTTGATACCACAGCCTCAACTTTGCACCTATTTTGGGTCTGATGCACAAGATACTCAGGGCAAGGTCGTGGGGCCCAGAGGTGATGGTGCTGAGCGTGGTCACTGTCATGCCTCTGTCCTTGTTTCACTGGACTCGGTTGATCACTCCCAGCAGTGGCTTCTTCCCTGCCCTAGGACGTGGTTGTTCTGTGGCTGCTCCTATCTCAGTGATGAGCTCATTTTAGGGTCCTCTTGCTCTTTCTTTCTTGAACTGCTGGTTTCTCAGCCCTCTCCCCATTTCAGTCTTCTTCCAGACTTAGCTCTCAGCTGTGGTGAACACCCTCTTCCCTCCTTCCTCACCCTGAACTCCAGGTCCACTGTGGCGCTCAAAGCCTAGGGTAACCCACTAAATCTAAGATGCTACTGAACCCACTGAAGGATGCATGGATGGACTGATGATGTCTGAGATTTACTTCAGAGTCATCAAAGTAGGGGGAATGGTGTGAGTATAGGTGAGAATAGTACTAACCTCCCTGTGTTGGTAATTATTGAAGCTAGGTAATGAATACATGGAGGTTCATTACACTTTCTCTCTGTTTTTGTACATTTGAAATTTTCTGTATTTCAGAAAATACATGACCAGAGATGGTGTGGCCATCCTCTGATCATAACAGACAGCAAGAAGGAGCCTTTAGCTTTCTCATTATCTGTGAAAAATAATCCTCCATTTAAGCCACTATTAGGAGAGATTAGCTCAAGTTGGAGGAGTAGAAGGAAGTGAACTCACCCCTTCTTATGAAAACAATAAAATCACAACTAACTGCTGAACAGCCATCATCAAAAAAATCCCTGGAACCTACCAAAAAAGGCACTATTAAGTTGGGCCTCCCTGCCACACAGCAGAACACAATCCTCACCTGGTTTACCACCTATTTCCTGATGACTACTAAGTCTTCCTCTCCATCCCTGATCTCTCTCCTCACCTCTCCACCCAGAATGAGAAAACAGTGCGGGTGCCTGAAGTAGGAAAGGGGAACAGGATGGGGGGCGGGGGGTGGTGCAGGTAATGGCTTGGTAGGTTTCGATGGGGAGTGAGAAGGTTCCCGCTGAGTAGCATCCCTCTCTTCATCAGGCAGATGCACCGATGCAGCAAGTATAGGACAAGGGGTGAGGAGGGAGAGGCTGGAGGGAGGAGGTGTGAGATGGCCTCGCATTTACACCCCTCAACAATCCCAGGAAGCAGTGCTACGCCCATTGGGAAGCAGGCAGGCCTGAGGTTCGGAGAGGTGATGCCACCTGCCAAGGGCAAAAGGCTGCTTTCCGAGGGGCTGGTTCTGACCCTAGCTCTGCCTGACCCCAGGGCTGACCTGCGCTCAGAGGGCAGCGGAGGGGCTGTGAGAGGACAGAGGCAGCTGTGCTTCTCAGTGGGCGATTATGGGAGCGTGTGAAGCATCCCAGTCATCCCGCCCTCCCAAGTCCCAGCTTCCTTGTTACCTGACCTCTCTTTTGAAACTCTTAGCTGGCAAACACCAAGTGACACTAGATTTCCTCCTCCTCCCTTCCCTAGGATATCTCATAACATAATGTCCTCCCTGGAGTAACAACCACCTATGGTGTGGGCAGGGCCCTGACAATTCTCAAGGCCATCAGCTCACTGGAATATCACAGCAGTCCCAGAGCAGGGTTTATTGGCCCATTGTACAGAGGGAGAAATGGAGATTCAGAGATTCATTGGCTTTTCAGAGATTCATTGGCTCCTAGGAACAATTCCATGGCACCATCCTGCATGGCCCCCAGTCCTCTCCCTGACCGGCTCACCTGGGATGCCAAGAGCGTCTTGCTGTAGTAGTCCGCTGGCATGATGGTCTCCACAATGGCCACCAGACACCAGAAGGCACTCTCCTCCTCATCCAGGACCAGCAGAGCGATGGCCGCCAGTCTGGAGTGGGAGGAAAGGAGGCCGGGAGTGACCCGCGGCAGTTACAACCAGGCAGCCTGGGGCAGGTGCGGCTCCCTGGGGCGTGTCCTCCCCACCACACTCCCTAACCAGGCTGGTGTTCCTGGAAACTGGGGCGAGATGAACGTGCTTTTGAAGAGGACTACCTAGGGGATTTATGGAGCAATGGGGATCATCTTAGAGCAGGGCCTCTGGAGTCCTGTAGCTTCCTTACTGGGTGACTGTGAGCAAGGTCCTTAACCTCTCTGAGCTTCAGCCTCATAATAATCACAGGACTGTTTCAAGGACGAATGAAGTAAATACACGCTAACTGCCAGCACAGTGCCTAATGGGCTTCCCAAGTGGCGCTAGTGGTAAAGAACCCACCTGCCAACGTGGCAGACATGAGACGCGGGTTCGATCCTTGGGTTGGGAAGATCCCCTGGAGGAGGGCATGGCAACCCACCCCAGTATTCTTGCCTGGAGAATTCCATGGACGGAGGAGTCTGGCGGGCTGTAGTCCATGGGGTCGCAGAGTCTGGCGCAACTGAAGTGACTTAGCATGCATGCACAGTGGCTAACATGCAGTGAGATCTCGTTATAAAGTTTAGCTGCCCTCATCTTAATATTCATGGGCTTTGAGACCTTGGCAAGCGTGTTAGTCTCTCTCAGCCTCACTCTCATTACCTGTCCAGTGGGGTTAACAATATCCCTCTCCCAGGCCTGTGACACACGAAGGCGACAGACACACAGCATCTTGCTCACTGTCTAGCACCTACCAGGCACTCAGTACTCAGAGTCCTTTTCTCCTTTGCTTCCCCTCTCCCCCAGACTTATCACGACGCTCTAGAGATCATGGATAAAAAAGAAGAAAACCCCACAGTGCTGAGCAGGGATGTCTGCCTTGAAGAAGCACTATTTTCTCTCCTTCCCTGGCAGATTTCATCCAGCATCTTTTTTTTTTTTTCTTTTTGGTTGTGCCAAACAGCATTCAGGATCTTGGTTCCTGACCAGGGATCGAACCTGTGTCCCCTGCAGTGGAAGCACAGAGTCTTAACCACTGGATCACCAGGGAAGTCCCCAGGGTGAATCTGAGAATACATTGCCCAGGAATGTTCACGGCATTATTCATAATAGCCAAAAGGTAGAAACAATCCAAATGCCCATCAGCTGGTTAGTGGATACTCAAAGTATGGTACATCCATGCAGTGGAATGTAGCTCGGTAAAAAAAGAACAAAACATATGCTACGACAAGGATGAACCTCAACAACATGCTAAGGGGAAGAAGCCTGATGCAAATGACCACACATCATATGACTGGCATATGAAATGTCCACAAGAGCGCTCACAGAAACAGAAGGAAGATTTGTCATTGTCCAGGGCTGCAAGTGGGAATGGAGAGTGACTGCGAATTGGTACATGATGTCTTTTAGGGGTGATGGAAATGCTCTAAAGTTGAATTGTGGTGAAGCTACACAAGTCCGTGAGTTTTCCATATCATTGAGTTGCACACTTAAAACCGGTGGGGAAAAATGGTCAGTGATGAGAGGCTGCTGGCATTCACTAGGGGCCTATCAACCTCTTGGGGCTACAGCCAGACTTCAGCTAAATATATTCAGGCCTGAGAAGGTCTGCAAAGGAGGGTGATGTGGGAAAGAAAACACTATTAATACTTTAAATAACTCTACTTATATATTAGAGAGAAATGAACTTTAAAATTTTGCTCTGAACTAGTATTAAATCATTACTATGATATGTGTCTTGCTCTAAACAGGCTGGGTTTGTTGCATAAAAGCAGGTTCTGTCCTCTTGAGACACCACACATGCAGTTCTAATGGCTGCCACTGGAAGGCAGCACTCAGACAAGTGAAAGGGGCTGGGTTTGAAGGGCCTTTGAAAGAATACAGAGCACTCTCCACATTTCAACAGGCTCTATTACAAATGTGTGTGTGTGTGCGCGTGTGTGTGTGCATGTGTGTGTGTGTGCACACGTGCTCAGTCATGCCCGACTCTTTGGTATCCCATGGACTGTACGAATAACCTTCTATTTAAAGCAATAGTATGAATATCTGCCTAAATGCCAATAAATACAGCATTCAAAGAAAGAAGTAAAGAAATACCCCAGCTGCTCGTCTACAGCCTTCAGCAGCCTTTGTGCAGCCTCTTCCCACCCCGGGAGAAGCTTCTTTCTTTCTACAAGCCTTCCACAAGGCTTACCTCCAGACACTGTCTTGCTATGGGAATTTCCCCCTGCTCCTTCAGCATAGATTCGACTCCAAAGCTCATATGTGGCTAACCCCATTCTTGCTCCCCAAAAAGTTATATCAGGAAAAAAAGTTTCTGAGTGCTCTCAGCACACTCTCCGCCACACAGCTCCCATTGTGAGTGTGTGGGCACACGGTAGGAAGGACCAGGTCTGGGGACTGGAGACCAGGGTTAGCAGTTGGCTTAGCCCCTATGCAGAGTGAGGCCCAGGTCAGGTTCCTTAGCTTCTCAGACACTCTGTTGTGTCAGCTGCGCAATGTGGGCACCAGTGCCCACCTCTCAGGGCTTTCCTGAGGATTAGATGACATCAGGTATGTACCTGGCATCCAGGAGGCTCTCCTTAAGTCTTAGCTCCTACCTGACCTTTGCGTGAAATATACAAACCATTCATACTAATCTCATAGCTTTCAGTTCCCTTCAAATCTCATCTTAAAGAGGATTCAGAAGTTTTGTCCTTTCTGAATTTTAACATGTTCAAACAGATAAGTGTGCACGTTTCTGCTCAGCTGCTGAATGAATAAATGTATAAATTTCTTCAGACACCCCCTATAGCAGATGTTTAGAGTAGTGTGAAATCTGAACAAGTTTCCAAAGAGGCATAGACTGAGAGGCATTACTGTTCAGGTTTAACTCTGAATTCCCAGAAACTGTACATGTATAGGGCTTCCCTGATGGCTCAGTGGTAAAGAATTCGCCTGCCAATGCAGGAAATGTAGGTTCAATTCCTGGGTCAAGAAGATCCCATGGAAAAGGAAATGGCAACCCATTCCAGTATTCTTGCCTGGGAAATCCCATGGACAGAGGAGCCGGGTGGGCTACAGTCCACTGGGTCGCAAAGAGTGGGACGTGACTTAGCAACTAAACAACAAGTGCTCAGTTTCACCCAATTTGAGCTGGAAAAAGGTATTAAAAACAGCTACGTTTGGGAACCATTCCAATTTGAGTAGGGACACTCTGAATATTTATTCTGTGTTAAGTAAATGCCATATACTCCCTATTCTGAAAAAAGAGCTTCTATATGAATGGCTTATGTAAATTTTGTCTGAGTATATATGTGTTTAAATTAAGTTGAACCAAAACTTGCTTTGGGATATATTTGAGATTAGGCCACCTCTATGGGGGCAGCCTTGAGAGCTCCCCATAGTACTGGAAAGGCACCTCTCTGTCTCTTTCAAGCCTCCCAAGAAGTCAGAGAAGTCAAACAGATGGGGACAAGCACTCAAAAGGACATGTTGAAGACAGAGTTGGGCCAGAGTCCCAGCCCTACCAAGTCACCCCATCCCAGCTCCCCCCTATCATCCCTTGTCTCCTGCTGTTGAACCAGAAGTAAAAATGAATCCAGGATGGGCCAGACTCCTTCCTTTGGGAATTTAGGCCTGCAACATGAGGGTGTCAACAAGTGGGTTGCTGAAAGCCTTGACTCAGGGGCTAAGGTCTCTATTCTGACAGTCCTGATGGGCCGGAAATATCCACAGAATGACAGTAAGATTGGTCTGCTGAGAGAGAAGGAAGCAGCCATGTATTATGAGAGGTCAGAGACCTCCACAGAGGGCTGTAAAGTCTCAGGGAACAGCATCTCCTTGGAATATGGCACGAATGGGACCCCCTGGGGTTGTGCCGAGGCCCCACTAGAGACAGCAGTTGCCTCGGCTTACAATGACCATCTGCCCCCAGCCCTACTTCCTTTCTCAACTTTCGGGAGCCTCCTCTGTCACATTTACAAATTCTCTTTTCCTTGGGCTCCTCCGAGTGGATTTTGTTTAAAGCAATGATCCCTGACCCAGGCAGTGGGCTACACGACCCTAGTGGCCCTCTTGTGTGCTCTGTGGGAGCGGCACCACCCTGCGGACACATCACAGGGGAGGGCACGGGACGAGGAGCCTGGGGCTCTGACCCAACTCTGTTTTCAGTGTGATCTTTCACGTGCTTGTGCCCATCTGGTTGACCTCCCTGGCTTCTTGGGTGGCTCCAAAGGGACAGAGAGGTGCCCTGGAAGGTCGAGGCTGTGTAGCTTACCTGTTTAGGCCCTGGCAGTAGCCAATGGTGGGGTTCTGCCAGGAGAAGGCCAGCAGCACCCGGCGGAGCTTGTCAGGGAAGCTGGAGGTGGGACAAGTGAAGTGCTTGTTATTGGGGAAGGTCCGGTTCAGGTCCAGCTCAATCTGGCGGGCAGCGGAGTGCTTGCAGGCCTGGCCCCGGCTCAGCAGCGCCTGGTAGCAGCCAGGGGCCTGCAGGTGCTGGACGCGGAGGCGGATCAGCCACCTCCAAACACGTGGCCGGTGCTCGTGGGGCACGCCCGCCCGCAGCAGCTGCTTCAGTTCTGCTGAGGGGGCCAGCTCGCCCAGAGTGGCCCAGCGCTCCCGCAGTGGCCGCTCCACGGCCTCGTGGGCCAGCAGGTGGTGGGAGTGCACTTCCAGTGCCTGGATCTTGGCCAGCAGCCTCAGGTCCTCCACCTCGTAGTTGGGCACCGTCAGGAAGCCGTACTCGTCATACTCACTGCCAGCAAAAGTCGGTGTCAGCAACACTTTGCAAGGCCCTTCCCCAGATAAGGGGCAGTGAGGAGAGGGTGAGGCTTTGTTGTAGGTTGGCCATGTGGCTCCGGGCAGGTCACTTCAGTGCTCTGGACCTCAGTTTGCTCTGTACAGTGGGTACAGGAGCTCCTGCACTTTCTCACGAAGACCCAGTGAAATCCTCGGATGTAAACTGCTAGGGGCTAGACTAGACAGTGCCTGGTACATAGCAAGTGCTAAAAGAGATATGCTCATTCATTCTGTGCAAACATAAAGGACCCTCGGGACTTCCCTGGTGGTCCAGTGGTTAAGAACTTGCCTTATTATGCAGGGGACGTGGGTTCAATCCCTGCTTGGGAAACTAAGATCCCACAGGCTGTGGAACAACTAAGCTTATGTGCTGCGGCTAAGAAGCCTGTGCCCTCTGGGGCATGTGGGCTACAACTAGAGTCTGTGCGACACAATGCAAGATCTTGCATAACGCAACAAAGATCCTGCATGCTGCAAGTAAGACCTGATGCAGCCAAACAAATAAGTATTAAAAAAAGAAAAAAGAACCCTCTTATTACTCCATGAAGCCTTAGGCCCTAGGAGGCTTGTACTACCATTGGACAGCCACACTTCCGCAGCCAGGAAGCCCAAGGCCAGAAGGGGAGCAGGCAGCACCAACAACACGCAGGACCGGGCAGTGGAGACCCATTCCGCACAGCCTTTCAGCAGTCAGCATTCATTTGCCCCTATTATGTGCTCTGCCTGTGCTATCTCATTTAATCCTCATGATCCTGCGAAGCTGGTGATCTCAGCCTACGTCTTAGGGAGGCTGAGTAGGAGGCTCAGAAAGGTAAAGTGACTTGTCCAAGGTTACACAGTGAGAAAGCCAAGTCCGGCTCCAAAGTCTGGGTGCTGGCCACTGGATCACCCAGCCTCTAGGGACCTTTGACCCCAGCCACAGCCCATTCTGTTTTATTTAACTGCCGGGGTCCACCGTCCTCAGCAAAGGCTTGGCTCAGAGGAGGCAGGTGGCTTGTGTCCCCTCCTCCCCTCTCTGACAAACACCTCTGGGAGACAGTCTGGGGCAGCGGGACAAAACAGAACTTGGGAGGCAGGCCCATGGCAGCTACACTAGTGTGCTGTGTGGCCTTGGGCAGGGGCCTGCCGCACCTCTCGGCTATAAAATGGGGTTCATCCCAACCACATGCTCATCCGTCTGAAGGTCCAAGGAGGTAAGGGATGGGCAGCACTCACACACGGTCAGCAGCACTGGCAGCAGGGTGGCTGGCGGCACCCGGGGCCTGCAGACCCAGCCCTGCTCCGGGCTCACCTGATGGTGCTGGGGCTGAGCACGACGCTGTCGGCCGAGGCCTCCCTGGCTTCCCACTGCAGTGCCTCCTGGATGAGCTGCCTCAGGAGCTCCGAGCACTCGCCGGCCTCCACCCCCAAGGCCTCCTGCAGCCTCCGCAGCCCTGCCAGGTACTTGCTCTCCACCCGACAGTTCTGGGCTTGGAGGTAGGCGCACTGTGGGAGGGAGAGGTCGGGGGTGGTCAGGCCACCTGGTTGGGCTTGGGCCAGAGGCCTGAACAGCTTTAGGCAGTCCAGCCCTTCCAGCTGTCATCTCCCATCCCCCCAGCCCCAGCCATTCATATGAAGAAAAGGAGAGGAGCTCCGAATGCAAGAGTTTACAGTAAGGCAGAAAGGGCCCCAGGCTAGAGAACCAGGCCCAGGGCTGGAGCTAGATTCAGAAACAAGAGGGGCGAAGTGGGCAGGGGCAGCACAGGCTCTTGCGTGGCCTGCAGTCCCATCCTGTTCAGCCACTACAGGCTGGGTGACCTACAGCAAAATTTCTTAACCTCTCTGTGCTTTAATGTCTTCATCTGAACATTGGGGATAATAGTGTCTGCCTCAGAATTCTTGTGTGACTCAGATGAGCCAAAGCCCTTGCAGGGCACTTGGCCCAGAGCAAGCTCCCTGTAGGGGGCATACCCAAGCAGTGCCCAGGGGATGGACATGGAGCTCTGGACACTGCCCTTGTGCCTTCTAATGTCACCTGGGGGGGCTTTTCCTGTTCCTCCAGCACACCATGTCTCTCCCACCTCGTGGGGCACACACTGCACATTCCCCATCTGCCTGCCCCCATATCTTCCTGTTTCTTTGTATGCCTCATGATATTTTGTTGAAAATGGAACATCTGAACCTAATAAGGTGGGGTGGAATTAATTAAAGAAAGCTCAGCGAAGAAAAGAGTCCTGTCAGGCCTGTTTGGGGACCTCTCAGGTCCTGTCCCCTGCAACACTAACTGCTCCAAGCAGGAAGAAGTGTACACCTACATCTCTGATGGGAAGGTGCCTCCACTTCATTCTCGAGCAGGAAAAGCAGAGACTTCAGCAGTCCAAACAATGAGAAGCCTCCATACCTCTAGTGGACTTTCTGGTTATCACAGTCCCTCCTAACCCTTCCCTTTTCCCTATAAAAAGCAAGTTTCCCTTCCCTGTTCCTTGAATTTGCCTGCGGTTCACCACAGTTCATGGATCCCAAGTTGTAATTCCTCTGGTTAGTCCCAAATAAACTTGCTTTTGCTTGTAAAATAACTAGCCACTGTATTATTAAAACTGACAGTGGTAACTCTGGGAATCAGGTTCTCCCTCTTACTCTAGGGTTTGCTGTTTTTGATTGTTTATACCTCAAGGATAAACAATAAGGTATAAACTTAAGTTCTTAGGTCTTTTCTGTGCCTTTCCCTGGGCACATGTGGTCACTTTCTAATTTCCCCCACATCTGCAGTTGTTTTGGAATATATAGTTAATACCTGGCTCCCAAAAGGGGGAAAAGAGAAGTATGAAGTTGGCAGGGGGTTGGGGGGAAGGGTGCTGGCCCTTTAAATCCAGGGGGCCCTGGGCTTGCTACAAAGTGGGGAGGTAGGACAACAGTGGCTGCCTGCCTCTTCCTCTCACCCCTGTGATCAGAAGCAGCAGCCAGCAGAGCAGATCTCTGACATGTGGATGAAGTTCACGAAGGGCACAGTCTGGAGGGCGAGCAGTCGGGTCAAGAGGAGAGAGTGAGACAGTGGTGAGGGGGTGAGTGGACTGGAAGGGTGGCTGGAGACAGAGATGGCCAGACCTGGGCTCCTGACCCTCACCTTCATCAGGAGGGCCTTCTCCTTCTCAGCCACCTTCCTCCAGATCTTTGTGACCTGGTGGATCTCAGAGTTGAGAAAGCGGTTCTGAGTCCGGTATGCTTCCATGTCATCCTGAAGAAGAGAGCAAAACATTTAATGGGCTGCACCAGAACCATCTCCCTGGTCCTCACTCTCAGATGTGCTGCCAACACTTCCTTCAGAAATATCCAATTAATTCCCAATATTGGCAAACAGAAAAGGAACTCTGATAGAAAAAAAAAAATATTGATAGTCCCCTTCTCTAATCTTGATACCAGTGTGATATGGTAGAGAGAGCATTAAGCCTAGAGTTCAAATCCTGGCTCTGATTTCTGGACGGGAGGCCCACTGAGTCACTCTGACTCTGCTTCCTCTTCTATAAAAGGGGCAAGTTTCAACAAACTCACTTGGCAGCTGGAGACTAAGTGAGCTAATGTGTACACTGCTACAAGGAGCAAAATAGCAACCATCCCAGTAGTGTTTGTTTTTTAAATAAACATATTTTGTCACACATTGGTGATCATATTGAGCAATTTTGGGTGAAAATTTTTTATGTAGTGTCACTTTGTAAATATTTTTCTGTGTTTCTACAGAAGCTTCCTAAAGATGATTTTTGACGTCTGATGACTATTCTATGAAGTCATAGATGACATGATCTAATAGTCATAGATGACTATTCTATGAATTTACCATAACTTAGATATAATCCTTCTCCTGTTGCTGTTTTTTCATTTGAGTCCTAGATGTTTTTGGTTTGTCTCTCTTATGAATAAATCTGTGAGGCCTATCTCTAAGCCTAGAGTTCTCCTTTTTGCAAGCTGTCCAGTGGAGGGAGCATGAATCCTCCTGTCTGGGGCAAGGAGAAGCTGACCACCCCTGAGGCGGGTGAAGCAGGAGCCTGAAACAGCGACCACAGCCACCACAGCCGTGGCTCCGTCTTTATTCTGCTTGGAAGGACTCTGCAGAAGCAGTGGACAACACATGTTCACGTGATTCCAGGGCATTTACTAGCTGAAACTCAATCCCTTTCTCTTGCATTCAAACAATTGTACTGGGCTGGCTGTAGGTGAGTGTGAGAGACTGCTGCAGGTGTGACTAGATAGGACTGATAGGGGCAGAGTAAGTAGGTGATTAAATAATTCATAACTCAGGGAACTCACACTGGGGCTCTGTAACAACCTAGAGGGGTGGGAAAGGGTGGGAGGTGCGAGGGAGCTTTAACAGGGAGAGGACATATGTATACCTATGGCTGATTCATACTGATGTATGGCAGAAACAAAACCAATATTGTAAAACAATCATCTTTCAATTAAAAATAAATAAATTGAAAAAATAGCAAATCCCACTAGGGGATTATAAATAGAAAAATCATAGCAGACCCTTGTAAGTTAACGATTACTTGAAAAAGGTTTGCCTAACCGCAAAACCAAGCAGGCTTGCTTAGCAACCAACCCAAGCAATAGAAGCACTAGACACGCCCCCAGGTAATAAAACAATGGTGGCCTGAGACCACATCCTGCCCAGTGAGCTCAGTAAGTTAGGACACGTTCTCTGCACACATAAAAAACAATAATTTGTGGACCTAGCTTGACCATGGAAGGACAAGAAAACTCCCCTGCTCAACTTGGAGAAGCTGATGATGGAAGCAGGATGTCTACTCAAGAAAGACAAAGAAGGTCTTCTCGCCGTCCCTACTTTTCTTTTGATTATGAAACTGTAGCCCAGTAAGCTCTCTAGCATGGCACTCTCTCACCTGGCCTCTTGTAAGCCTCACAAACGTCCTATTTCAATAGATCACTCCTTATCTATCACTCTGCATCTCGTTGAATTCTTTCTGTGCTGAGACATAAAAGACTACGGTACTGGAGCTCCTCGGAACCCCCTGAAATGCCACCCATCTCTTTCAGGCCCTGGTTAAGAACAGCACACCTTGCCTGTGGCACTTCAACAACGGGGATGAGTCACTTGCGCATGGCTGACAGGCCATCCTGACCCTCTCCATTAGATCCCTCCCAGCCCAGAAGCTCCAGTTCACGTCCAGGGGCTCTCCAAGGCTTGGGACATGTTGCACAGGGTGCCCTGCTTGCAGCCCAGACAAAGAGGGCAGGGACGAGTGCCCCGTGGAGCAGCTGTGGGCCTGGTGGCGTCCGGGGGTGGCGTCCGGGCAGTGCCTTCCCGTTCACTCACTGCCCTACCCTGAGTGTTCTTCTTGGCTCAGAACTGTAGGAAGGAAAAAGAGAGACCTCAGAGAAGAGAAAAGCCACGTGACTGTCACCAGGAAAGCAAATGAAGAAAACACAACTGGAGAGAGGGGACAGGGAAGAAGTGTCTGCCCACCTGCTCTCACAGGGACGAGGGAGCCGGGAACCCTCTTTGGAAAATGGCGTGTAGAGCGGCCCTGGTGCTAGTGGGGAGGGAGCAGATGGGACATGGGGAGAGCCAGGGTCTGGCTGCCATTTCTGCTGTGTTACCCTGGATCAGTGCTTCCTCCTCTCCAGGACGTGGCTGGCCCTGCCAGCCAAGCCCTGTATTCAAGAGGTCAGTGATTCTGTTCTCACACTGACAGTTTGGACAACAAGGGGCGATTTCCTCAAAGTTGAGTGTCCTCAACCACAAGGGCAAGCAGGAGATGTGAACACGTTCTGTCCCCAAACCTACAAACAGTGGAGTTTTGATGGATCTTCTATTTTCTCCTGGATCAAACACCCAAAGGCTAAAAGTAAGGGAGTCTAGTACATACAACTCTTTCTAGCACAAAACACCTCCACGGTGTCAGCTGAAGGACTGATGGCTTTCTAACAACCTCGGGGGAGCAGCTGTCAATGTAAGCATGGGTGATGTGCATCGTACCCAGAGTCTCTTCATCTCTGAGCTCACTGACAAATTCCTGGACATGCAAATTCAGGGGCACATTCAGTCTCCTAGGTGAGTCCATGCTTGCGCAAGTCCATTTTTCTCACCCCCATGCTGCTTCACTGGGTCTTCAACAGTGGGTTCCAGCAGAATGGCACAGAAAGGAGAAAGACACTTAGCAGGCGGAGCAGAGTAGGAAAGCAATCTGATGGAAGCAATCTTCCCTCTTTGTGAGGGACTCAGAGCTTCCCTTATGGCTCAGCTGGTAAAGAATCCACCTGCAGTTCGGGAGACCTGGGTTTGATCCCTGGGTTGGGAAGGTGCCCTGGAGAAGGGAAAGGCTACCCACTCCAATATTCTGGCCTGGAGAATTCCATGGACTGTATAGTCCATGAGGTCAAAAAGAGTTGGACATGACTAAGCAACTTTCACTTCAGAGCTTTCTAACAACCTAGCTGCATCTGCATTTGAAAGATTCTGTTTTCCTTTTGAACTCAAAAGAATTTCTGATTTTAGACCAAATAAGGGAAAAGGTTCAGAGACTAGTTATGTGCTTTTTCCTGCTGAAAAAGAAAGGGAAAGAAATTTGGGTTTCGTGTCATCTTTTATCCTTCTAACAACTAGGACTGGCTAGGCCGTGTAATGTAAAGGCAAGATAACTTGCCCAAGGTCACACAGCTAGCAAGAGGCAGTCTGCCTGACTTCAGAGCTTGGGGAGTGGCTATTGCACCACACTGCCCACTGGTTTCTCAAAAGCTCCTGCATTCCTTTATCTCTTTTTTCCTTCCCCCCGCCCCCACGACCCCCAGCAATAGCAGTTCTTTGATATAGCGGTTTGGGATTCCCATGGTAATCCGAAGTATATTTATGTGGCTGTGAGTGCCAGGGTTGGGGCAGGACTGACTGGGGCTATATGGCTGCCTGTAGGGACGGTGGAGGCTGAAAGCACCTGTCCCCAGCTCCTGTCACCATCCTCCAGGGAGGAGGTTGCAGCCTGTGGCAGGCATCACACCTTTAATAAAGTCCTCACCTCCTGAGCAGTAACTGGTCCCTGGGAGATGGGTGAGAGCCACGGCCTGCACGAGGGTGAGAAAGGGATGACAGTGGTGGCTAGAAGCACTGGGAAGGCAGCAAAGCAGACAGAATGATCAGAGAAGGGAGCTGGAACCCGGGTCCAGTCCCCTAACTTCCTCCACACACAGCCCTGGGCAAGCAACTTCACCTTTCACAGCCCTGGCATCCTCATCTGTAGTGGGGAGCACATAAGTGGCTGCCTTCCAGGGCTGGTGCAAGGATTAAATGAAGTGATGTAGAAAGAGCACTTAGGATGGTGGACGCCTCACCATCAACAATCTGTATGTAGGGCTACCGATTATTATTGTCATCATGACCAAGTCACAGCAGCACAGGTCACCACTTGTGTGCAGGACTGCTGAAGAGGGCCACTGGGCACCTCGGTGGCTTCCAAGGACATCAATGTGGCACTGAAGGAAGCTGACCAGGCCGGCCCCAAAATGCTTAGGAGTTCTGACTCCAACTTGGGCTTTTCCATCTCTACTCTGATAATTTAGAGATACGTTCACGTTTCAGCTTAGAGTATCATGAAAACGTCAAGCTGCATTGGGTCCTCTGGATAAGAAAGTGAGGGAGTGTGCAGCAACGCTTCCACCAACATCTGTTTCAAATATGAAATTCTCCAGATTAAAGATCATCCCATTTCTACCTAGAAAACCCCTGGGGTCAAGATCAGTGTCCTCCCCAAGGGCCCAGGGCCCCTACCTACCTTTAGGTGCTCCATCTTCTCCTGTTGGCTCAGGAAGTCCTTGTCGGCCTCCTCTGGGGCCTTTATGAAGTCCTGGGTGACCTTCTCAGAGAGCTTGCAGATGACCTGCTGCTTGGCCTGATTCTTGTCCAGGAGCAGCTGCACGTGCTGCTGCAGTTCCCGTATCTCCTGCTCCTGCAGGCTTGCTGTCTGCGCCAGGCTCTCCCGCTCCCGCTCCAGGGCCTCCACCCGCCGGCTCAGCTCCGCAATCTGCCGTACTTTGTGACGCACCAGCTCCAGCCGGTCCTTGTCCTGGGCCGCTGCCAGGTATGCGATGGACACCCTCTTCTCCTGCTGGGCTGCCTCTAGCGCCTTGTGCAGGATCTTTACAAGATCCTGGGAAAGGAGAAGCGCCCACTAAACTCAGGGAAGGCCTGTGAGGTGCCAGAGGCAGGCCGAATGCTGTCATCAGTTCTCCTACAAGCCCTGGGAGGTGGTGGGTATCATCTCCTGCATGCACGCCAAGTCGCTTCAGTCATGTCCGACTCTGGGCTGTAGCCTGCCAGGCTCCTTGGTCCATGGGATTCTCCAGGCAAGAGTACTGGAGTGGGTTGCCGTGCCCTCCTTCAGGGGATCATCCCGACACAGGGATCGAACCCGTGTCTTTTATATCTCCTGCACCGGCAGGCGGGTTCTTTACTACTAGAACCACCTGAGAAGACCATCATCTCTTGGGCTATCTCATTCTAGCACCCACATTCTCTCTTTCTGTTTAAAAGAGCTTTAGGGACTTCCCTGCTGGTGCAGTGGCTAAGACTCTGAGCTCCCAGTGCAGGTTTGATCCCTGGTCAGGGAACTAGATCCTGCAAGCTGCAGCTAAAGATCCAGCAAGCCACAACAAAGATCCAAGATCCTGCAAGCTGCAACTAAGATCTGGCGCAGCCAAGTGAAAAAAATTAACGTGTGTGTGTGTGTGCGCGCGCGCGCGCGCGCGCACTCAGTCATGTCCGACTCTTTGCAACCCCAGGTAGGAATACTGGAGTGGGTTGCCATTCCCTTCTCCAGGAGATCTTCCCAACCCAGGGATCAAACCTGAGTCTCCCACACTGAAGGCATATTCTTTACCGTCTGAGCCACCAGGGAAGCCATAAAAAAAATTAATAAATATTAAGAAAAAAGAGAGAGTTTTAGTTAGACACATGGATCCCCAGCAAAGGATTACATCGCCCAGCCAAGCTCACAGCTAGATGTGGCCAAGTGATTATTCTGCCTAAGTGGGATATGAGAAATGCTGTGGGCAGCTTCTGGGTCATACCTTCCAAACCACTGCACACACACTGCCCTGGCCCAGTTCCCTTTCCTTCTGCCTGGGAAATGGCAAGAACTGAAGTAGCCACGTTGGGCTCACAAGCAGAACTTGCATGTTGAAGATGACACAGTTGTCCTGCCAGCTCAGAACTTCACTCTGGATTCCTCAATGTCAGAGAGAAATTAACTCCCAATATGTTATAGGCTTTAAGGCTTTAAGCTTTATAATACTTTAAGGCTTTTGCCCGTACTCTAATACATGTCTGTTTCAGAAATGAACAAACGAAGGCCCAGCAGAGTGGAATTTAATCCCAAGTCATTCAGCCACTGAGCTGCCTGTGCTTGGTCAGTATTGAAGGTGGAGTGGCAGCGGTGTGGCATGGCTCTTCCCTCTCACTCCTGAGGCAGATGTTCATAATCAATCTCAGTATTCCTTCCTGCTAACCCTAGCTGAGGCCTCAGAATCCTTCTGAATATGGCATCCACGCAGTCACTACCAATCAAGTTGAGGCGGCATTAGAGAGAAAACATGCTGGCAATCCTCACACCAAGCCACAACACCTGGGGCTTCATTCAATCCATCTGTATCCACACCTCTGCCTACCAAACGATGCCTGTGAGGCTGGTACAAGCAAGCAGCAGGGAGTTCAGAAGCAACAGACCTTGATTTAGTTCTTCGCAGGGCCACCTGATTCATTCAAGTAAACTGAGCATTCAAGGTTTGGTTCCCTGTGCCTTTGAGCTTCCAACCTTCCCAGCACTGGGGACCTGTTCTGCCCCAAAGCAGGGATATGAATCCATCTGGGGCCAGGACCAGGATATCAGAAATCAGGCAGCTCAGCAGCCAGTCTCATGTGAACCTCAGACCTGCAGGTGGGGTCTTTAGGTCACACTGCCATGCTCCATGCCAGTCTCATCTGGAAAAATGTGGTTCCCTGGAGACACATTAACTGTATGTATGCCAAAGCATTAAAATAAATGATTGGCTGGAGAGGGTGGTTTGCTAAGAACAATTCCATTTTGGAGGAGAACTGCCCCAAATCATAACTTCATTTGAGAAGCTAATGATAAGACCAAGTTAGCATACAACTTCTGAAACCTTGGTACTAGTGACTGTCCCTTTTCTGGTTCTTTCTCTTCTATCCATCCATCTAACCTGTATCAAGTGCTCACTCAGTGCCAGGCCCCATGCCAGGCCCTGGGACCCAGAGAGGGACCAGTCACCATTCCCACCCTCAAGGGCCACAGAGGCTGGTGGGAGCAAAGGTGAACCACTGCTGAGGAGTGATTTACTGCAAGAGACGGAAGCAGGGGTGTCTGTCGGGGCACAGGGCAGTGGGCAATGACTTTCGTCTGGGGTGGAGGCAGGGGTGCCAGGGGGCGGGGCGATCAGTACACTTCATATAAAGGTGGAGCAGCTTAAACTGATCCTGAAGAATGAGGAGGGCCAGAGATGGTCAAGCAGCAGGTGGGAGACATGGGGCAGATGGAGGGAGCTGAGGATTGGGAGGACTTTGCAAATGGGGCTGAGCCAACTGCTTACGCAAAGGCTCAGTGGAGTGAAAGAACAGGTATGCAGCTGCAGGTCCTGGGTGTGGAGGGGAGGTGGGTGAGGAGGGCGGTTGAAAACCAAACCGGAATGTTGGGAATTTTTAGAACTCAGCTCCGCAGGGCTGTGCAAAGAGAGATTAGCATTCCTGTGGCTGCCGGTAACTGAGAAGCCCAGACCATTTTCTGCTTCAGCTGAGATTTGGAGGCCACCCTGGGTAACTGCCTGGTGAATTAACCCCACGCAGGCCACTGTTTGGACTTGCCCTAGCCTCAGAATTGGGTGGGTATCTGTCCCCCAGGCTTGGCACAGTCAACTCCGAGGCCCATTTCATTCCATCAGCTGTCTCCCTCTTCCCACATCTGGCTCTCAAAATCCAAGACCAAAACACCAGGCCAGGAGTCTGTCCTCTCAACCCAGGATCTGGGCACCAGAATGAGACAGGAAGAAAGGGACCCGGAGATAGTGGAGCCAGAGCAGCAAGTGAGAGGAGGAGCAGGAATGGATCATGGATTTGTGAAACCTGGAGGCTGGCCGGCCCCGGGAAACCACCTGGTCCAGTCACCCCACTGTCCCATGGGGACACTGAAGCTCAAGGAAGCAGAGAACTAAAGGGACCTGGTGGATCCTGAGTGGGGAAACTGCAGCTAGAGCAGAGGGCTCCCAACTCCAGTCCTAAGACCTTTGACTTCTCCATGATGTGTAGTTAATGGGTTTTGCATAGAAATGCTTCTTTTGATTTCTTTAAAAATAGAAATAACCCATATTCATAGCAGCATTATTCACAAAACCCAAGACGTGGAAACAACCCAAGTGTCTATTGATGGTGCATGGATAAATGAAATGTGGCATACGATGGAATATTGTTCGCTCTTAAAAATGAAGGAAATCCTATTACATGTTACAACATGGATGACCTTTGAGGACTTTATGCCAGGTGAAATAAAGCAGTCACCAAAACACATATAAACATCAAATAGAAATACTAAAAACAAAAAGCAAAGCTAGAACATCCCATTTTGAAGCTGCTTTTGTCCTTACAACACGTGAAAGCAGCTCTCCAGGTCAGTCATTATCGAACAACATGCATTTGCAACAGTTCAAGAGTATTCCTTGTATGGAGCACATGATAACCTTCATCCCATCCCCGAGGATGGACACCTGGCTTGTTTCCAGTTCCCACAATCCCCAGCAAGGCCTTAGGACCCAGGCTTAGAAAAGCTGGCTGAGTGATACTTTTAATATTTCTTAATCGAATCATTGTTTGGCCCACCTTAGATTTTAACAATGGGTAACAAGTTGTCATTTTAGTAAGTATTTTAAAAGTCAATAAATCATTTATCTTATGAACGAGTTGATATCTTCACCACTCACTAAAATCAAGGTGGGTGGGTCCAACAGTGCTTGTGGGAGGAGCACTGGACTGGGCATCCTCTTACCCCTAAGGGGCTCAGGGCCAGCTGTGAGCAGGTGAAGGAGCCCTGGGTTCAGAGTTACAGAGGCCACGGTTCCCATTCCAGATCCAAGAAGGTGGACCTAATGTGCGTATTTCAGAAAATGGAATCTCAGCTTTCTCGTGTGTAAAATAGATAATGGTCCTATGCCACCAAGAGGCACCAAAACGATGACAGAGAAAGTGTGGCAAGCGTCCTTCCCCATGCTGAAATATCCCTCTCGATCTTTCAGTGCTGAAGGCGCCCTCTCAACCCTCCCTCTGTGACCCCAGGACCTGTATTCTTAAGTCTCTATTTGCAGTTCTGGGGAGTGAGGGCTTGCACTTTGCTCCAACCAAGTGTCCTAAGCGAGTTACACACCTTCACCAAGTAATCCTGAGTGCACTAAGCTGGCCACAGGCAGGGCCCAGGAGGAGTTCGTCCTGCTTAGAAGCCAAGAGATGGCCAACATTACCACAAAGGCCAGCCTTCCATCTGCTGGAGCAGACAGCCTTCAGGTTGGGTGCAAGGCTGTCGACTCTAAAAGCCTGACTGACCAGGCCAAAGCTGCCTGGTAAACTCTGGACACCTCCCAGAGTCCAGATCTCCTTTGGGGCTAGCACTGCAGGGGCCTAGGATGGGTAATGACCTCATGGGTATAGGAATCACAGGAAGTGCGTTCATTTCTCCTGAAGAGCAGTTGCGGTGCTTGTGACTGACATGGGGCTATCCTGTGAGACTACAGAGGAGGCAGCTGGGCTGTGAGGAGTCCTGTACTTGGGGAAGGATATCAGTGCCCAAGGCCTGGCTCTTCCAGCTGTGTGACCATGAGCAAGTCACCCACCTCCTCCGAGCCCCTTGAACAGGGTGCAGTGAAAAGGCAGACTCCAGAGCCTGATCCCTGGTTTGGTGCCCAGGAGGTCATGGGCATGCAGAACCTCCCAGGACTCTGGTGTCTGTCAGGAAAGGCGAGGATAACTGCTGTAAGTTAAGGAGACAGTGCATGAAGGGCGCCAGCCAGCACAGTGCCGGGGCCAGCCTGCACACCAGCAGTGACTTGTGCTCACATTTTCTCCATGTTCCGGGCAGTGGAGTCCCCATGTACCTCTGTGCCCTCCAGAGCAGCCAACAGAGCTTGAGATACGAGCTCTTTACTACTGGCAGTGTCTGCCTGGCTGACTGAGCCAGGACAAGACCCCCAGTTCCTGGATCCTTTTACAGCCTAAGGCAGGAAGGTGGTATCTTCCCACTGGAGAGACACAAGCAGGTATCTGTTAGCGCCAGGCCCAGGAAGCCCAGTGGACTCTTTCTGCAGCTGAAGCATTAGACTTAGATGGTCTCAGATGGAGAGCTGCTCTCTGACCAGCATTTCTGAGTGCCTAGGGTACCACTGGGCACCCCAAGATGGTGCCAGCCTCCTCTGTCTCATCTCTGGGTCAAGAGTCTACCTCTTCTCCTTCCTCTCTTTGATTTTGGTATTTGGGTTGCGGGCAAAACCCCAGTTGGTAAAACTGGGGTCCCCGTTCCAAATGTGGAATAAAGGTAAGGACAGCCTCTGGCCCACAAGTAGAATTCCCAGAGGCCCTCGGGGTGTGTGCGGGAAGGAGTCAACAGGGAGGGCACAGAATGCCGAAGTCACAGCCAAGATGACCACACTTGCATGTCTGGGGCAGCTGCTGGGTGCCAGGTACTGAGTTTTGTGAGTCTTGACACAGGCTTTTTCAGTAAAACATGATAGCCCTATTTGATGATAGCTCCATTTACAGAGGAGGAAGTGGAGGCTGAGAGAGGTTAGGGAACTTGCTCAGGGCCAGGACCGTCTTATTTAAAGGTCTGTGCATTGAATTGCCCACTAGACTGAAGTGCATTTGGGAGATGGGTCGGAGAGCAGGCAATTCACTCATTCCCTGAGGCAAAAGCTCAGCCCCAAGACAGTCTCTTCCCACTCTCTGTCCCAAGAAAGTGCACGAGTAAGAAAGTCCAGATTCTCTAATGCTTGAACAACTTCTCCCTGATGTTTTCAGGCTGACTGTAGGGGAGCTGTCAATAGCCTAGGTGGCCCTTACTAATGTCCAAGAGCTGGCCTCATTTAGTGAAGAATGAAGAATCCTCCAGGGTTGCACAACCACTAGGGGCAACCACTAGGTCTCCCAGGGCTTCTTCACTTGACAAGAAGGCAATGGCACCCCACTCCAGTACTCTTGCCTGGAGAATCCCATGGACGGAGGAGCCTGGTAGGCTGCAGTCCATGGGGTCTCTAAGAGTCGGACACGACCGAGCAACTTCACTTTCACTTTTCACTTTTATGCATTGGAGGAGGAAGTGGCAACCCACTCCAGTGTTCTTGCCTGGAGAATCCCAGGGATGGTGGGGCCTGGTGGGCTGCCGTCTATGGGGTTGCACAGAGTCGGACACGACTGAAGCGACTTAGCAGCAGCAGCAGCAACACCCTAAGAGGAAAGGCCACCCACACTTCCTAGAAAGAAGGGAGAAGATGCACAGAAAGGAGAGGAAGTGTCTGCATTCTACATTTCTCTTCCTTTCCAGGTCAGGTTTGGGACTTCAGCTGTCCTGGTCCAGGAATCAGGAAACTGCTACAGCTCAGCTTAATGCCCTTGGTTCTCAGGAGCAGCCTCATGACACTCACGACAGGAACACACCCTCACGACGGGAACACAAAGGTAAGGGGAGACAAGAGTGATGGCTGGGGTGCTAGGTGTCATCAGAGGAGACTTCATTTGCTGTAAGGATATATTTGGGTGCTGTAAGGGCTGTGTCTTTTCTCACTGTTTGTTCTCCAGTGCCTAGAATACGTGTGTCTGTAACAGGGCCTCAGAGAAGCCTGGGTGAATAAACAAATGAGCAGAGAACACAGGAATGGATGAGTTTCCTCCTTTGAGGACTCTAGTCACCTGCTGCTTCATTAAATGTAACCCCTGACCTGCCAGGTATGAAGGCTCTGCTGGTTCCCAAAATAACTGTTTAGGGTGAGAAAGGCAGAGAAAGGGCCAAAACAAGGTAGGGAGAGTGCTTTTCTGGACTGTGTTCTCCAAAAACAGAACAGAACGGAAAAGAAGAAACCAACAAAGGAGAGACTATTTAGAAGTAAATACAGTATACTCTTTACCTCCCCAGGAGCAAGAGCAGAAGTAATGCAGAAAGAGACTCAGGGTTTCATAATAATTTTCGTGTTGGGTTTTCTTAGCCAAGGCTCAAGCATGCGAGTGTAGGCCTTCCTCTCAGAGGAGAAGGAGCCTGGGACCTCAGCGGGGCCCATCTCTAGAGCACCACGGGCCCTGAGCTCAGGATTTTCGGTAGCAACTGTGCTGGTGTAATCATTCTTATTGTGCTAAAGAGAACCTACTGCCTCTGCTGCATCCCCCACTGCTGCTCTGCCACGTGACCCTGACTACTTCATGAGGTCACTGCCAGATGTGAACCTGATCTACTCTCTGGGTGGTAGGATTTTTGAAGGATTTGCACGTCTGTGTATGTGTGTGACCTGTTTTCTACAATGACCATGTAGCTCTTTCTTTTAACTGCTAGAATTAACTTCTCTCTCTACAACACTTGAACCTTCCTCCCTGTCACTGTCCTCTGTGCTTAGCCCTTGGGCCACACACAGAGACCTGTCTGCTTTTTCTGTCCCGTGACAGTCCTTCAGAAATCTATACCCAGTTACCAGCTGCCAGCTCAAAGATCCCCCAGTTCCTTCAGTGGCCCCTCCCAGGAGCTTGCATGCAGAGCACTCTCCTCCAAACACTGTCCCTCTTCAGGTGTGGGGTCAGGTCATGGACAGTCTCCCAGGGGAGATCTGAGAGACCCTGTCCTTGGTGGCCTTCGGCCACCTAGTCTGAGTGACAGCATGTCCCTGACTGATCAACAGCACAGTATTCCCAGCCACCTGCAGTTTGGCCGTTTAAGGACCTAGACTAGCGAACACACCATATCTGATTTGTCCAGGGGCACCAGACCCAGAGGGGAGCACCAGAGCCTGGGGCCTCTCTGGGGCCAGAGCTCACCTTCTGAGCCTTTAGCTCCTTGGTGAGCATCAGAACCTGCTGCTCCAAGGCCAGTACTTTCTCCTGGGCAGTTCGGTTCCGCATGAGCCCTTCACTGAAGAGCGGGAAGGTGTTGCTCTGGCTCTTGGCTTTCCGAATGAGACTGGTGGTCAGAGAGGACTTCAGAGAATTTGCTGGATCCTTCCCTGCTCAAAAGGAGAAACACCGAGGTTGTGATCAGCGGCCTCAGTAGTTCTCAACCTTGGGGTTGCTGCAGAAGCCCTGGAAGGCCTGGTAAAATGTAGACTGGGGACCCAACTCCCAGAGTTTTTCCATCAATAGGCCTGGGGAGGGGCTTGAGAATTTGCATTTTTAACCGTTCCTAGGGGATACTGATATAACTTGTGCAGGGATCACATTCTGAGAATCAAGAAATTAAATCAACATTGTTTACACTGTGCTGGCTGGCTCATCCAGCCCATCCTCCAAACCGTGCCTGTTCCCTACTCTCTGATCTCAACCTGCAGGTGCTACCTCCTATGACCCTGCTGGTGTCTGCCAGGTGGCCATCTCCTCAGCCACAGGCCCAGGCTGGATGTACTTTTTCTTATTTCAGGATTCCTCCTCTACACTCCGGGCAATTTTCAAAGCACACAGATCTGTCCACTGACAGGAGCACAGAAGATCCATACTCTGCCTTCTCGTCCCAGTGAGTAATGGAAACCTTCATTTGATTCTAATTACAAGCTAAATTAGGAGAGACATACTTTCCATAGCTGAATGTCTCAAGGCTATATCCTTTTATTTCCTCTAGAGCCTGGGTCAGCAACCAATGGCCCATAGGCCAAATCAGGCCCTGGCCTGCTTTTGTAAATAAAGTTTTATTGGAACCCAGCCCTGCTCATTTATGTGTGCATTGTCTGCACTGCTCTCACACCACAAAGGCAGAGTTGAGTACTTGCCATAGAGACTGCATGGCCTACAAAGACTCAAATATTTGCTATTCTGGCTCTTTGCAGAAAATGTTTGCTGACCCATGCTAAATTTTATTCTTAAATCAAATCTAGAGTTTGAAAAATCAATTGCCCAGACCTTGTCCCATCCTACTCCCAGCCTGTGCTTTAGAGCTCTGCCATCAGCCTGCATACAGGGCTATGCAATGGTCTCAAGGTCAAGAGATCTTCAGAATTTTGACTGCATGGCATACACCATGTCTGTTATGAGGCCCCAACAGAAATTCTTCTCAGCTCTTAGTGCCAGAAAAATCTTTGCTTCTTTCAAGAAAATATGTGTTTATAGTTTTATGGACATTGAAAAATAATCTAACTGCTTACATTTCCCTCTTTGCCTTGGCTGCTGAAAAGCTCAGAGCCACATTTGCTGCCTACTTTGGTACAGTGTAGGATTTTTTTCTTGAGCCATCTAAATTTTCTAACTCAATTTACTCATTTATCTTCCCCCAATATACATCTTAGGGAGTCATACCTAGTCCTTTTAGGACTATGATGTTAAAACTAAGGATGAGATATGAGATCCCAGGGGAGAGGACAGATAGGACTCGCAAAATGAGCCAGATGACTTTAGCAACTTTCTTCAGGGGCCAGGCCAAGGGACAACCAGATAGTCTGGAACAGATGAAAAACAACTCCTTGGCCTTGTTGAAGGTAGGAACAAAATGGTCTTTTTCTAGACTTAAAAGAAACCTGATTGTTGTTGTTGAGTCACATGGTTGTGTTCGACTCTTTGTGAACCCATGGATTGTAGCTTGCCAGGCTCCTCTGTCCAGGGATTTCCCAAGCAAGAATACTGGAGTGGGCTGCCATTTCTTTCTCCAGGGGATCTTCCCAACCCAGAGATCGAACCCTCATCTCCTGCTTTGTAGGCCGATTCTTTACCACTGAGCCACCAGGGAAGCCAGGGTTGCCACGGAAGCCCAAAAGAAATCTGGTTGGGCCAGGTACAAAGCAGCCTGCAGTGCTCAGATGAATGCAATGCTTCTCTCTCTTGCCATGGGGTCTAAGACAGCAGCGAGGCTCCCTGGAGCCCTGCTACCCTCTAATAACACTGCTGTCCAGCAGCCCTGAGGGCAGGCAGGGTAGTATCACTGTGCCTATCTTACAGTTGAGGAAAAGTAGGCCTAAGGCAGTGGTTTTCAATCAGTGCCCTAGGATTTCACGGGAGTGCCTCAAAGGCTGACTAGGGAGAGGCTCTGAGAGAGCCTAGACTCCCAGTTCTGCTTTTATCTGCTTTGTGTATCAGATTTTGCTTGTGGGGACAAGGTTTCATGACAATAAAGAGGTAGATTTCAAAGGCAAGACTTAGAAATGAGGCTTCAGGCAGCAGTATGGGGCCAGATTGTTGGGCCTGAATCTTATTCTGTATTCACTGTGCAGCCATGAGCCAGTCACTCCACACAACCGTCCCCAGTCCACTTGGTTATTAAATGAGGACAACAGTATTTACTGCTCAGGTAGTTGTAAAGACTAAACGGATTAATGGACTGTAAAGCCTTTCATGTATGTGGATGAAACTTGAAAAGATCCCGCTTTAGTAAAAGACACCCATCACAAAGGACTATATGTGGTAGATTCCATTTCTATGTAATGTCCAGAAAAAGTCAATCTATAGAGGCAGAAAGAAGATTAACGTTTGCCTAGAGCTGGAGGAAGATGGAGACTGAGACTGATGATTGAGCAGTACAGGGTTCCTGCTGAGGGTAATAAAAATGTTTTACGGATTTCTCAGTTCAGGAGCCTTGGGTTCAATCCCTGGTTGGGGAACCATATTCCACATGCCACAACTCAAGAATTCATAAGCTGCAACTAAAAGAGTCTGCATGCTGCAACTGGCACAGCCAAGTAAATAAAATAAGAAAAAAGAAAAGTTTTTAAATTGATTATGGTGATGGGTTGCACAACTCTGTGAACATACTGAAAGCCACTGAATTGTATGGTTCAAAAGAGTGAATTGCATGGTATGTGAATTACTGGCAATTTGATCTCTGGTTCTTCTGTCTTTTCTAAATTCAGCTGGTACACCTGAAAGTTCTTGGATATCTTAATGAAACTGTGACCACCGCCCCCCGCGTTCCCCACCCCCCCCCCAAAAAAAAAGGAAAAATGTTTAGAGTAGCCCTGGCACAAAGAACCTGCTATTGATTTGATATAGTACTGATTTTCTCTTGGGCTGTTGGTTCACCAGACAGTGCTCCACAGCAGTGCTTTCTAAAGTCACTTCTGTGCAGCCCAGGGGTTCTCTCTACCATAAGACTTAGCTAGTTTTTTCCCAATTGTTTCCAAGTTAAAATATGTCCTAAGGGTATGAATGCCCATTCAAAGATGCCAACCCACCCTGATGGGTCACTCATATTTTGAAAAACAAATAATAAAGTGCCATATCATGGTAGGAAAGAATACTTTGAAGTCACTTGTTCTGCTTCTTCAGGCTGATCTGATTTTAATCATCCCAGAAAAGCATTTTCATATCCTTTCCTTACAAATTGAAAAAAAAAAAGAAAGAGAGAAAAAGTGAGAGATATTTTCCTTTATTACTTCAAGAATCATTGCTTGGTGTTTCAGTTTGGGAAAATGAAAGGTGTTCTGGAAATGGATGGTAGTGATGGAAAGTGATGGTAGCACAAGAAATGTGCAAGTACCCTATACTTAAAATTGGTTAAAGTGGTAAATTTTGTTATGTATTTTTACCACAATTTAAAAATAAAAGTGGGTGGGGGGACTTCCCTGGTGGTCCAGTGGCCAAGGCCCTGCATTCCCAATACAGGGGACCCAGGTTCAATCGCTGGTTGGGGAACTAGATCCCACATGTCGCAACTAACAGTTTGCATGCCGCACCTAAAGATCCTGCCTGTTGCAAAGGAGATTCAGCACAGCTAAATAAATTCAATTAAGAAAAAAAAAAAATCGTTACTGCTGCTAGACCCATGGAAGCCCAGGAGGACTGATCTGGATCGTTCCATCTTTGACATAAAAGCAGGGATGCTGGTTTAGGGGAAGACAGAGGACACCCACTTAGTCTCTGAAGGCAGCTTGGGGGGGGGCAGAGCTCACCTGGGGCGCCAGGGCCAGTGGGAGAGGGCTGCTCCTCTCTCTGCGTCTCCTCGCTCAGTGGAGAATCTTCTCCGGGGGGTCTGTGGTTTGCTCCTTGGGTCTGCTTGTTACCCCGGATGTTACACATTGTGTTTCTGAAAGGAAAATAGAGGGTCACGAGGCTGATGGCCTTGCTGTGCTGCCCGCTGCCCCTGCTGGTGCTCAGGCTACATCCCCAACCCCGATCACGGCCTGATCAGCCTGCCTGACTCCAGGCTCCCTGCAGGATGCACCCCATCTGAGCCTCTCCCAATACCCTCATCCTTCTCCTTCCGCTTTTTCATCATACACATCATCTTCCGTACATAACGTTCCTTGTAAGCAATACAAGCTTGACTCCTCTGCCTCCAACTCCACTGCTGGAATGTAAGCTCCATGAGGGCAGGGGTGTTTGTCTGCTTTGTTCACTGAAACAGACCTGTCGGATTAACTTTCCTGAAACCTTCACCTGGTCTTATAACGACTTGGCTTAAAAAGCACTAGTGGCTCCCGACTTCCGCTGAGAGAAGCTCCAAGCAACTTCCAGCCTCCTGCTCCCTTTGCTTTCTTTCCCTGCTCAGACCTGTTCTCTCAGCAGCCTTCACTGATCACCTCACAGCCTCCAAGGCGCTTACTGCACTTCAGAGGTGGGCCTCCCTTTGACCAAGCACTTGCCTAGGCTAAGTAATGGTGTCTTTTCTTCAAGAACTGGGCACTAACCTACCTGCATGCCTGTGGGTACCTGGCACTGGGTCACATGCGCCCAGAGTGCAGACTCAACAGATTTTTTTTTCCAACGTGGGCCATTTTTAAAAAAGTCTTTATTCAATTTGTTACAATATTGCTTCTGCTTTATGTTTTGTTTTTTTGGCCACTAGGCATGTGGGATCTTGGCTCCCCCACCAGGCATCAAACCTACACTCCCTGCATTGGAAGGAGGAGTCTTAACCAGGGAAGTTCCCTCATCAGTGTTTGCTCTGCAGGAAGGAACTCGGTATCACCAAAAGCTAACCAGGCACTACAGACCACAGAGAAATTCACAGTAAGTTGAAATGGATGAAAAGGCAGTTTAACTGAGTTTATTTTCCCTCTGCAAAGCGATAAAAGCAGATATATTCCAAAATATAAACAAGGAAGAAAAAAATGAAGAGTTCACTACATCCATGTTTTTTAAACAGGATATGAACCATTGTACAAGCTGCTCACTTGTGTCCGACTCTTTGTGATCCCAGGGACTGTAGCTCTCCAGGCTCCTCTGTCCATGGGACAAGAATACTGGAATATTGGAGTGGGATTGCCATTTCCTTCTCCAGGGGATCTTCCCGACCCAGGGATCGAACCCGGGTTTCCTGCATCACTGGCAGATTCTTTACCATTTGAACACCAGGGAAGCCCATGGTAGACTGAAAAATCAGTTTGCTATCATGAGAAACATCTAAAAAATGGAATAGAAAATATCAGAATGCATCCCACTTAGAAAGGGTTTTCTTTTGTGAATTACATATATGCATACTGAGCTATAAAATAAGATGGTCCTCTGTGTGTGTAAGTTTTTGATAACTAATTCAATCTCTTTACTTGTTATAGGTCTACTTAGATTTTCTATTTTTGAGTCAGTTTCAGTAATTTGTTTTACTCGGTATTTGTCCATTTCATCTGAGTTATCTAATTTGTTAGCATATAATTGTTTATGGTATTTCTGGAAGGAAAGTTATGACCAACCTAGATAGCATATTCAAAAGCAGAGACATTATTTTGCCAACAAAGGTCCGTCTAGTCAAGGCTATGGTTTTTCCTGTGGTCATGTATGGATGTGAGAGTTGGACTGTGAAGAAGGCTGAGTGCCAAAGAATTGATGCTTTTGAACTGTGGTATTGGAGAATACTCTTGAGAGTCCCTTGGACTGCAGGGAGATCCAACCAGTCCATTCTGAAGGAGATCAGTCCTGGGATTTCTTTGGAAGGAATGATGCTAAAGCTGAAACTCCAGTACTTTGGCCACCTCATGCGAAGAGTTGACTCATTGGAAAAGACTCTGATGCTGGGAGGGATTGGGGGCAGGAGGAGAAAGGGACTACAGAAGATGAAATGGCTGGATGGCATTACTGACTCGATGGACGTGAGTCTGGGTGAACTCTGGGAGTTGGTGATAGACAGGGAGGCCTGGCGTGCTGCGATTCAGGGGGTCACAAAGAGTCGGACACGACTGAGCCACTGAACTGAACTGAAACTGAATAAATCTTTATATTTTTGTAAGGTTGGTAGTAATGTAGCCCTCTCGTTTTTGACTTTAGTCATTTTAGTCTTTTATTTTCTTGGTCTTTCTAGCTAAATGTATGTCAATTTTGTTAACCTTTTCAAAGGACTATCATTTGATCTTAAACTTGTTTTTAAAACAAAATCCAGCCTTTTGGTGTAGATGAGTCCAGAATAGGAAAAGAATGAGATTGTTCTCTTATGGCGAGTACAGCTGACTGATAGAAGGTAAAATTAATCAATTAAATTAAGAACAGAGAAGAAATTAGAACTCAGCACTCCTAACACCTGAACTTGAATAAGGTACCCTTGACTCCCTGGGCTAGACATTTCCTCCTCCTAGTTCTTACTATGAAAGTATTAGTTGCTCACTTGTGTCTGACTCTTTGCAACTCCATGGATTATATAGCCCGTCAGGCTCTTCTGTCCATGGAATTCTCCAGGCAAGAATACTGGAGTGGATAGCCATTCCCTTCTCCAAGGGATCTTTGCAACCCAGGGATTGATCCTAGAGGAGCACTATTACCGATTAGCACTCTGTGCTGGTCTTGTACTGAGCCCCATGACATGAATCTCACACATGATTTGGCGAAGACCCTGGGGAACATCCTGTAGCCAGAGGCACGGTCTGGTGGGGTGACTGCACTTTGCCTTGCCCAGGGACTGCAGCCTCCCCACCATGTCCAGGGTCTCACAAGTAGTCACTCCTGGCGTATGGGAAGGCATAAAAACCCCAACTTTGTTCAGTAAAGATCGTTCTAAGCCCTTGCATATGTCTCTGCTGGGGACAGGAGGCTCACTAACTACTGTCACAGACCAGGTGGCCACAACCCACCCAAACTACTGTGCTTGGAAGAGGCATCTCCACTCTATTGACTTTGCTTAGAGCAGTTTGTGGATCATTTTCTGTGTAGGTTTAACTAGGTCTGAAAGGCCTGGTTGAGCATGGCAGCAGTGGTCATAAAGCCTTGTTCTGGAAGGACAGATAACCCTGGGCAGGTCATTTATCCTCTCTGAGCCTGGGTTTTCTCATGGGCAATGAGATGAGGGATAGATCCACAACCAACAATGACCTGGCCCTTGCATGGGCCAGGTCCAAGAGAAACACTAGGAATTCACTCATCTCATCCTCACCTACACAGACTCAACTCATTTACTCCCCACAGGAGCCCAACAAGGTAAGTCCTGTTATAACCTCCACTAGACAGGAAGAATTGAGACTTGGAAAGGTTAAGGAGTCAAAGCCACAGAGCGAACAAGTGGTGGAACTGAGCCACAGATGTGGATGTCTAACCCATGTCTGAGAACTTAACCATTAGATGCTACTTTTCAAGTTTGTCCAGACATCTCAGTGAGAGCATAAAGCACTGAGCACAGTGTCCTTCCTTGAGTATGACTGGGGCTCATGGCATTGCCAAGAGCAAATACCAAGCCCAGTCAGGCAAGGGCGTGCAGGAGACAAGGGTCTTTCCAGGGCTGTGAGGCAGACAGGGCACTTGCAACACCATCTCACATTTTCTGTGGGTTATTTCAAGTAACTGAGTGATCCTCGGAAACTTCCTTTTTTGCATGTTCTTGGTTCCGTTTCTCTTGTTTGGTGGCCGTCAGTAGGCATGATCCTGGTTTGATCTTCGTGACACCACTCTGGACACACACTGGCTGGGTGTTTGGGTTCCTCAGGCTCCCTCTCCCCACAGCAGGCTCACCCCCTGTACCCAGCTCCTTCCTGCTTCACCCAAGGGAAGATCCTCTGCAGGGTGCCCTCCTTGTCCACTCATCCTGGGGGGCTCAATCATGCCGCATACCCCCAAGTCTCTCTCTCCAGATCAGATCTCTCTCCTGAGTTCTAGGCCTTTCCATCCAAATACCTGTGGTGGTAGTTCCATCTCTAGCCAGTAGGCCCTAAAGGACACTCATCGTTATTTTCCCTAAAATCTGTTCCTCTCCTGGGAACAGCACCACTCCCCTACTAGTTACCCAAGCAAATTCAAACACTGAAGTCGACAGAGAGGAATGCTATATTTGAGTCACACAGAACCAAGGTCTCTAATTCAAGTCCAGCAAACAATCTATTCTGCTTTCTAAGAGGCCCCAGCTCATCTGACGTCCACAGAGAAAACAAGCACCCAAACAGGATCAGTAGTGGGTATCGTCTGAATTCCCCAAAGCTTCCACCCCTTCAATTAGAGCAACAATAAAAGCAGCAGATAATATTCAATATTTAAGTGCTCACTGATACCCAAGCACAATTCTAAAGCAGTTTACCTTTAAACTTCTTGCCCCAAACACACATGAGGCAAACATTACTGCATTTACATTTACTAACAATCTGAGTGAAGCACAGAGAATTCAAACCTCTTGCCAAGGGTGGAATAGCCTATGACTGGTGGGGCCAGGATACAAATGCAGGCAGTGTGGTCTGAGAGCCAGGCTATAGTGCTGTCTTCTTATAAGCTGTTTAAAACAAAGCCTGCCAGTAGGAAATATAAATTATATATACCACACATGAGTAAATGAAAAAGAAGCTGAGACATAATCGACATACAGTAAATTACACATGCAAAAAGTGAATAATGATGCATTTGACATTTGTAGAAAACTGTGAAGCCATCACTCCGTTACACTGAATAGATCTCAATTATGCGCATATGTATGGATTTCCCTGGAGCTCAGTGGTAAAGAATCTGCCTGCCAATATAGGAGATAAGAGTTCTGTCCCTGGGTTGGGAAGATCCCCTGGGGAAGGAAATGGCAACCCACTCCAGTATTCTTGCCTGAAAAAATCCCATGGACAGAGAAGCCTGGTGGGCTACAGTATATAGGGGTCGCAAGAGAGCTGGACACGACTGAGCAACTAAACAACAACAACAATGCGCATGTGTGTACGGAAAATGTGAGGAAGGAGGTGCTAAGAATGCTTGCCTGGGTAAAAGGACTATGGGTAATTCTAAAATTTATACCTTTCTGGGTGTTTCTAATTTCTTACAGACAACGTGTACTATTTTAAAAATCAGAACAAATGTAGTATTTTAAAGTAATGATGGCATGAATTGGAAATAAAGAGCCTAACCCCCAACCCAGGTCCACCTCCCCGCAGGGAAGTCATACCAGATTGCTGTAAGCTCTGAAGGAGGGGCTGCCTGCAGCTTGGCAGGCCCCTCAGCTGCATGGCACTTACTGTATTTCAGTTCCCAGGTGCTTGAGGGAAATATTCTGAAGGGCCGAGGGCTTGGCATGGACTGGCTGCCAGGCAGCTGCCACACCCACAAGATCAGTGGGTGTTTTCACGGGACACAGGAACGCCTCCTCCTCCTCCTCCTCTTGCCCTGGGGAACAAAGAAAAGGGAAATCATCCATGCTCTAAGTCACTGCACTTAGGAAGACAAGCCGGGCAGTGTTATGATTGGGAGCAAGTGAGAGTCTGTGAGCTGCAGAGCAAGGCTTCCCTTTAGGTTAACAGCAGCCAGAGGCAGGCTTTTCGCCAAAGGTTTTGCTGGGACAACCTTCCTGGAAACCCCCTTAAAAATCTGCAGAACTGTGGATATTTCTACACCTGAGAATTCATCCCAAAGAAGTTCTAGGAGATGCAGACAAAGCTTTATGAGCCAGGAGGTTCATCCTGGCACTGTTTGGCCTCACACTAGAAATAACATTAAGGATCTGGGGAGAGGTTAAACACATCATGATGCCTTCAGGCAATGGACTATCACTCAACCATTGAGAACAATGCTAATAAAGAATGCTTAGGAATATGGGAAATATCCACAGGATATAAAGTGGAAAAAGTTGAGATTCTAGTATGATCTCAACTGTCCAGAAAAAGTCTCAAAGAAGTACACTCTGCAATCTTAACAGAGGTCAGAACTGCATGATGGGGTTAGAAGTGGGCAGGTTATGCTCATTATAGTTTACTTCTCCCCCCACCCCAAAATTTTCTACAGTAAACATGGATTCTTTTTATAAACAGAAAATATATATTTATCAAAAGCAGATGTTAATAACAAGATTTTATAACACAGGGAAATTTTAGGGACACAATACTGAGTGCCAAAAAAGCTAAGTAGGGCCTTTTGTATTATTATATGATCAGAGATATGTTTAAATAAAAGGCAGGCAGGAGTCCATGACATTACATTAACATTGGCTGTCTCTGGGTGATAGGCTTATGGTTACTTTTTCTTCTAGTATTCTATGTTTCCAGTATGTTCTGCTTCCTCCAAAATGTTTAATAGTAAGGTAGGTTTCAAGGCTAGGAAGCATTATTTGAAGTATAAAAGAGAGGGAGGCAAAATATTTCAAGGTCAGTTTTGAGTGTTACAAAAAGTGGGAGAGAACTCAGGCCACTGGAGGGGTGGCATGACCCTGATCAGGCAGCCCCTGAGGACGACAGGATAGCAGACACTCTTCGTTTGGAGCCCTCTCACTGAGAGAGTACAAGATTGCAGGGGTAGAGGAAATTTATTTTTGCACTACATCTACACAGAGGGCATGGGTGCAAAAACATAAAAAACACAAGCACGCCTCTGAAGGGCTAAGGGCTTGGCATGGATTGTTTTATGGGTTCAGTTCCAGACAGATGCCCCCATAGAAAACAGAACTGATATGACCCAAGGCTCTGGTGTGGGGTCTCTGGGCCCCTCTCCAGCCTAGAGAGGGAGGTATACATGCCCTCAGGGAGGTGCCCACACAAAAAGCTTTCAGCAGCATTTCTTGTAATTCTCCTTTTGCCTGAACTGTAGGGGCTGCCACATCACCAGTCTGAAGAAATCAGCACAATGAAATTGCCTAGCCAGAAGGCCGCTGCTTCCCCAAAGGGCCCTGAACACATGGCCAGTTGCCCCCACAGCCTGAGGGGTGTCGGGGGTGTGTGTGTGTGAATCTGAAGACTAGGGTTCAAATTTCAGTGCTGACATTTTCTTGCTGTGTGACCTTGGACAGGTCTCTTGACCCCTTCGAGCCTCAGTTTCCTCTTCTGCAAAACGGGAATAACTACCTACCTATGATCTCTGTGAGGATTAGGGAATGTGAGGCACTTCAAGTGTGAGAACAGAGTCAGTAAGTGGTATATGTATTTCTATGATGATATACATAAAAGTCCTTCTTAAACTGTGTCCTACTTTGGCAAAATGTTATTATTATTATTATTATAGATCTGCTGACTCCCCCTTGATCCTCCATGGCTCTTATAGAGACCAGTGTTTACGGCAACTATAAAATAAAGGTGTTTAAAATAAAGGTGTATAAAATAAACACTTAAAGGCCGCAGAGAACATGCCTTGCAGATTGCTCAAGGACATGATTAAACACTTTTGTAGAAGATGAAGTGTCCGTGACTCAAAGTCAGATGCAAGCCTGTTGGTTTTTGCTCCCCTAGGAGCATGCCTCTGCTTCCTCCCAGGAAGGGTGGAGGCTGGAGAGGTGGGGCAGTCTGCTCTAGCGGGGTCTGCCAACTTGCTCAAGACTCCGGAAATGTCTTTCTGGGGGAGGTTCCTCAGGGCCCTTGTGTCCAGGAGGGTGGAGGCTGCTGTGGGATGAGAAAGGCTTCAGAGGAGAAGCCTACATCCTGGCTTCCTGCATCTTACCCCCACCCCACTCCCCAACCCACCCCCCCCACTCCCCAACCCACCCCTCCCACTCCCCAACCCACCCCCTCCCCCACCATGCCCCGCCCCCGGACCCCTGCAGGAGACTGGTGCCTGTTCATTAAGGCAACTCCCCTCCCCCCACATCCACTGCAGGGGCAGGCCCAGAAGAGGCCCACTGAGTGTGCTGAACCAAAGGCATTCTTCTGACAACCTGGTTCTTTGGACACTTGGGAATCCTGTCAACGGAAGGCTTCCTTGGTACTCCTAGTCTGAGGTTGATCTGGCAACTGTGTCATTCAGCTACAGGTTCTGGCGTAGTCAGGGCTATTGGCTCTCCCAGAGATGGGAGAGGAGGGAGAGAAGCGCAGAAGCAAAAGCAAACACACCCTTCCCCAAAGAAAGTGCTTAGCAGCATAAAACACACAGAAGGTTCTCTGGGGAAATTATGAATGATTATCATAAACCATTAAAAAGAAGTATTTACCATGGCAGTGTACAGACACATTCAGTAACTGCATTATTAGGGCAGTTCTCAAGCACTGAGCATTCACTATGTATCCAGCATTATGCTAAGGGCTATATATTCCTTTTCTCACTTAATGATAAAATTCAATGTACTTACTGACACATTCATTCAGTAGATACCCAATGTGCCTGGCAGGGCATCAGGTACTGAGGATACAGGTGACAGAGACATGGAACCCACCCTTGGAGGGTAGGGAGCAGAGACTGACAAGCACACTGTGATTAGAACATAATGTTAACTGTCTGCAAAAAGCGTTGAGGGCTCACAGAATCCAGCTGGCAAAGTCCTGGAAGGCTGCCAAGAGGAAGTTAGCAAGGAGGTGACAGTGGAGTGTGGCTGGAGAGTATAAGCAGGAATGTGTCAGGTGAACAAAAGTAGGCAGGGATGCCTCTGGTGCTGCTGAAGTGCACAGCACAAGGTGGGCACTGGGCGCACAGGCAGAGGTGAGACCAGGAAGGACAAGGCCTGAATCTGGTGCTAAAAAGCTGGGCCTGGGACATGGAGGGCGGCCATGGAAGGGGGTGCGGCTCAGGCTCTCATTTGAGAAAGCTCGCTTGGGCTACAGTGAAGAGGTGGGGTCTGCGGTGGCAGGCTGGGACACGCGGACACTGGAGAGGAGGCTGCTGTGGTTGTCCAGCTAAGAGTGGAGGCCTGACCCAAGACAATAGCAGTGAGGGCCTGGATCTGATGTGCACGCCAGAAAGCAGACATCGCCGGCCAAGGCGACTGACTGGACTGGCTATCTGAGATTCAGGAAGGGGCAAATGGTAAATGAAGGCCATTGGCTGAGGGAAGGAAAAGTGGGGAGAAGGATAAAGGCAGATGAGCTCGGTCTGTAATGCATCTGGGTACTAGGGTCTAGGAGGTGGCTGGCCACAGGTCCTGCCCTCGCCCACGGGGGTCCCTGTCAACTGATGGTGAAGCATAATGGACACGCTACAGCCCTGTGGGTGGTTTTCTGTCTCAGTTCTAAAACCTGCCAGTCACAGTCCTGGCTGCAATATGGGTGTGGGAGGGTATGAGCTCCAGGACTCCTCCATGCTGAGACGTTTTAGGATTTGGGTTCTTATGGGTCACCTGGGGGTGAAGGTTCTGCCTTATAGAAACATGGGATAAGATCACAGATCTACTCGACTCACAGCACAAAAGCATTTATGTCAGAAGCAACAACAATAACTGCATTTTCTCATTAACCTTCCTCACAGGTTGTGAAATTTCTTGAAATCTTCGCATAATTGCCATCATCATAATATTAGCTGACGTCTACTGAACTCTGACAATGCTCAGACGTCATTCCAACCACTTAAGCTGCGTAGATTCATTTAATCCTTATAATAACCCTAAGAAGTAGGTATAGTTTATTAACCTCATTTTACAGGGAAGGAAATTGAAGCTCAGAAAGGTTAAGCAACTTGCCTAAGATTACACACGATGAGGATCTAAAGCCAGCCAGCATGGCCTCAGAGCCAGCCATCCCTGCCATGGATGCTATACTGTTGCCCTAGCTGATCCTGAGTCACATCCCTGACTCCTCCCATTCACTCCCAACAGGAGGGTAGAGGCTTGGTCACCAAAAGCCCTGGGTGTGTGAATAGAAGGCAAGCCTGTTGGGTACCTAGCTCAAGGCGCAGGGTAGGCCCATTCCCAGCCAGGGCAGCGTCGGGGGCAGCAGGAGGTGCAGGCAGGCTGTTGTGGAACTCCCAGCGCTTCATCTGCAGCTGCTGCAGCCAGTACAGCATCACTTGCTTGGTGGCAGCCTGAGAAGCACAAGGGTTAGTTGGCAAGGTCCTGTGCCCACACGGTGGGACTGGGTGAGGGATGTGAGAAGGTCATGGGAAGTTTGGCAACTCTCTCCTTCCTGAGAAAACAAAAAACTGCCACTGTGGATAGGTGTCCATCTTTGAAACACCACATGCTCCTCGGTCATAGAAGATAACGAGGCTCTGATCTTCCACTCAGAGATATCTTAACCTTTCTGGGCCTCAGTTTTTTCATCTGTACTATGGTGATGATAACACTCGGTCCATAAGGTGGTTATGAGGGTGAAATGAGGGAAGGAAAGTGTCCAGCAGAGTTCCTGACATGCAGCAGGAGCTCCAAATGTGCTCACTGGATAAAAGAGTTTGGAGACATTGAGAGAGAGGGAGAGAGCTTTGAAATTCTCACTTGGCTGGGGCCCGGGTAGCATCACTACCTTCTTGTGTGACATCTCAGTGTCCTAGTCAACTTTGTGGAGTGAGGAGAATCCCTCACTTTCTGAGGATGATACGACTGGGACCTGGAAAGTCATATGCGCTCAACAACAATTCAGTGGCACCTCCAGGCAGCCCACACAAGGTACGCCTGACACTGGTCATCAGTCCCCCAGTACTGGATGGTCCACACACCTACTCTCACATCCATTACGTTGCCTGATCCTCCACTGGGGAAGCAGGGTAGGAGTGCTTGGCCCCTTCTATAGATGGAGAAACTTGGAGAAACTAAGGCTGTGAGGTGGCCCAGGCAGGTGGTGGTAGAGCTGGTCCCAGAACCCGGGTCTCCCACTTCTAAGCCAGAGACCTGTTATAATTTATGGCCAGGAGATTGTGACTTACAGAGAGAAGGCCTGGGATCAGATGGGCTGCAGAAGCTGGGCGGCTCGCTAGGATTGGTAAGCCTCACAGAGATGACCACAGTCAAGGCCATGTGAGAATATAAGCAAGCAACCAGGGCAAGCCCTCTTCTCAAGAGGGCCAGGGGTGAGGTGTGCAGAAGGCTGGAGGCTCCATGAAAGGGGCCCTCAGCCTGCCATGGAGGGATCAAATCAGATAAAATGCTGTCCACCATTCTCTTTCTATATATCAACGCTTTCCATGAGAGACCTCAGCTTCTTCCAGGGCTTCACCATGACCTTGTGCTCACAAACTCCCACTCATACCCAAACATCCAATTTTATTAATTCTCTGGACATGTGTATATTGAGCATCTATGGTATGTGTCAGGGACTGTGGTAGGCAGTGGAGACACTGGTGAGCCCACATGGCCCCTCTCCTCTTAAAACTTAAGAATCTACCAAGGGGACATATGACTGCATGTCCTGTTGTTTCCTCATCTGGGGTTCCCTCCTGTCAGTGACTGGCCCAACCAGGCAGTCAGCCAGTTACACAAGCCATCCTTGACTCCTCTCTCATATCCATAGCCACCTGCATATGTCTCCTTTCCCAGTGCTACAACTCAGCCATCATTTTCTCCTGATGGACTCTCACCCACCCCCCACTGCAGCCTGGTCACAAGACTGGCCTAGTCATTAAAGTGCAACTAAAAGCTGTGAGCTATATCCAGGGGGCTCAATAGATTCTCCATTGGCTGGAAGTAGGGGTGGGAGGGAAGCAGTCTACTGGCACACTCCTCTTTGAGTGTGAATTCCAGAACTCCTAGCCCACACCAATCTTTCTTTCCAGTTAAGTTCTAGGCACTTTCACTGGACAAGAACTTTCTGATCTTGGTTCTGTCACTATGTGTGCTCAGTCAACAAATACGTGTTGCGCACCCACTAGATGCCAGCAGTGGTCTAGGCTGAGATTAATTCAGCAACTTGTGATGTGCCAGGTGCTCACATACCTTGTTTTAGTCTCACAAACTATCTCGGTACTAAGAGGTTAACTTGGCCAGAGTCACACAGTTAGTAAGTAGCTGATACAGAATTTGAATCCAAGCCTGTCTGATTTCAAAGCGCATGGCCTTTGCAATGCTTCAGGCTTTTCCAGTTAAATATGATAATAAAACAGAACTTACTGATGAGAAAACAGGTTTGGCTATGCTTCAATGAACAATGTAGGTTGATCAGTGAAACCTAAGCGTTTATCTCCCAATCTCTGCCAACGTTTTCTCAGCATTCACTCCCCTTGGCTACAACATCAAGAAAAGTAATTCAGAATCCAGGCCTTGAAAGAGGATTGCAAAGCTCGAATCTTGACTATACTTCAGCCCTAAGTAAGAAAGTTATGGTAACTGCCTAGTTTTTTGTTGTTAAGCTGGTTAAGTTTTGTCTGACTGTTTTGCAACCCAATGGACTGTATCCTAAAAGTTTTGATAGGGTACTGAGAAGTAGGGAAGCTATGAGATTCCAAGTGTGGGCTACACTACTTTTACTGGTGTGACTCAAACCAGTCCCTTTACCCCTTTATGACTCAGTTTTTTGATCCGTAATATAGGTCCATCATCCCGGCCTTTACTGCAGGAACCTAATGAGGAAATGGGTGTGAATGCGCTTTGAAAAACACAAAACCCTGGGCACCCAGGTTCACTGAGGTGATCGGGGTCGGTGATTATGATAGGTTTATTGTGACCACCCACCTGTGCTCGGCGGTGCCCTGGGATCCCATCCCGGCCAAAAAGGGAAAACAGTGCTCCATTTACCTTCAAGGTAATTATCCGGTTGGGAGTCTTGATTTCGAAAGTCCCCTCCTCGGCGTCCGCCTTGCAATCAAACACCGCACTGGAGAGGTCGATGCTGTCCAACGGATTCGCATCCTGCGCGGTCCGCGAATAATACAGGTGACATTTCCTCTCGTCGAAGAAGAACCAGCGGGATTTCCAGCCCCGAATGGGCCCCTTGCCACCAAACTTACTTAAATATCCACAAAGCTTTTGGGGGGTCGCCTCCAGGGGCCGGGTACAGCCCTCCGACTCCTCCGAGAGAGACACCTCGGGAACCTTGGCCGAGCCAGCAGGCTCTTCGGACCACAGGACGGAGGAACCAGACTCCGCGGGGTTCTCCTGCACGTCCTCCATCGCAGAGGGACTGGAGGTTAGTGGCCCAACCCCACTCAAATCTTGAAAACTCAGGTGATAACCTTCCAAAAGGGAGTGATCGGACGGGGGCGGGGCCAGTGGCGACCCGCCTCCAGGAGACGACGGAGGGACTCGGTTGGCTGCAGCTTGTGAGCCTCATAGATCGAAAGCCCGGTGGGGGCGGATGGCCACGCCCATTCGGGCCTCGGCCGCCAGGACACGCCCCGGCACGCCCTCTGCCGGCTCCTCCTTTCCCGCCTACTTCAGGCTTTTCCTCATTGCCTGTGCGCCATCTTTACTGGGGGCAGCTTCCGGCATGAGGCAGTCCACAGGTTGAAGGCGTGGTGTCTCTGAATTAGTTAACCCGCGGAAGGGAAACTGAAAGAGACGCGGGTCCTCCGGTACACTGCTCTGGTAACTCTCGTAATGGCGTGGAAGGCTGGTCCTTTCTCGCGCCTCATGGGCCTCTTGCCTTTTCTCCCCAGGTACCGCTCCGGTCACCGTCGGACGGCGGACCGCGCGGCCATTGGCTGAAAGGGACGCCCTGCTCAGTGTCGCCACATCCGGCACCGCTCTCGGCGTGTGGGGCTCGTTGGCTCATTACCCGCGGCTGTTTATTCGTGATTCACCCCTGACCGCGGCGGCCTCTCCGCCCTCCGTCCCAGCCTCCTTTTCTGGCTGCTTGCGTTACCTGGGGCGTCTGGTCCGGCTGCTACCCTGAAGGAACCCGGTGCCTGACTGGGGTTGGACTCAGCATATTGTGTACACAGACAAATGTGTACCTAGGCCCTGACTAACTCGCTCAACTTCATGTCTCATTCTACCACTTGACCTTAAGTTTTTCCCCTAATCTCCTGTCTTAGGCGCATCTCTTCTCTTGGGCTGTAGAACCCATTTCTGTCAACCTCTTTCGAGGCATCACGGTGCCCTAGCCCTTTCTTAGCTCCTCTCCCTTTAGCTTCTCTTTCTCTCCTGCTGCTAAGTCGCTTCAGTCGTGTCCATCTCTGTGCCCAACAGGCTCCTCTGTCCCTGGGAGTCTCCAGGCAAGAATACTGGAGTGCGTTGCCATTTCCTTCTCCAATGCATGAAAGTGAAAAGTGAAAGTGAAGTCGCTCAGTCGTCCTCGACTCTTAGCGACCCCATGGACTGCAGCCTACCAGGCTCCTCCATCCATGGGATTTTCCAGGCAAGAGTACTGGAGTGGGGTGCCATTGCCTTCTCCAGTCCTTAACAAAATTCTCGTTTCCGGGTAAATTATGACCAGAGACTGAGATTGTCTTTGCCAGTACAGTAATTTTTTAAATACAGGTTCACTGCAGAAATTATAATAACAGTATTTCCCAAGTCCCTAGTATATGGGATAATGTCTCTTAATAAGCTAATGAAAAGAAGTAACATCCTCCAAACTGTAAAAGGGCCACAAGGTTAAAACTGTTTTGATAGATGATTTCTAAAACTGTTTTTCCTATCTTCCCCTTGTGTTGCTGGGAACTAAATTTGCATTCTTTGTTACTGATTAATGCTGGCGGGCCTTCTTGCTAGTTTTGCTTGTTCCTTTTAACCCCAGTCTCAAGACTTTCCTTAAATACTCCTGGTTTCTCCCAGAAAGCAGTTCAGTAATTTTCAGGAAGTTAGTCTGCTACTGTCCTCATTTGCTGTCAAATAAATATATTTCATTTTCCTTTATCCTTAGAACCTTCTTATTATCCTCAGTCTGTATTGGGAAGGAGGACCGAATTTTCAGTTACAAAATCAGTGATATGTTAATTATACTGTTGTTCCAGCCAAAGAGGGGTTTGAAAGCAATAAAATCCAAATTTAGTTCAGGTGTACCTTTCTATGAGTTGGTTCCTGGTATAGTCAGTCATTCCTTCCAGTTGGGTATCAGGGTTAGGACCCATTACCAATGTTGGTAGAGGTTGCTCCCGAGGTTATTCCTCCAGGGACCCTTACAGGGCTTGTGCCACTGCCTACAAGGACTAGCACTGCCAGGTTAGGAACAGATCTCCCTTCTTTTCTGAGTTTAGTTCAGTTTAGATGCTCAGTTGTTTCTGACTCTTTGTGACTCCATGAACCGCAGCACGCCAGGCCTCCCTGTCCATCACCAACTCCTGGAGTTCACCCAAACTCATGTCCATCAAGTCGGTGATGCTATCCAACCATCTCATCCTCTGTCATCCCCTTCTCCTCCTGCCCCCAATCCCTCCCAGCATCAGAGTCTTTTCCAATGAGTCAACTCTTCGTATCAGGTGGCCAAGGTATTGGAGTTTCAGCTTCAACATCAGTCCTTCCAATGAACAGCCAGGACTGATTTCCTTTAGGTTGGACTGGTTGGATCTCCTTGCAGTCCAAGGGACTCTCAAGAGTCTTCTCCAACACCATCAATTCTTCACCATCAATTCAACACCATCAATTCAAAAGCATCAATTCTTCAGCGCTCTCTTTTCTTTATAGTCCAACTTTCATATCCATACATGACTACTGGAAAAACCATAACCTTGACTAGACGGACCTTTGTTGGCAAAGCAATGTCTCTGCTTTTGAATATGCTATCTAGGTTGGTCATAACTTTCCTTCCAAGGAGTAAGCGTCTTTTAATTTCATGGCTGTAGTCACCATCTGCAGTGATTTTGGAGCCCAGAAAAATAAAGTCTGACACTGTTTCCCCATCTATTTGCCATGAAGTGATGGGACCGAATGCCATGGTCTTAGTTTTCTGAATGTTGAGTTTTAAACCAACTTTTTCATTCTCCTCTTTCACTTTCATCAAGAGGCTCTTTAATTCTTCTTCACTTTCTGCCATAAGGGTGGTGTCATCTGCACATCTGAGGTTATTGATATTTCTTCCGGCAATCTTGATTCCAGCTTGTGCTTCCTCCAGCCCAGTGTTTCTCGTGGTGTACTCTGCGTATAAGTTAAATAAGCAGGGTGACAATATACAGCCTTGACGTACTCCTTTTCCTATTTGGAACCAGTCTGTTGTTCCATGTCCAGTTCTAAATGTTGCTTCCTGACCTGCATACAGGTTTCACAAGAGGCAGGTCAGGTGGTCTGGTATTCCTCTTCCAGAATTTTCCACAGTTTATTGTGATCCACACAGTCAAAGGCTTTGGCATAGTCAATAAAGCAGAAATAGATGTTTTTCTGGAACTTTCTTGCTTTTTTCCATGATCCAGCGGATGTGGGCAATTTGATCTGTGGTTCCTCTGCCTTTTCTAAAACCAGCTTGAACATCAGGAAGTTCATGGTTCACGTATTGCTGAAGCCTGGCTTGGAGAATTTTGAGCATTACTTTCCTAGCGTGTGAGATGAGTGCAATTGTGCGGTAGTTTGAGCATTCTTTGGCATTGCCTTTCTTTGGGATTGGAATGAAAACTGACCTTTTCCAGTCCTGTGGCCACTGCTGAGTTTTCCAAATTTGCTGGCATATTGAGTGCAGCACTTTCACAGCGTCATCCTTCAGAATTTGGATTACCGTATTTTTCTTCAATACTGTATAAATTCCAATTTCCATAAATCTGGATCCACATGATCAATATTGCTAGAGTTACTTTGGTTTTAAAGTAATTTGTGTGAAACTACAAGCACAGAGGGTGGGACACAGTAAATGTTAACTATAATTAAAACTCAGTAAAGACGACCTTGAGGCAAAAGGCAGTAAACCACAGACAGGATGGTAGATTATATAGTAGAATTCACACCATGTAAAACTTGGAAATACTACAATTACAACTGGAGATTTTAGCACCACTTTTAGCCTTTGTGAGATTTGCTGGAAGACAGCCACAAAAAAAACAAAGATACAGAGATCAGAATGCAATGATAAGGTTGAATCAATTAAATAGGGATTACTTAGTTTTTTTATATTATGCTCCATGTCATTTTGACATGGAGACATTTTTGTTATCTAGAAAGATTTCATGCCAGCAAATACTTTGTCATGAAAATTTGAAAATAATAACAAAGTTAACCAATCTAATCTCTTGGAAGTAAAAACAAATTTTCTAAATAGCTATTGGGTAAAAAGGAAAGTAGCTGCCATTATGAACTATTTGGTGGAGGAAGTTAAAGACAGTAAAAGCTGTGCTTATCAATATTCAGCTTGAATGCTTAGTCACTGGTGTCATATGGACCTCCAGTATTTGAATTCTAGCAGCAATGATTATTAATTGTGTGATCTTGGGACATAGACTAGAACACTGCCATTCTTGTGGGTAAAGAGTTGGAAGGGGTATTGCACGTTTCTCAACTTTTTCATCCTGTTACAGGTTGAATTGTCACCCTTAAATTCATATGTTGAAGTTCCAACCCCAGTATCTCAGAATGTGACAGTGTTTGGAGATAGGGCCTTTAAAGAAGTAATTAAGGTAAAATGAAGTCAGTAAGGTGGGCCCTACTCCAGTTTGACTCATGTCTTTATAAGAAGAGATTGACACACACATACACACCCACACATGCATGGGTGCTAAGATCTGGGGAAGACAGCCATCTACCAACCAAGAAGAGTGACCTTAAAAGAAACAGCCCTGTTGACACCTTGATGTTGGATTTCTAGCCTCCACGATTGTGAGAAAATTAATTTCTGTTGTTTAAAGCCCAGTGTTTCTTTAGGGCAATCCTAGTAAACTAATACATTCCCTGAACGACAAAGAGCTTCCTTGGAAACCCATCACAGCACAGTTCATAATGAATTAGAGCAGCCATGAAAACCCTCTGAAACTTTATTTTATAAACATAAATAGCTGCAAATTCATATCAGTTTAATATAAAGTATTTTACATTAATTTCTAAAAAGCTGAACAGTGGAACCCTACTCCCAACCACTTCCACGCCGAGGGATGGAGGAGAGGCAGGGTTACAGGCCCCAGCTGGGGTGCTATGTGTCCGGAAACCTGGTCACTAGAATTTTCATTGGCCCTTTATAACCTCTCTGGGTTTTGGTTTCCTCATCAGTAAAATAAGGATAACAATTCCTCCTCAGGGCATCCCATTGAGTGTTTGTGCAGACTAAAAAGTAACTATGGAAAATTTAGGGGTTGGTATCCCTAATCTGCAGTAATGTTAACATGCTCATGGTGGGAATTCCATGATGGGCCAGTGGTTGGGCCTCTGTGCTTCCACTGCAGTGGGCACGAGTTCCATCCCCAGTCAAGGAACTTGGATCCCTCAAGTTGCAAAAAAACCAGAAAAACATGCTCTGGATTGCTCCAGGGGAAAAGAAGAGGAAGACGGTAAAAATAGATTTAACTTTTAGGTTTAGGGATATTAGAGGGAAACTTCTGTTAATCTGGATGCATTAATTGCTGTGTGTTCTAGTGGATGCACTTCTGGTTATTGCATCAAAATACAGTAACATCCTTCCTCTTCTTCCCCCTCAAAATTTAGTAACATCCTTCCCCTTGAAGAATGCAAAGCTAGAGGCTGTCAGAAAGCGACACCTTGTGGCCTTTGTGGTGTACTGTCCTGGGGTATATTGGGCGTTCCCAGGCTCTGAAAAAGTTGGCTTAAAACTCAACATTCAGAAAACTAAGATCATGGCATCTGGTCCCATCACTTCATGGCAAATAGATGGGAAAACAGTGGAAACAGTGACAGACTTTATCTTTTGGGGCTCCAAAATCACTGCAGATGGTGACTGCAGCCATGAAATTAAAAGACGCTTGCTCCTTAAAAGAAAAGTTATGACCAACCTAGACAGCATATTAAAAGCAGAGACATTACTTTGCCAACAAAGGTCCATCTAGTCAAGGCTATGGTTTTTCCAGTGGTCATGTATGGATGTGAGAGTTAGACTGTGAAGAAAGCTGAGCGCCGAAGAATTGATGCTTTTGAACTGTGGTGTTGGAGAAGACTCTTGAGAGTCCCTTGGACTGCAAGAAGATCCAACCAGTCCATCCTAAAGGAAATCAGTCCTGAATATTCATTGGAAGGACTGATGCTGAAGCTGAAACTCCAATACTTTGGCCACCTGATGCGAAGAGCTGACTCATTTGAAAAGACCCTGATGCTGGGAAAGATTGAAGGCAGGAGGAGAAAGGGATGACAGAGGATGAGATGGTTGGATGGCATCACCGGCTCAATGGACATGAATTTGAGTAAACTCCGGGAGTTGGTGATGGATAGGGAGGCCTGGCGTGCTGCAGTCCATAGGATTGCAAAGAGTTGGACACGACTGAGCAACTGAACTAAACAGGCTCTTTTGCTAAAGGGCTTAAAGTGAAGTAAAAGTCGCTCAGTGGTGTCCAACTCTTTGTGACCCCATGGACTGTACAGTCCATGGAATTTTCCAGGCCAGAATACTGGGGTGGGTAGACTTTCCCTTCTCGAGGGGATCTTCCCAACCCAGGGATCCAACCCAGGTCTCCCGCATTGCAGGCAGATTCTTTACCAGCTGAGCCACAAGGGAAGCCTCAAAGAGCTTAAAAGAGGTACCAAATAATGTTCCCCTTTCCCCACAATATATTGTAAACAGGAAGGTTAATAATTTGACATCTTTAAAACATATATATTTTACATATTCCTTCAGCCTGTTTTTTAGTGAAGGGTAGAGAAACAGATTTTCTTTTAACGAAATCATGTATTTCTTTGTATTCAATATAAGGGTTGATTACATGCACTAAAGAACATTTTTTATTAAGTAATTTGGAGTTGCCTTCAATATTGAGTTTTTTTACTTATTAATACTTTGCGACAATTTCAGTTCTCTTATTAAGGAAGGAGTACAGTCCTATTTAAAATAGGATTTAAAAATTTTAGGCTTTCTGGTCAGGAAAATGTCATCATATAATGTCTAACATTTATTTTTGAGTAATATTTTCAATTGATAATAAGCCCAGAGAATTAATGTTTATTTGACAGTTTTTATTTTTAAATATATTTATGATTTTGTTCTTTCAGTGTTGCTGCTGCTGCTGCTAAGTCGCTTCAGTCATGTCCGACTCTGTGCGACCCCAGAGATGGCAGCCCACCAGGGTCCCCCATCCCTGGGATTCTCCAGGCAAGAACACTGGAGTGGGTTGCCATTTCCTTCTCCAGTGCATGAAAGTGAAAAGTGAAAGTGAAGTCGCTCAGTTGTGTCCGACTCCTAGCGACCCCATGGACTGCAGCCTACCAGGCTCCTCCGTCCATGGGATTTGCCAGGCAAGAGTACTGGAGTGGGGTGCCATTGCCTTCTCCTGTTACTGAGATATAATTGACTTATAGCACTGAATAAATTTAAGGTGTATAGCATAATGATTTGAGTTCATACATCATGAAGTGATTATCATAATAAGTTTAGGAACATCCATTATCTCATGTAGTTACAGAATTAAATAGAAAATTTAATGGAAAAATATTTTTTCCTTGTAAAGAGAATTCAGGATTTACTCTCTTAACTTTCATATATAACATACATACAGCAGTATTAATTATCTTTATCATGGACATTTTATCCCTAGTACCTATTTATCTTATAACTGAAATTTTGTACCTTTGACTTCCTTCATCCATTCCCCACCATACCCTACTTCTGACAACCATAAATCTAATCTCTTTTTATGAGTTTGTTTGTTTTTGAAGTATAATTGACTTAAGACACTGTGTTAGTTTCTTATACACAACATAGTGATTTGATATTTCAGTACATTTCAAAGTGATCACTGCAGGAAATCTATTTATACTCTGTCCCCATACAAAGATTAAATAATTATTGATTATATCCCCCAGACTGTACATTACATTCTTGTGACTCATTTATTTTGCAACTGGAAGTTTGTACCTCTTAAATCTCCCTCACCTATTTCTCTCCCCCCTCAACCCCCTCTTCTCTCGCAACCACCTGTTTGTTCTTTGCATCTGTTTCAAAAACCCTGATTCTGTTTTGTTATATTTATTAATTTGTTTTATTTAGTTTAATTTTTTGGCCACACCACCTGGCATGAAGGATCTTAGTTCCCCAACCATGGATCAAACCTCTCCCCCTGTAGTGGAAGCTAGGAGACTTAACCACTGGATTGTCAGGGAAATCCCACTTTTCTTTTTTTAGATTCTGCATATAAGTGAAATCATACAGTGTTTACTTTTCTCTGTCTGATTTTGTTTTTACTTAGCATAATGGCCTAGCTTTATCTGTGTTGTCACTAATGGCAAGAGTTCATTCCTTTTTGTGGCTATGTAATATTCCATTGTGTATATATGCCAGATCTTCTTTATCCATTAATCTGTTGATGGGCACTTAGCTTGGTTTCATATCTTAGCTATTATAAATAATGCTACAGTGAACATAGAGATGCACGTATTGTTTTCAAATTAGTGTTTGCTGGATTGTATGGTAGTTCTATTTTTAATTTTTTGAGGAATCTCCTAGTGGCTGCACCAATTTACATTCTCACCAACAGTGCATGAGGCTTCTCTCTTGTGCACAACTTTACCAACACTTACTATTTGTTATTTTTTTGATAATAGCCATTCCTATGGATGAGGTGATAGCTCATTGTAATTTTAATTTGCATTTCCCTGATGATTATGATATTGGGCATCTTTTCATATGCTTGTTGGCCATCTGTATGTCTTATTTGGAAAAATGTCTGTTCAGATCTCTGCTGCCCGTTTATTAATTGGATTGCTTGTTTTTTAAATGTTGAGTTGTATGAGTTATTTGTGTATTTTGAATCTTAACCCCTTATCATATAAGTTGCTTGTAAATATTTTCTTTCATTCAGTTGGCACCGTTTTTGTTTTGTTGATAGTGTCCTTCACTGTGCAAAAGTTTCTTGGTTTGAAGTAGTCTCATTTGTTTACTTTGGTTTTGTTTCCCTTGCCTAAGGAAACGTCCCCCCAAAAAAAAATGCTGCTAAGATTGATGTCAAAGAGCATACTCCCTATGTTTTTTTAAGTCTTTAATCCATTTTGAGTTTATTCTTGTGCATGCTGTGAGAAAGTATTCCAGTTTGGTTATTTTTGCATGTAGCTGTCTAGTTTTCCCAAATACATAATTTTAAGGGAATTTTATTTAAATTTATTTTTTAGTTTTACTTAAACACACAAGTCATTTGCAAATAAGATTCTCACTGACAGTTTTCCTATAAAAATATTGAAGTAGGCAGACAGAGAAACAATGTTTAGTTTTGCATGTATACTTCATAATGTCACATGATCTCAGAAGTTAAGATAGGCTTCCCAGCTACCTGGCAGGGTCACTGTAACATAACAAGTGTCCACTACGTTGATCAAATTTTGCATGATTGAACATAATGGAAACTCAGTTCCATGTGTCCAGCACACACTGCATAGCATTTAGTTGTAGACTCTTGAAAGAAATGACCTGACATTGAACAGTTTTATTTTATATTCCCTTTCGAATTCTGAATGTAAACCAGATTCTGGAAAAGGAACTTCAGTTCCAAGGAAACTTTCCTTTTTAATTGTTTTATATTTTAAAGAATCAAATAATGTGGGAGAGTATTTTTTGTTTAATTTTCACTGATTTGTAAACGAGAGAAATGAAAATCCGAACCTCTTGTATTTTGTGTTCTTGGTGGGCTTGGCCAGAAATGTAGCCACATCAGTTAATGGGTAGGGAAAAGAAATTCCTATGGGAAACTATCAAATCTGGCACTTTCATCATTTCTCCTCTAGCATCTCTGGAGTTAGACTGTCTGGATTTAAATTCTGGCCCTATCATCACTAGATGTGTGACTTTGGACAAGTTAGTTAACCTCTCTGTGCCTGAGTTTCTTCTTCTGTATTTCTGAGGATAATCTTTTTTAAGAAATTAAAAAGTATATTTTTTTGTTTGAAGTACAGTTAATTTGCTCAGTCCTATCCGACTCTTTGTGACCACATGGACTGTAGCCTACCAGGCTCCTCTGTCCATGGGATTTTCCAGGCAATAGTCCTGGAGTGGATTGCTATTTCCTTCTCCAGGGGATCTTCCCAACCCAGGGATCAACCCGGGTCTCCCGCATTGTAGACAGACGCTTTACCATCTGAGCCCATCTGAGTCCCATTTGGCTTCCCTGGTGGCTCAGACGGTAAAGCGTCTTTCTACAATGCAGGAGACCTGGGTTCCATCCCTGGGTGGGGAAGATCCGCTGGAGAAGGAAATGGCAATCCACTCCAGGACTATTGCCTGGAAAATCCCATGGACAGAGCAGCCTGGTAGGCTACAGTCCATGGAGTCACAACGAGTCGAACACGACTGAGCGACTTCACTTTTCACAGTTAATTTACAATGTTGAGTTTCAAGTATACAGCAAAGTGATTCAGTTATAACTAAGGATAATCTTAATACCTATTCTGTAGTGTTTTTACATGTGAGATAAACCACCTAAAGTGCTTACATAGTGTCTGGCCTATAGAAAGCATGTAGTAAGTGTTGGCTACTATTATTAGTATGAGTTTTAGGAATCATAGGTTTTTTGAGCTAGTAGGACTCTCAGCATTCTTTTGATCCAAAATTGTCCAAAATCTCTAATTTTTATTCCAGTCTAGCAGATAAGATGGTTTTTCTATTTATTGCAGGTCATTAACAGGATGCTCTGAACTCTTCTAAAAGGTAGTCAACTAGATAGTAATCTTCCTTCAAGGAGGAATAATGTTTCTTTAAAAATGTAAATGCTTTTGAACTGTGGTGTTGGAGAAGACTCTTGAGAGTCCTTTGGACTGCACGAGATCAAACCAGTCAATCCTAAAGGAAATCGGTCCTGAATATTATTGGAAGGGCTGATGCTGAAGCTCCAATATTTTGGCCACTTGATGTGAAGAACTGACTCATTGGAAAAGACCCTGATGCTGGGCAAGATTGAAGACAGGAGGAGAAGGGGACGACAGAGGATGAGATGGTTGGATGGCATCACCGACTTGATGGACATAAATTTGAGCAGGCTCCGGGAGTTGGTGAGGGACAGGGAAGCCTGGCGTGCTACAGTCCTGAGGTCGCAAAGAGTCGGACACAACTGAGCAACTGAACTGAACTGAACTGAAAGACATAAAGTGGCCACTGTCCTGGAGGTGGTGTGCATGGTGATGGGCGCATGACCCGTTAGTCCATGCACGTTTCAGGAGCTGCCTTTCTCCTTTCCATTGGGTTATTGGGAATCTCGCTCAAGGGCTGAGTGCAAACAGCCATTTGGTGATTTTCTGTGCTGTTCACATGCACTGCAAATCTTTGGGAGCACAGAGAGAGAGGGAGGATTGAGATAACATAGCTCTATCCTACTGTTTCAAGTGAAGGTTGAGAGTTAGTAGAATACAGCCAAAGTCACTTGATCACTCACCTGCAGAGAAAAGGCAAGTAATAATATACATGGGTTAAGTGGGTTGAGTACAAGGGGAAAACCCTGTAGTGCAGGCAGAGTAATAAATGTCAGTGGACACTTGGCTGTGATATTGGGTAGAGTGGGGAGTGGTGCTGGCCATGGTGAGCTAAAGAACATAAGACCTGTGGAAAGGAGCACCTCTGCTCAGCTCTGTTTCAATAGCAACAACAAAACACTCTGAAGGCAAACAGTGTACAAATAAGAGCAAGTACATCTGTTTGCCCCATATGACATGCATGTCACCAGTTTGCAACCTCCAAACAAAGGTCTTTGGGCTTACGCATTCCAACTTCTCACCTGATATAGGGATTCCCTCTCTAGCCTCCCTATTTGAACACTTCCGGAGAGTGGCCACTTCCTCATGAGGCTCTCTGCTGAACCGAAACTGTCTCTTTGAACTGGCTGCAGGTTGTCCTCCTTTGTCCCTTTGTAGAGATGAGGAGTAAGACACATCTTTGCTAGATGATGACTTCCCGCAGGAGGTAATAGTTGTCATGCTGGGCTTCCCCGCTGCCCCCGTCTTTCTTCAGCTGTGACATGACATGGTTTCTGGGCCTCACTCTCTGGTTCCTGTCCTCCAGAGCTGCTTGTCCAGAAGCCTCATGATGAGAACTGCAGGTATGAGGGTAAGGCAGCTCTTGTACACACTTTGTAACTTTGATCTCCAAGAGGCCAAGCAAATAGGGACGTCTGTCCTGCCAAGTCCTATCTTCCTCCTTTGACATATTTTGGGTCCATCAGAGAATGGGGAAAGAAAGATCTCACTTTTGCAAAGCCATCTGGAAAAGTGGAGGGGTTTTACTGAGAAAGGAGTTTCTTTGAAGATGATAGGTGTTTACTCTGGGACCCTGAGATGCTCAGAACAGAAGGAGATACAGAAGCCTACTCTGGAAGCTCAGCCTTCTCCTCTCTCCTCAGCCTCTTAAGATAGCTGAAACCCCCACAACCTTCCTCAGTGTCCATTCAGCCCATGGGAAACCTATATCCTATTTTAATCCACTTTATGGGAATGCTACTGGCTACTCTGGCCCTCCTCCTCCCCTCAGGCTGGGCCATCTTTTCCAGCCCCTTTCTCCACACTCTAGCAGCACCAGCTCTAGGCATTGGGCAGTCCAATGGTTCTGAAATTTCAGATAAAAGGTGTTGCCAGTCCTTTATTGCTGAAGGGGAGAAGGTATGTACAAATACTTCGGGTGCCCCTAGTCTTACAGGGGCAGGAGAACATGTCTAATGCCCACCCTGCTCCCTAGGGAATGGGAAAGTGATGGCTGTTGCTCCATGAACTCTACAGTTTCTTACTTCCTCTACTTTTGACCAACAAGTCCCCACTCTACCATCCTTCAGGCTGTATGTATGGGGTCAGAAGTGATTAGTGAGTGAACATGCATGTTGGGCCTGCTCTGCAGAAATCACATGAAATCACAACTCCGTATAGGCCCTTCATTAAGATAACAGCCTCACATCTGGTGGCCCTTTGAACTCAGAATGGAGGCTCTAAAATCAAATCCAGAAATGCTGGTAGCAGTCCACCATGCTTTCCCAGTGCTAAGTTAGAAGTTACTTTGAAGTAACCTCTACAAACAGTGGGAAGAGGGTGGCCTGGATTTTCTCCCTTCCCTGGGTTCTTCCCATACAGTGCAGACTGCTTGAGCTTTGATAAATGTGCATGAGACACTTTCTCTAGTTTCAAGAAATGGTCTAGGTAGAATTGTTATATGGATTTCCCCCTATTGGGTGAGCCATTGTAGCATGAAGTTGTGAGAGGGAAGGGGTTCAATGCATGGGTTTCCTCTTTTTAAAAAAACTTTATTGAAGTATAGTTGATATACAGTGTTGAATTAACTTCTGCTGTACAGCAGAGTGACTCAGTTTTATACATATATCTATGTTCTTTTGGGAGAAGGCAATGGCACCCCATTCCAGTACTATTGCCCAGAAAATCCCATGGACAGAGGAGCCTGGTAGGCTGCAGTCCATGGGGTCTCTAAGAGTCGGACACGACTGAGCGACTTCACTTTCACTTTTCACTTTCATGCATTGGAGAAGGAAATGGCAACCCACTCCAGTGTTCTTGCCTGGAGAATCCCATGGACGGAGAAGCCTGGTAGGCTGCAGTCCATGGGGTCGCACAGAGTCGGACACGACTGAAGTGACTTAGCAGCAGCAGTAGCAGCATATGTTCTTTTTCATATTCTTTTTCATTCTGGTTTATCATAGGATATTGAATATGCTTCCTTATGCTATACAGTAGGACCTTGTTTATCCATCCTATATGTACTACTAGTTTGTATCCGCTGTTAATAATCTCAAACTCCAAATCCTTCCTTTCTCCACCTCCCTTCCCTTGGGAATCACAAGTCTGTTCTCTATGAATGTCTGTTTCTGTTTCATAGATATGTTCATTTTTGGGGTAGTTTAGATTCCACATATAAGTGATATCAAATGGTATTTGTCTTTCTGACTGACTTGGCTTAACAGGGTAATTTCTAGGTCCATTCATGTTGCTGCAAATGAAATTGCTTCATTCTTTTTTATTTCTGAGTCATACTACATTGCTTATATATGTAACACATCTTCTTTATCCGTTGATTTGTTGATGGACGTTTCGGTTGCTTCCGTGTCTTGGCTATTGTAAATAGTGCTGCTGTGAACACAGGGTACGTGTATCTTTTTGAATTATGGTTTTGTCTGGGTATATGCCCAGGAATGGGATTGCTGTATCATATGGCAACTTTATTTTTAGTTTTTTGAGCAATCTACAGACTGTTTTCTATAATGACTGCACCAGTTTATCTTCCTCCCAACAGCTTCCCTTTTCTCCACACCCTCTCCAGCATCTATTATTTGTAGACTTTTTAATGATGGCCATTTTGACTGGTGTGAGGTGGTTTCTCATTGTGGTTTTTCTTCCCTGGCTGCATTGGATCTTTTTTGCCGCTCGTGGGCTTCTCTCGTGGTGGTGTGTGGACTTCTCTCATTGTGGCTAATGGGATCTTAGTTCCCCAACCAGGGATTGAACCCAAGTCCCCTGCATTGGAAGGCAGATTCTTAACCACTATACCACCAGGGAAGTCCTTCATACAGCAGTCTTTATTTAAAGTCTATTTTGTCTGATATGAGTATTGCTACTCCAATTTTCATTTCCATTTGCATGGCATACCTTTTTGTATCCCCTCACTTTGTTTGTGTCCTTAGATCTGAAGTGAGTCTCCTGTAGACAGCATATATATGAGTCTTGGTTCTGTATCCATTCAGCCAGTCTCTGTCTTCTGGTTGGAGCATTTACTATATTTACACTTAAGATAGTTATTGATATGTTTGTTCTTGTTGCCATTTTGTTAAATGCTTTGGATTTGTTTTTGTAGCTGTTTTTTTTTTTTTTTTTTTAATTCCCTTTTTCTTTTGTTCTCTTGTAATCTGATGACTCTCTCTCTCTTTTTTTTTTTGGGTTGTGCCCTTGTGGCTTGCGGGATCTTAGTTCCCTAACCAGAGATTGAACCCAGGCTCCCACAGTAAAAGCGCCAAGTCCTAACTACTGGACTTCCAGGGAACTCCTTGACCATCAAGGATTGCTTTTTCTTTTGTGTGTGTGTGTGTATCTGTTGTAGATTTTTGGTTTGCAGTTAACATGAAATTTTGATATAGCAGTCTGTATATATACAAGATTGTTTTAAGTTGGTTATCTTAATTTCAACTGCATTTCCAATGTTCTGCATTTGTACTCTCCTCATGAAAGAGTATAAAACCTTGCTGGCTTTGATACCATATTTGTATGCACATGATTTCTTATCTCTACTGTATGTTTGCTTTTACCAATGGGCTTTTCCATTTGTAATTCTCTTGTTTCTAGAAAAGTTGTTAGAGAAGTTCCTTTAGCATTTGTTGCAGAGCTGGTCTGGTGGTGCTGAATTCTGTTAGCTTTTGCTTGTCTGTAAACCTTTTGATTTCTCTGTTGAATCTGAATGAGAGCTTTGCTGGGTGTAGAGTATTCTTGGTTGTAGGTTCTTCCCTTTCATCACTTGAAATATATATTGTGCCACTTCCTACTGGCCTGCATGATTTCTACTGAGAAATCAGCTGATAACCTTATGGTAATTCCTTTGTATGTTATTTGTTGCTTTTCCATTGTTGCTTTTAATTTTTTTTTTCTTTGTCTCATTTTTGTCAGGTTGATTATTATGTGTCTTGCTGTGTTCCTTTTTGGTCTATCCTGCCTGGGACTCTCTGCGCTTCCTGGACTTGGGTGACTGTTTCTTTTGCCATGTCAGGGAATTTTTCACATGTCAGTGAGTTTTTCACATTTTTAAAATCTCTTCAAATATTTTCTCAGGTCCTTTCTTTCTTCTCCTTCTGAGACCCCTATAATATGAATGTTGATGCATTTAATGTTGTCCCACAGGTTTCTTAGACTAACCTCATTTCTTGTCATTCTATTTTTTTTATTCTATTCCACAGCAGTGATTTCCATTAGTCTGTTTCCCAGGTCACTTAATTGTTCTGCCGCATTTATTCTGCTATTGATTCCTTCTAGTGTATTTTTCATTTCAGTTATTGTTCATGTCTGTTTGTTCTTTAAATCTTCTAGCTTTTTGCTAAATACTTTTTGTATTTTCTTGGTCTGTACCTCCATTCTTTTTCTGAGATCTTGGATCATCATTGTTCTGAATTCTTTTTCAGGTAGATTACCTATCTTCACTTCACTTAGTTATTCTTCTGGGGTTTTCTTTTGTTCCTTTGTTTGGAACATATTTCTATGTTATCTAATTTTGTTCAACTTTCTGTATTTGTGGACTCCTTTCTGCAAAGTGAAGGATTGTATGTCTTCTTGCTTCTGGTGTCTGCTCCCTAGTGGGTGAGATTAGGCCAGGGGCTTGTGCAGGCTTCTTGTGGGAGGTAACCACAAATAGGTTTACCTGTGTTTTCATTTTAAGATCATCTGCTGCTAAGTCACTTCAGTCGTGTCTGACTCTGTATGACCCTATAGACGGCAGCCCACCAGGCTCCCCCGTCCCTGGGATTCTCCAGCCAAGAACACTGGAGTGGCTTGCCATTTCCTTCTCCAATGCATGAAAGTGAAAAGTGAAAGTGAAGTCGCTTAGTCGTGTCCGACCCTCACCGACCGCATGGACTACAGCCTTCCAGGCTCCTCCATCCATGGGATTTTCCAGGCAAGAGTACTGGAGTGGGGTGCCATTGCCTTCTCCGTTAAGATCATCTAAAACAAATTAAATAGGTATATTCTGGGTCATCTGAGTCCAGCTAATTCTATTGAGGCTATTTGTTGTGCTGTGCTCAGTTGCTTCAGTCATGTCCTGACTCTTTGCGACTCCATGGACTGTATGTAGCCTGCCAGGCTCTTCTGTCCATGGGGATTCTTCAGGCAAGAAGACTGGAGTGGGTTGCCATACCCTCTTCCAGGGGATCTTCCCAACCCAGGGATTGAACCCAGGTCTCCCGCATTGCAGGTGGATTCTTTACCCTCTGAGCCACCAGGGAACCCCTAGGCTATTTAAAAAGTATAAAGGGTATATTCCGGCCTTGGACTGATGTGTTCAAATTTCCTCTCTCCATCCCAGCTGTGTGATACAGGACAGCACTTACACCCTGTGCCTGAGTGCCTTTAGCTGCAGAAGTGTGGCAATAATCGTTCCTACTCTGGGGTCCCCGTGAGATCTAGGTGAGATTATGCTTGCAAAGCCCTGCGCCTAGTGCTTAATGAGCATCAGCACTCAATCACCATTCGATTTGTGTATATTATCTGGATGGCCCCACGATTGTCAGTAGCTCATGAGAAAAAAACAAAGGTGGATTTAATAGAGAAGTGATGTGTTAGAGTTGAGTGAAGGCCAAATGATATTACAGTGTGCTGAATAAATGAAGTTTTCACAGTAGTTTAAATAAAGAAAAGCAGTGTGATAATTGAGTTATCACACCAGGCAGGCTGAACTCAAAGAGACACGCCTAGGAACAGTTGGTACTGTGCTTGTGTTAAGAGCTGCAACTTACTTTTCAGCAAAACCTCATTTATTCCTTTAAATCTGTGTTGTTAAGATGTTTTTATTGGTCTTGTCATTTTCTGTACATTTAAGTCTAAGTCTATTTGGCTTTTATATGGAAGATATAAGCATGAGTTTACATTTAGTTTGAACATATTTAGGTAACTTGCTGTATAATAAAGCAAGTTACCTAATGCATTTTAAAAGGTATCCCTGTGGTTTCAAGTACTACCCTAGGTCTTTTGCATTGGAATTCAGATGGAAGGAAGCAAATGTTCTTCCTCTTGGTGGAGGGCTCTAACTGTCCTGTTAGGGTGTGGTGGACCAGAGCAGAGACCTTGAGCATGACCTCAAAATCAAAGCCTGCCCAACTGACAGCTCTTCAACACCACCAGTCTGCAGGCTGGTGGCTTCTCCAGTTTTAACCCCCACCAGAGCTTTGTGTGTGGACTTGATTTTGTGATCCAGTTGACCACAGTGTTACTGGCTGTGTGCTAGTTGCTCCGTCATGCCCGACTCTTTGCAACCCCGTGGACTACCCCGCCAGGCTCCTCTGTCCATGAGATTTTCCAGGCAAGGATACTGGAGTGGGTTGCCATTTCCTTCTCCAGGGGATCTTCCCAACCCAGGGATAGAACCTGGGTCTCTTGCACTGCAGGCAGATTCTTTACAGACTGAGCTACTTTCTAGTATTTCTGCCTTTGCAGTCAGGATCTTTGAGATGTCTCTAAGGGATAAAGTGTTTCCTGTTACTTATGTAACCTGGATGTCAGCAGGGGTTACACTGCCTAGTGAGATCTGGAGGGGATTAATCCAAACTTCCCATCCCTACCATACCTGACTCTGGAAGGCCAGTGCCTTTCTGGTATATGTGTGGATTTCCACAGACCTTGTACTTATGCTAACCTCTGGCTCCCTGTTTCTGCTTGTGCAGAGAGATTATTTTCCCCTCTGCATCTTCTTTTATCCCTACTTTGACTTCCATCCAGATGTAGAATTTGTCCCTTTCTTTCATTTCCACTAAAACCCCTAAGACTTCTACTTGTATAGTAAACTTTACTGAAGGTTTAGGGGTATTTTGTGGGAGAGAGTGTAGGGAAGGGTAGAGGAGATTTTATTTTATAGCAAATGAAGGACAGGGGAGCCTGGCATTCTGCAGTCCATAGGGTGACCAAAGAGTCGGGTATGACTTAGTGACTGAACAAAATGACTTGACATCAAATGTTTAATGCTTCTGTTCTTCCAGATCTTTTGGCCACTCTGCTCTCTTCCTCTCTCACCTTTCTCTTTCCTTCTACTCCTAAATTTCTAGTCCTTTCAATTGGAACTGTTCTTCTCTCTCTATTTTAGCCTTGTCTTCAGAATCTCACTTTTCTCCCCCACCTCTTGTCAAGATAGTCTCCCTAACAATGAATGTCCTTCCCAAGATGCATTCTGTTGTGAGGGAGTTAGATTGTGGGCTGCACCCTGCACTGATTGAAGCTCTTCACTTTACATTCCTCTTGTCTGGGAATAAAACAAATATCAGCTTAGTGCTTGCAAAGCACTTTCACCTACATGAGCCCTTGGGTGAGATATGCCCATTTTACAGATGTGGAACCAGAAGCTCAGAGAGGTTGAGTGAATTATCCAAAGCTACATAGCCAGATGAGTTGGGGAGTAGAAATCTGCACCCAGATCTGAAGATTTTCATCTGTGACCCATGTCATTGTACATAGGATGAATGCTGTCTGAACCTTCCGGCATCGGAGGCCGCACGGATTCCAGTGTAGATGATTAACATAGGATAACCCAGTCGGCCTAAACGGGGAGCGTCAGGGCAGCCCCAGCAGTCCGTTGGTGTGTGCATTCTGCAGGAGGAGGACGACCAGTTCCCACCCCATCCCCACTCTCCCTTCCCTCTTTTGCTGGCTAGCTCTTTCTCACCTTCAGGTCTAGGTGTAGAACTGGCTGCACAATGTGTGGGACTCAGTACAAAATGAAAATATTGAATTTCAAAATGAGCAAAACATTAAGCTAAGTATTGGACTCTTGGAAGCAACTATACCATCACATGCCCAGGAAGGCAGACCTGTAGGGAGGTTACACCCCCAGGAAGCATCCTCTGGCTGCCCATTCTGAGCTTCCCACTTTGAGCTTATTACATGCTGTCTTTGTTTCTTCTTTATGCACCTGCTCCCCTGTTACTCTGTGAGACACGTGTCCTGTTCACTGCTGTTCCCATGTTCCCAGCACAGGCCCTGACAGAAAGCAGGGAGGGGCTTAGTAGATGCCCTCTGGGGGTTTGGGGCCCTTGGAATTGGGACCTGGAGGAACCAGGTGGTGAATAGTCATGTCCAGGCAGGACCCACCCAGGCCTGTAAGAGTTTAGACCCATTGTGACTGAGGCTATGGGACTTGGCAGAGGTTTAGGGCATGGGGTACAGGTTGGGTAGGGACTAATTTTCTCTTCAAGAGACTGTGTTAATCATTAATGCCCAGAACCTCAGAGACCCTACTGCTCAGGACCAAGTAAGGTGTAACCAGTCAGGGAGATGGGGCATAGGCAGAGGACAAGCTCAGAGAGCATGGAACAGACAGCTCCTTCCTGGGGCTACACAGCCTGACCCACACTGGGCCTTCCTTAGCCTCCTTAGGCTTCTAAGGCCCCCTCTCCCCTTACCTGCCCTCTTTGCTCAGTGGTGGGTGTGGGAACGGATATATTTTCCTAATGTCTCCTCATAGCTAAGGGAAAAGAGGGGGGCAGAATTATCAAAGTTTCAGACAACAGAGAGCCTCAAAGGCAAGTATGTCTTTAGGGATTGCTGATCCTTGAGCCCAGATGATGTCAGAGCTGTTTCTCTTTTTTCATTTCTCTCCAGTTGTAAGGCAAGATTTGAGACTAAACTCTGGCTGAAACCCTGGAAGGGCTCTGATTGGCTGGGCTTAGGTAATGAGCACATCTTTAAGCCAATCTGTGTGTCCAGGGAATGGGACTTCCCTTGTGGCTCAGCTGGTAAGGAATCTGCCTGCAATGTGGGAGACCTGGGTTTGATCCCTGGGTTGGGAAGATCCTCTGGAGAAGGGAAAGGCTACCCACTCCAGTATTCTGGCCTAGAGAATTCCATGGACTATATAGTCCATGTGGTCACAAAGAGTTGGGACACAACTGAGTGACTTTCACTTTCTTTCTGTGTCCAGGGAAGGGAGCAAGGATGGTTCCTTCAGGGTCCCTCCCATAGGTCCCTCTCCTCCCCTAACAAACAGAGCTGTGTTGCCAGGGGAGGGGCAGGAATGGGCAGGACAGGCAGAGCAGCCAGTGACTACTGGTATGTTTTCTTTCTTTCTTTTTTTTTAAAAACCCAGCACCACCTCCTCTCCCTGTCCTTGGCTTCTGAGCCTCTGGAGTCAGATCCCATGAGGATTCTTCTAGAGAGGAGACTGCTGAGCATGGAGAACAGTCTGGAAGGTCAGGGCTCTGGCTGGTGCCCCAGGTTCAGTGTTTTCTAGACACTTTTCCCACCTTCCTTCAGAGCATATCATCCCAGGGTCGTTTCCACAGCACAGGGTAAGGAGACTACCAACCAGCATTTTCTCAAAGTGCTTCAACTCCGGAATGCTTCTCTTTGAGGCTTGGAAATAGTCTTTATTTTAGTTTTACCTCAAAAACAAGCTAATCATAACCAAAGAAAGTCAAAGAGACCCCTAAATGAAAGAATGAGGTGCCCACCGTTCTTGGGTCCTTTAGACTTCAGTTACCACAGAGCTGCTCCCCAAGGTCAAGCAAGGCATGAAGAACTCTACTGATGATGGTGATGAGCATTTTCTTCAGTCCCGTGAGAATTTTCAAAAGTGTTAGGAAGAAAGGCTAAAGTTTTCTTCAGTTGATTCCTTATTTAGTGGGGAAATAGGAAGACTTCTCAATAACCTGAGGTGGTGGAGCAGTGTCTCCCTGCTGTGGTTGTTCTGGGTCGTGTGTGAGGAAGAAGCTGTATCTCAAAGTGAGAAAAATCCAGGCTCCATGCCTGCCCTCTCAGGACTGTCTGCTTGACCTTGGCTCCTGTCATTGGTCCTCAGCTTAGCCTATGTGTGAAGTGAGGGGTTGGACAAGCTGACCCCTAAGGTTCTTCTTAACTCCTAATTTCTGTGAGTCTAGATCAGGTAGAGAAGGCAGATTAATCAGGATTCTGGTTCTGTCCCTGCCTTCACCGTGACTCATTTGGTGACCTTAGATAAACTTGTTGGACCTGTTCCCCACCCTTGACCATCCTGTCACAGAGGAGGGCTGTGTAGAAGGTGGTCAGGATTCAGAGGACCTGATCCTTAGGCTCACTACTGAGGATCTTGTGCACTAGGAAACTCCAGCCTGGATCCAGCCTTCTAGTGAAGTCTGTGGGTCCAGCCCCCCATTTTGGGGACTCTCACCCAGTCACATGGCTTCAGGCCTCCCTGGACCACTTTGACCACATTGGCCTTGCTTAGTCTTCCAGACCTGGAAACTACTATGGACGTGCCTCAGCCACAACATTCAACTCTGCAGGAGCCTCGTCAGGGACTGTTCTGAGCCAGTGAGAGAGCTTGATGCTGGGGGAGTTGGGGACGTGGAGGAAGTAGATGTACCTCCCATCCTTGGGGAACTCGTGGTCTGTGGCGGAGAGGAAGGGCCAGCATGAGCCTGTACCCAGTGTGGTGGGAGAGGGACAGCAGAAGAGAACATTTCCGGTTGAGGGAACTAAGAGGGCATTTTGGATGAGACCTTGAAGGATGGGGTGGACTTGAGATGGAGCTGTAGACTGAGGGCCAGTGTGGTGAAGGAAGTGCAGTCTGTAGGGCCCAGGGGAGGTGGGTGATGTGTCTGGAAGGAGCTTGGGACCAAATCTCCATAGGCTGTCATGGCCTGGAGTGGGAGTCAGGGCCAGGGAGGCAGTGAGCTTCTAAACTGGTCAGGAACCTTTTGGTTGCAACTACTGGGAACTGAACTTGAACTAACCTAGGCAGAAAGAGTGATTCATTGAGAGAACTGACAATCTGAGGACCAGGGGTCTGCTGTCCTTCAGAAACAGCTGACCCGGTGCTTGGACACCACCATCAGGACACATCTCTTGATCCTGTTTCTCTCTATGCTGGCTTCATTTTCCTCTTCTGTGGGCAACTTCTCTGCCTTGGAAACAGACTTACTGGCCCAGCTGAGGTCAGGTTCCCTCCCCAGGACCTATCACCAGAAGGCAGTAGGGCTGCTCTGCTCCTGTCTGCAGAGGCAGCATCTGAAGGAAGGGACATGCTGGCCAGACTCCCCCAGAGCTACCCCGCGAGTTTCTGAGCAGAAGGCTATGGCCTGATTTCACCTGCATTTGGGGAAGAGTAGGCATTAAAGACAGTTTTTTTCCTTTTATTCATAAAAACAAATTTGCAACAATTTATTAAAAATTTATACCATGCAATAGGGGTATGAGAAACTCCTCATTTACATTTGATTCTGGCAGTTCCAGTCTAATTTAAAGCATTTGTGCACTAACGTTCATTGGAAAACACCTTCAGGCTGAAGCCTCTTAGGAAATGTATGGTGTGTTTGCTGCATATAAAAGAACAGAACCGTTAAATAGCTAGAGTCACTTCTGTGGGTCTTGTTATTTGTGGGGAAATTAAAAAAAAATTGGGTGAACCTACAGTATCATTAAGACAGAGAATGTACTGTGTGGGTTACTCTAGAAGACTGTGCACGCTCAGGAGTCACAACGGGTCACGGATGCACACACTCACCTCCGACTGTCCGATACTTTTGTTTTTTTTCCTGCTATGCTGGATTAATATTTCTACAGGTATTGTTATTTTTCTGTGTGTGTGTGTGTGTATACATTATGTACAATGAATTGTCTCTTTCCCCTTGAAAAATTAAATGTGATCCTTTAAATTAAATCTGGTTTGGTGAAATCAAGAAAGCAAGTAAATACTGTAATACACAGTGAGTGACAACACCGATTTTTAGTGCCTAAACAGTGACTTCAACTTGACCTGTGATGTGTTAACATTTTTTTTTCCCCCTAAAAGCTACATTCCTCCATAACCTCTCTTTGGGGGAGCGGGGGGGAATGCTATGCTACGTGAAATAGGGTGTTTTGAAATGTTGGCGACGGCTGAGACGCCCATGGGCCCTTTTGTCAAAACCTGGTGGTGACAGCGCTGTATCCCTGGCTTCCGCGCTCTGGGAAGAGATTATTGCCTGCCTGTTGGAGCTGCCATTAGGTTTCTTTAGGGAGTTGAGCGACTGCTCAGCTGTGCAGACGTCCCGGACATTGTCATTCAGGCCTTTCTTTAGCAGAGAATGAACCTGTCTAGGAATGTCACAGAAGTCATCGGGAGCCCCTCTCCAGCTGGGTGGATCCTGGCAGAGGGCTGTGCTGGGTGCTTCTCTGGGCTGCAGCCCTGACTGTCCTGAGGGCTGAAGGTCATGGTCATCCTGATACCTCACGGGTCAGGGCCGCTTCACTGATCGGTAGGAAGCTTTTCTGGACAAGATCAAGTTTTGATCCTCAGAGCGACCCTGTGAGGTAGGCAGGACGGGTGTTATTTCAACCCCAGTTTGTTAGTGAGGGAAAACAGGCTCAGAGAGACACAAGAGACCTGCCCAAGGTCATGGAAGGAGTTAGCAGTGGAGCAAGGGCCTGAACCCAGGTCTGTCACTCCCAGGCCAGTGCTCTTTGGGGTTCCTTTAAAAGCGAAGAGTGATCTTATGAATGAGAATCAGTATGCTGATTGATTACCCCACCCCACCCCTCACCCCCGACTAGGGCAGAGCCTGCCAGCTTGTCTGGATGAAGGCTGCCTTCTGGAAGGTAAGGGAAGTGCTCAGCTAACACTCTCCCCATGACTACAGGGGTGTTCTCTAGCAGATGCCCCAGATTCACTTTGGTCAGAAACAAAGTCAGTGGAAAAAAAACAAAACAAAACCCCAGCCAGCCCTTGGGCCCTGATGAGAGAGGTTAAAGTGCACAATCTTTCTTTATCGTGTTTGCTGGGAACAGACATTCTATGATTAGCTGGGGTGCTCCCCTTATTATGGGGAGCACCTAATAGGAACACAAAGACATGGCCGACTGTGGGTGAATGCTGCAGAGCGTGTCTGCAGTGACGTGCCCTAAATCCCCACGGTCCCGGAATGGGTGTTATTGTGTTAATGTGTGAGTCAGCCTACTCTGGTACCCCAGCCCTCGGCCCGCAGAGCTATGCCCGGCCCTGCTTCCCACAAGACTCCCTGTTCCAGGAAGGCTGCGGTTGGCTGGACTGGCCGCTGGAGGCCTGGCTGCCCTGCCTGCCTCCTTCCCCAGAGGGGAGAAGGGCTGGCCTGGGGGGCCACAGCCAGTGGCATGTGTGGAGAGGCAGAGGCGGTTTCTCCAGAAGCCTTCGCCTCTTTTCAAGGCTGCTCAGGGCCACTCAGTGACTTCTAGCTGGAGTTCTAGAGACTTTCTCCTTGTCTAGGATTTTTTTTTTTTTTTTTTGCAAAGTTTCAAATATCCTAGCTCCTCTTCCTTTGCAGACATGAAGGAAGAGGTCATTTTCATTCCTCTTCTTTGTGAAAGAATAAAAACTTCACAAATAAGGCGCGAGGTCAGGTGCCAAGTGCCCCCCATCCTGTGCACCGCATGCCATCTGAGTAGTCCCACAAGGCCAGCCGTGGCGCCAGCTTCTCCACAGCCAGAGCTGACAGTGTTCCTGCAGCAGCTGCCTCTGCTCTGTGTGGTTCTGTCATGGGGGAGGCCCCGGCCCCAGGCCTCCCACCCTTACAGGCCCGAGACCATAACTCGGAAAGAGGGTGGCACGTGTCTGTGACGGGGGCTGGCGGTGGGGCTGACGCAGGGGCTGACACAGCTGGCGTCCACGCCTCCAATGGACGGGAGGTAGGCGTGGTGGAGGATGGGGAGCTGGAGGGACAGCCGGCGCTGGATGCTGCGGCAGGGAGAAAAGAAGGGAGGAGTGTTAGTGAATGCTGGCTGGTTGTGCTCACCAGGAAGGGCCCTGGACTCGCTTGGGCCAAGAAGCTGATGGTAGGGAGTGCAGTTCTCTCTCAGTCCAGGGTCTGACTTCCTGTCATCCAGTCACTTACCTATCTGGCAGGTGTTTAATGCAGGCCTACCTGTGCCAACTGCTGCCCGGCAATAACCACGGTGACAGTAAGCAGGGAGGAGGCAAGGCTTCTTGAGCTTCCAGTGCTTCCTAAGAACAAGACTTTGCCCTTTGAACAGGGCTTTGCTGCAAACACAGACAGTTCTCTACTCTTGCAAGTCTGCAAATGGACTTGGCTTTGGGTTCCATCCCTGAAAGGCTTCTCAGCTGCTCTGTCCTTGCTCATTGGCGTCCCTGATGCTGGCCAATTCCAAAAGGTTCCTTCCTGGTCTTGTGGCTTCTTTGGTGACTAGTGTACTCTTTCCTACACTGGAATGGGGCATTCAGGGCTCCCCAAGATCTGCTTCTTGCCAGGTTCTTCAGGTGAATATTCTACCTGCTCCCACCAAAAATTTTACCCTCTTGTGGCTAGTTTTCCCCAAAACCCTGCTTATGGGCAGTCTTCCAAGCCTCTGCACATGCTGTTTTCCCAGCCTAGAAAGCTCTTCCTCTGCTTTCCCTCTAAGGTCCAGTTTAAATGTCATCTGTTTTGTACTACCCCCACCCCCACCACCAGAAGATGAGCTCTTTCCTCCTCTGAGCCCCCAGAACCCTTGGCAAATTCCAAGAAATGCAGTAAAAAAAAAAAACAAAAAACCTGGGGCTGGGTAAGCAGGATGACAGAGGAGGAGCAGAGACTCCTTGCTCGCTGCCTACCCTTCTGCCTGCCTTCTCGTTAGTCCTCATGGCCAGCAGGCAGCAGAGTCACCTCAGTTGTTGTGAAGACTGCTTTGGGGGATGTGCACGGGCCACTGATCCCCTGCTCTGCTGTGTCTTGTACAATGCTCCACTGCATCTAGGAAGTTGCATTCCCTGAACTCTTAGGCCTCCTTGTGTCCCACAGGCCATTCAGGTGGGAAAATCCCTAGACCTTCACAGAAGCCACTAGGCAAAAAAAGTATTGCTATTCCCATGATAAAGATGAGGAAAGGGTACAGAGAGCCTGCTCTTCTGGGTCCAGAAACAACCAGAACCAGGGAAGGTGAGGCTTCTTCTGATGAAAGACAGTGCTTTATGGGGCGGTAAATCAACTCACAGGGCACCTGGTGTGTAGGCAGGGTGTTGGTGGGGTTCTGAGACGCTTGGAGCCAGAGGCAGCGCTACCCCCGCTCCCTAAGGACCTGCTGGCCAGAATCGTGTCTCCCAGTGTTCATGAGAGATTAGTGTGTTGGAGACCTCATTTTGAAATTCAAGTTGAACTTGTATAATGTCATTGGTGTTGGCAAAGAGTCCAGGAAAATAGGGAGCTGGAGAATGAACCTGACCTGGGAAAGGGTGTTGTGCCTGAGCACCCTGAGCAGCGTGGGATCTGTGTGTTGCTGTCAGAGCCATGTGCTCTGCTGTCTGTTAGGATCCTGTTTGCTTTTTCATTAATTCAGTGCTAGAAGCTGTGTTCAATCCAAGGAACATAGGAAGGACTTACACCTTACTTTCAAGGTGCTTGCCTTCTAGTGCACGGAACTCATAGGTAGGTCACTGATGAATGCCATTAACCATCAGTGATTATACTGGACCCATCAGCTTCAAGGCCTTGGAGCTAAGTGGGTCGAGAGGCTCTTAACTCTGTGACTACATGGCCCCAAATGACACTGCAGTTGGTGAATGGGCTCCTTTTGCTGGCTCCTCCCCCCATGTTGTCACTTCCTAGGGAGCAAGTTTCAGGGTTGACATTTCTAATTGCTGCTTCTAATCTGTTGTAAACTGGGAAGAACTAAAAATGACCAGTGGGGACAAAGCTGCCAGAGATGTCCAGGGCTTTGCTTAGATGTCACATTCTCACTGAGCCTGCTCTGACTTCCCTGTGTAAAATTATACTCTCTTAATTTTTCTCCAAAGCACCTATCATTTACATACAGGGATTTGCTTTTTTGTTAAGTTATTGTCTTGCCAGATAGAAGGTAAACTCCATGAAGGGAAGGATTTTTATTTGTTTTCTTCACTTCTGTGCTTGATACATATAGGTCTCAGTAAATTAGTGTTAAGTAAATGTATTCATTTTACATGTAACAAAGGCTGTGTGCCTGCTCAGTGGGTTCAGTTATGTCCCACTCTTTGTGAACTGTAGCCCGGCCAGGCTCCTCTGCCCATGGGATTCTCCAGGCAAGTATACTGGAGTGGGTTGCCATTTCTTTCTCCAGGGGATCTTCCTGACCCAGGGATCAAACCCATGTCTTCTGCACTGCAGGTGGAGTCTCCTGCTGAGCCATCTGGGAAGCCCAACAAAGGAAGAGAACATGGGATTTGACATTGGACAGACCCAAGTTCAAACCCTATCCCTTGCATTTGGCAACTGGTAAGCTTTGGCAAGTCACCTCGCTTCTTTGAGTATTAGTCTTCTTATCTGTAAAATAAGCATTGTAATTTGATCTGTATCATGAAATTACCGTAGAGTTCAAATAAAGTAATGCATGTGAAAACATGGTGCCAATTGTAAACTCTTGTGCAGTACTCTGGCAATAATTCCAAAGGAGAAGGCACTTACTGTTCTGGGGAGTTTATATCTTCTATAGGATCTTTGCATGTTCGAGAGGGCTCTGTTGTGTTCCACTGTAGCTGGGGATTTTGATCGAGGTGATTTTTTAAAACGGCCTTTCCCCCATCTGAATGCAGAACAACAAAATTGCAATAATTCTGTTAATTAAAAAAAAAAAAATCAACAGTGTATCCATTTTTAGGATACTGCCCAAGAAGGGAGAATGCAGAAGAGCCCATCTTCCCTGAGTTCTCTAAGCGCTGGTCCCTGAGCTGCTCTCTTGAGCCCAAGGCAGGGAGCCTAGAAGCTCCCATCCAGGGATGGACACGGCATGCTGGAGATGTGGATGGTGCACCCTGGGACCTCCCTTTCTATAAGAAAAAAGGGAATCAAGTTGACCAATGTAGGTAACATAACTTAGTAATGAGAGGTTCTAATATGAAGGTTCTCTTCTTTGGTGTGTTAGGGATGTAATGACAAAGAAAAAAGAACTCCAAGATTGCCACAGACTGAAAAGAATAATAGTAGTAAACTGTTGGTGAGAGTATAAACTGTCATAATCTTTCTGGGAGGTACTGTCAGTAAGTATCGAACACTTTAAAAAGTATGTTTCTTTTACTCAGAATTTCCACTTTGAGAAACTATCCCAAAGAAATAGTTAACAATCTGTGTGACGATATATACAAGATGTTTAAATCACTATCCTTTACAATATCAGAAAGTTGGAACTAACCCAAATTTGTGCAGTAATAATGGATTTGTTATTTACTAATATGTACAAATGGGGCCTCCAAAGAAATACTGCATAGCCACAAAACATGATGCTCTCAACCTTCTTTGTACTTCAGAACCACCTGGACAGAACTAAAGAAATATAAAAACATGATCTTGACCTGAGAGATCTGGATTCATTTGGTTTGGAAAAGAGCTTGGGTGTTTTCTTTTTCTGCTGCAGGGGGCAACCTTATATGTATGTCATTTTGCATCCACGTGAACACAGTCAATCCTCTTCATTCATGGATTCTGTGTTTGTGAACCTGCTGACATCTGTCTGTAACCCCAGAGTTGAACACCCATGATGCCTTCACTGTCATTTGATAGCACACACAGAGCATCAAAAATCTGAGTCACTCTCCCAGCTGAGGTTGAACAAGGCTCTGCCTTCTTGTTTTAGCTCTCATGTTATAAGTATGCTTATTGTGGTCTCTGAAGTACCACATTGTTCACAGTTCTGGGTGTTGTGATGGCGATTATTTCACTGTTTAGAATGGCCCCCTTGCCTAATGCTGAAGTACTGTCCAGTGTTCTGGTCAACCTCTTCTTTTGTGGTTTCTCTGTTTTACAACAAACTGAAAAGATTCCCCTTCCCCTGCTGAGATTACAAAAGAAACTCTCCTATGGCTTCTTCTGGTACATTCATGGTGTCACTTTCTTATATTTAAATCTTCTATCCATCTGGAATTTATTTTTGGGTAAGTTGTGAGGTAAGGATCTAACTTTATTCTTTTCCAGGTGGCTACCCATTTATCCCAATGAAATGTATTGAATAATTCATTTTTCTCCACTAATTTGAAGTGCCCAGTTTCCTTGTTACTTATCTCAGTCTAAACTTTTAACAGTCAACCCTCAATATATAAGAATTTTATAATATTGTTTATAAAATAAAATACTTATTACTTATAAAAGAGAAACTAAAGATTTTTCATTGACTTAAACAAACTGATTTTATAAAATTAATGACTATATGCTAATGACAGGATGCAAAGAATAGAGAAGTATATAAAATGAAATTAATTTTCTCACCCACTCTCCTCACATACTGTCCCTTTCACACAGGTAGATACTGTTAACAATCTGGTGTTTGTTCTACCAAATTTTTGTTTAAAAAATGCACTCATACAAACACATATACATACATGTGTGTGCATTTGTGTATATCTTAATTTTGGTCTTCATTGAACTTTTCTTAGAGATCATTCCATATCTGCACAAATAGATTTTTGTTGTTTGGTTACTGAGTCATATCTGACTCTGCAACACCATGGACTATAGGCTGCCAGGCTCCTCTGTCCATGGGATTCTCCAGGCAAGAATACTGGAGTGGGTTGCCATTTCCTTTTCCAGGGGATCTTTGACTCAAGGTTCAAACCCACATCTTCTGCATTGGCAGGCAGATTCTTTACCACTGAGCCACCTGGGAAGCCCTGCACAAATAGATACACCTCACTTTTTAACAGCTGTATCATGTGCCTTGTTTGGGCTGTATCGTAATCAACAAAACCACCCCAAATGACAAACAGGTAAGTTAATTCCAGCTTTTCTCACCTATAGGTAGTGTTACGATAAGCACTGTGTGTCTACACCTTTGACCATGTGCGACTGTTTCCAAGAGGCAGCCTCTTGCTAGGGGAATCGTTAGTGAATGAGCTTAACATCTGACATTTAGAGAGTGCCAGACCAACTTCCAAAACATTGCAGGAAAATGTCCATTTCTGTATGCTCTTAGCAACACTAGGGATCTTTTAAAAATTTTTGCCTAAATGTAGGCAAAAAATGGACTGCTGTTCTTCAAGTGGTTGGTGGGATTGAGCGTCATGTCATCTTATAGACTATCCCTTTCCTGTACATTGATGAGGTGTGTTTGAAACTGTAACGTTGGGAGAAGTATGAGTACATTATTCACTAAGAACAGTGTGCCCCTAATCAGAACACTGGGAATACTGGCCATGCTGTGGACATGTGGAGCTGAAGCCTAGGGGACTGAGGAACAGAAGTGCCGTGTGTAGGTGGATCCCCAGGTGGGACTCCAAACACTGAACTGTGCTCAGAAGTCATGGGTTTCAGACACTCCAGCTTGGCTTGTGGGACTTCAGACCTGCCCTGCACTGCCCCTCTGAGTCTCAGGGTCTTCATCTGTAAAATATCTCATACCCAGGGTCCCGCCTCCTCCTACCTGTGCTCTCGGTGAAGTTCCCCAGGTTGAGGATGTCGTTGAGCTCTTGGTAGTGGTTCTGTTTAATGTAGGTGGTCTTTTCTGGTGTGTCCTGCAGCTGCATGGTGACCTCTTCCAAGTCTTTGTCCAGCTAGAAGACACAGGCTCCAGCTGAGTGAGAGCTCCTGCCCTGGCCCCAAGTAGGAAACTGAGTTTTCCCAACTCATTGCTATAATCTGGGGGCTCACAAATCTCTAAGAACTCCTGTCAGAGAATGTCTTGAATTGGGCATCGCTGGACCCCATAGCCTGGGCCAGGTGGGCAATAAACTCCTGTCAGATTCTGTCTAGTTTATGTTCCCCCAGTTCTTGTTGCAGCCATAGTGACAGGAGATGGGGCTGCACCATCACGACGTGGCGATGCTCTGAGGGGATGTGGGAAGTGGCAGCCCGGAGAGTTCCTGCACAAGGCAGAAGGGCTCAGGTGGGAGGACGGGGCCCTGATGACCAGCCCTGTGGGAGGTACCTCTGTGATCTTCATTCGCAGGCGATGGTTTTCTGACTGCAGGCCCTCCAGGCGGGATGTGCTTGCTTGGTTCACGCTGGTGACTGAGGTGGAGGTTTTAGAATCTTCTTTCTTCTGATTCTGAGTGAACTGGAATCGTCTGTTCTGAGTTGCTGCGTCTGGGTTTGTTCTCAGAGTGATGAGCTGAAAAGACAAAGGAGGGCTGAAAAGAGGACTCTGGGGTCCATACTTCCCCCATGTCCATCCAGCTGCTTCCAGGGGTCCTGTGCCGGAGGCAAGATGGGACCCTGGGAACCACACCGTCTGGGAGTGAAAGCCCAGTCAGGCTTTCTCTGTCCTTTTGTTTTGTTTGTGCCCTTGGGCAGGCCCTTCCTTTTGCTAGGTCTTGGGTTTTTTCCTTGCTCCTAGATGTCTGGTCTCCTGACCCTGATTCCATGAGAATCCCAGCCATCCTGCAGAGCCCACCCAGTGCCCCTTAGCCTCAGTCCAACTGAGCCTCATTCCGCCTTAGCCTTACTCCACACAGAAAATAAAAACAGTTGTAGGCGACAGCTGTGAAGACAGTACGCAAGCTTGTGCTTGTTAGAACCATGGCCACAGCCTCTGTTCACCAGGACCTCATGGTTCAGAGGCAAGGAGCACGGATGGAGAAGGGATCTTCACCAGGCCAGAGTGCTCACCATACTGCTCTGGGCCTGGGCTTGGATCCGTGGAGGGTCTGTGGAAAGATGGTGAGGATAAAGGAAGTCTAGGGAGAAGGAATGGCAAATGCAAACACAGGGAGGCCTGGGGCTCAGGGTGCTGATAGAGAAGGGCAGCTGTATGGTGGACAGAGTTCTTTGGGAGAGACAAGGAGATCCAATGGTCCTGGAAGGCAGTCCCGTGTTGGGGACTCGATCCTGGAGCCAGGAACGCAGTGAAGAGCTATAGAGGGTGAAAAAGCATAGTGACCCGATAAAAGCTGGGCTTAGAATCATCTGGCATCTCTACAGGGTGGAGGGGAAGTCAGAGTGCAGGCAAAGAAGCTGTGGTGTTAACCTGGAGCTGGGGAAGGTGTTGACAGCTAAGGGAAGGAGTGTCTGCCAGAGGCATTCTAGAACAGAGCTGACACTGCCTTGCCCAGGAGGCCGCAGGAGCCGTGGGACCCCAGTCGTCTCTCTCCCCCTTTTCTAAGGCAGATGCTCCCTAATCTGGGTCAATGGCTTCTCAGCTGTTTCTGTTTCCTGCTCCTCCTCTTATTCTTGAAGGTCAGGTTTCCCTCTATACAGATCAGCCTAGTGCAGGGGTCAAGGCCTCTGGTTCACCTGCCCACTGCTGGATAGGATAATGTTTGGAAAATATCTCTCAGGTCAGCCCTGCAGATGAATGAAAAATATAACCATTAAAAATGGTTATTCCTTTTGATCCACTAGTACTACTTCTGTGACTCCACCTTAAGGTTATAATTAGAAATAAGGAAAATGTATTATGTAGAAAAAAAAAGTTCATTTATAAAAATCTGGAAGAAACTGTAATACTCACCAATAAGGGATCAAGTGGATGAGTAAATTACAGTACTTGCCCTCAATTATGATTATAAACTGTGGGACAGTACAAAGGGCAGAAGTTAAAAAGGCAAACTACAAAGTATACGATAATTGTAGCTATATCTGAAAAAGCATCGCTGCGTAAATCATTAAAAAAAAAAAAGACTGTTAATCAGAAATACTAACAGTAAAAAAACCAAACCATAATATTAACAGTGATTATTTTTGGGCAGCAGGACTATGTAAGATTTCTGAAAAATCTGGTTTTGCTTTTCTGCATTTTCCAAACTTCCTGTGATGTTAACTGTGGTCATTATTATTTTTTTTTTAAAGTGCCTAAAACTTTCAGAAAGCAGAAGAAACATGGCAATCCCCTTGTGAGGGAGCCAGAGGCCAGATGCCAGGGAGGTGAGGGTGGGCTGTTGGCGGCCGCCCCATACCTTCGGCACGAACACCAGGCAGAGGGTGATGGTGCTGCAGAAGATGATGACCAGGGCCACAATGCAGAACTGCACGTTTGGCTGGTCCCGCGTCAGGAAGGACACGGCTGCCCCAATGATGCACATGATCCCCACGTTGTAGACACTCATCCCGATGTACTTGCTGTCGTTGAGCGCGGGGATGCTGACGTTTCGGGTCTCCCAAGCTAAGAAACAGCCGAACAACTGGAACAGTGAACAGAGAGGGGAGATGGTTGTTAGCAAGTGGCGGCATGCGCTCCTGCTCTGAGAAGTGACTGAACTGAGGGTTTTTCTGTCACTCCTGCCTACGCTGCAGTAAGGGCCAGCGGGATTGCTGCTGGCCAGGTCTTCTGGATCTCACAGTCTGTCCCTACCTGTGGCCCTGGGTTGAGTCCTGCCTAGGAAATGCAGAGTGGGGTGTTACACTGTCTGTTCTCCTTTTACTTCCACCACTGGTTTACACACAGGTTCACAGGAGGCCACAGTGGGAAGGAATTTCAGACATGGTCTCAACCACATCCCCTCCCTTTACAGAGAGCTGGAAGGCCCAGAAAGGATGGAACTTGCCCAAGGCCACAGAGCAATACGGTGACAAAAGTGGACTGTCTCTAGACATTCAGGCAGGTCTTTTTTCTGTTAAACCAGGCAGAACTCATGTGTCTAGGACTTCTGTTATCCTCCAATGCACTGAGCCACCAAGAATAGTGAGACTCCATTTCCTAGTTGTCCTTGAAGCTAGGTACAGCATATGACTGGGTTCAAGACAGTGGTTCAAGAAGTGGTGTGTATAAGCTCCAGGAAGTGTCTTCAGAGGAGAAGGCTGTTCCTCTTCCACCTTCTTAGTAGATGGAGTGGAATGTGATGGCAGGAGCTTAAGCAGTCATCTTAGACCATGATGTGGAAGTTGTATGATGAAGGTGAGGGAGACAAGATGCAAAGGGCTCAGATTCTAGGAGCCTCCACACCAGCCCTTTTGCTTACCTGAGAGGGAAATTATCTATTCTTAAACCACTATTATTGTGAGTTCTCTGTCACTTGCAGTTCTGAGAAGTCAAAGTGTTAAGTCACTGAGTTGTGTCTGACTCTCTGTGACCCCATGGGCTGTAGCCTTGCAGCCTTCTTTGTCCATGGGATTCTCCAGGCAAGAATACTGGGGTGGGTTGCCATTCCCTTTTCCAGGGGATCTTCCCAATCCAGGGATTGAACCCAAGTCTCCTGCATTGCAGGCAGATTCTTTACCATTTGAGCCACCAGGGGAAGCCCTCACTTAAAGCTCTATTCCTGACTAGTACATTTCCAACAGAAATGAACAGGATAGAAGTCAAATGTGATCTGAAGTAGGATGTGCTCTGAAGTACGCTCATCCCAATGTACTTGCTTTCATTGAGCATGGGGATGCTGATGTTTCAGGTCTCCCAAGCTAAGAAACGACTGAACAACTAGAACAGTGAACAGAAAGGAGAGATGGTCGAGGGTTTAGCCTCCCCTCTGAGGGTTGGGCAGGTTGCAGAGAAGGTGCAGAGGGGTGCTGGGTGGAACGGTGGTGTGGGAGGGAGAGCTGACCACAGCCATTGAATGGTGCAGGGGCCTCAGCTGGGGTCCAGCCCCTCCAGGAGGCCATCCTACAAAGGGTTCCTTTCCCTCTGGCTTTATCACTGAAGAAGTCTGGGCATCCAACAGCTGCATGAACCAGTTAACATCATCCCAAGGGCCTACACTATCTCATAGGGCTTCTATCCAGATGAAATGAGAGGATGGATGTGAAAGCATTTCATAAGCTGGTATATCCATTATAAGTTAATAATTATTTTGTAATTTGTATTTTTACAACCATAGTTGTTTTCCTCTCCTCTAGGTGTGTTATCTCACAGACTGTTTAATTGTTATTTTTAATTCCAATCAGAATGGGAACCAGAAGCCCAGGAAACAAGATACTGAGAGAGGGAAGGAAGCCACACTGCTGAACGCCTGCTTCATTCTGGTTTCTTCAATCCTACAGCTGGGTGTGGCTGTCTGCATCCTAGAGGGGAGGAAGCAGAGGCCGGGCAAGTCCACAGACCTGCCTGGGTTCTTCTGGCAATGTGTAGCAGGGCTGGATGTGTGTCTGGGTACCTCCTCTCTGCCACAGAGGCAGACGGTGGCTTAACTTTCCTGTGGAAGGATCTGAGGGTGCAGTGGCCAGTGTCCTGACCCCGAAGGTATTTAGGTGCAGGTGTGTTTTGCACAGGATGTGGAGAGAAGATTCAAGGGTCAACTCAGGATACGGTCAGGTGGAACTGCCCTTTCAAGTCCTTCCCAACCTTAAAATTTGACAGTTGTGTGAGGTGGGCTTGGTATGTGATCTTTGTATAACAGATGAATGGAGTGGAAAGAGTATTGGGTTTGGAGGTTACCAGGTGGCCGCTAGCAAACCCTTGAACATGTCTGAGCCTGACTTTCTGCATCTGCAAATGGAGATGATTCCACCCACCTCCCACAGGATATGAACATGCACTGGATGTCAACAGACCGCTGTCAGGGAGCAAGACAGTGGCAGCTGGGAGGCACACTCACAGGTTTGGGGGTTATTCTGCCACTTACCAGCTCAGTGACCTTGGGCAAACCAAGCCTCAACGTCTTTATCAGTGAAATGGGGATATTATTTGTACGTATCTTATATGGTTGCCGTGGGATTGAAATGGTACGTGCCGGGCACTGAGAGTGGCAAAGAGCAAGTGCTTAGTCCTGGGGGTTCTGTTTACTTTTACGTTGATGGAGACCCCTAGGAGAGGGAGCTCTGCCAGAGAAATATCTCCCCTACTATGCCTGTAGCTCTGCACCTACCATGAGAAGCCCCTTATAGGCATAGACGATGCCAAGCCAGATGGTCATGTGGGTGTTCTCACAGTGCTCCAGGAGAGGCCGGATGGAGATGTCCCGTCCTGCTGGGTCCGGCTGTGTGAAGAGAAAACAGAAACCCAGGGATGGCACTGGCACCCTCCTAACAGGCAGGCCCTGTTGCATAGCCCATTTCCATCCCCTGAGCCACAGCCAGTGCTGCCATCCAGGAGCCCGTTTGAACCCCATCTCTTGTGTCCCATGGGGCTCAGCCCGCAGCCAGCATTGACTGCTTTCTGCTTGTTGGTTGTGATTAGCTCTAAACTTCAGTTATCTGAGTTTTTTATGCCTTTCCAACTTGAATCAGAGCGAAGAGAGTAGGGACTGGGTCACTTCTGTGCCGTAGGACATAGCATAAGACCTGGCCCAGAGCAGGCATCCACCCATAGCATGTGTTAAAAGAGTGAAGGCAAGAATGAGGCAGAGTCAGGGCAGGAGGCTTCGGGTTTCTCTGGAATTAACTTGGGTAGTTGGAAATATAGTATCTGGTGGCTAGACCAAGCATGGGGCCTGCCAAACCCCTTGAAGGAGACCCTCTTGCCCACCACCTCCATGGAGGAAGCAGTGGTAGCAGCCATGTTATGTACCACATGACGAACTCTGGGCCAGAGCTGATTTTACAAGGGGTAGACCCCTGAACTCAGGCAGCCAATCCAGAGGCTTGTCAGAGACCTATGCACTTTCCTAGTGCAAAGTGCTCTGCCTCAGAGGGGTGGTAGAGAGGATTCAACCCAAGCGTCCTTCTCTGAGGAAAGTGAGCTGAGAAACTCCAGGAGAGAATCAGCCAGATGGTGGTAAGAGGAGAAAAATACAACCAGAGAATGAAAAAATATAAACTGCACATATATTTTTAGTGAGCCATTTGAGAGTTAAGTTTCAGACATCATGGCCCTTCTTCATCCCTAAATAGCATGTATTTCCTAAGAACAAAAAGATTCTCTTATATAACCACAGATACCTACCAAATTCAGGAAATATTGATACAGTATATTATCTAATACACTACCTATTTTTTAATTTTGCTGATTGGTCCAGTAATGTCGTTTTAGGACCCAGTCAAGGACCATGTGTTACATTTACTTATTGTGTCTGTAGTCAGCCTTGGAACCAGCCCTTTATCCTTCAATCTCAAGACGTCAGGAAGCCTAAAAATAAACCCACATACAACTACAATCAATTAATCTTTGACAAAGGAGGCAAAAATATAAAATAGGAAAAGACAGTCTATTCAGCAGTGGAGCTGGGAAGGTTAGCTGTATGTAAAACAATCAAGTTAGAACACACCCTCACACCACGCACACAAAAAAACCAAAGTGGCTTAAGACTTAAACGTAAGATACGACACCGTAAAACTCGAAGCGAGCAAAGGCAAATCATTCTCTGACATAAATCATATCAATGTTCTCTTAGCCTCTCAAGGCAGTAGAAATGAAAACAAAAATAAACAAATAGGGCCTAGTTAAGCTTAAAAATTTTTGCACAGCCAAAGAAGCTATTAAAAAAAGCCAGGAAATTCTGTGGAGATCCAGTGGGTAAGACTCTGCACGTCCACTGCAGGTGCACAGGCTTGATCCTCGGTTAAGATCCTGCATGCTGTACCCAAAGAAGCAAAAACAACCCCAAAACAGTCTGTGGAGTGGGCAAAAATATCTGCAAATGAGGCTACCAACAAGGGCTTAATATCCAAAATATATAAACAGCTCATACATACAATTCAAAAACAACGAAAAACCTCCAAACTGAATCAAAAAATGGGTAGAAGACCTTAATAGACATTTCTCCAAAGAAGACATATAGATGGCCGACAGGCACACGAACAGATGCTCAACATCACTGATTATTAGAGAAATGCAAATCAGAACTACAATGTGGTAGTACCACCTTATACTGATCAGTATGACCATCATTAAAAAGTCTACGAATAACAAATGCTGGAGAGAGTGCAGAGAAATGGGAAACCTCCTACACTGTTGGTGGGAATGTGAATTGGTGCAGCCACTGTGGAAAATGGTATGGTGGTCCCTTAGAAAATTAAAAATAGCATTACTATATGATCCAGCAGTCCCACTCCTGAGCATACACCTGGACAAAACTATAATTCAAAAAGATACATGCAGTCTTATAGTCGCAGCAGCACTATTTACAACAGCCAAGACATGGAAACAACCTAAATGTCCAATGATGGATGGATGGATAAAGAAGATACATATATACAGTGGAATACTACTCATAAAAAAGAAGGAAATAATGCAGCAACATGGATGCAACTAGAAATTATCATTCTTGGTGAAATAAGGCAGAAAGAGAAAGACAAATACCATATTATATCACTTACATGTGGGATCTAAAATATGGCACAAATGAATGTATCTACAAAACAGACACACAGACATGGAGACCAGACTTACGGTTGCCAAGGAGGAGGGTAAGGGGGAGAGGGATGGACAGGGAGTTTGGGGCTGGGAGATGCAAACTATTAAATTTAGAATGGATAAACAACAAGGCCCTATTGTATAGCACAGAGAACTATATTCCAATCTCCTAGGACAAACCATAATGGAAAAGAATATTAAAAAAGTATGCATATAACTGAGTCACTTCACTGTACAACAGAGATTGGCACGGCACTCTAAATAAACTATACTTCAATATAAAAAAGACCTCAGCCCACGTCAGTCTTTCATGTCACTGGCATTTCTGAAGATTCCAGGTTATTTTGTAGAATGTCTTTCCATTTGGGTTTGTCTGAATGTGCTTTCATGACCAAATTCTGGTTATACATTCTTGGCAGGAATCCTAGGTAAGTGAAGTTCTCATCTCCTTGGTGTTTCACATCAGGGTCAATTTATGACACTATGTCCCATTATTGGTGATGTTTGTGATCATTTGGTTGAGATGATGTCTACCAGATCCCTCCACTTCAGAGGTACCTATTTCCCTCTTGTAATTAATAAATAATCTGTGGGAGATACTTTGAGACTGTGTGAGTATCCTGTTCCCCCACAAACATTAACTCAGTGGTTGCAGCTTCCATTCATGATTCCTATTTTGAGTAATATTACTTTGGTGGCTGCAAAATGGTGATTTTCTAACATTCCGTTTAGGTACTTGGCAATATACTGTTAATAAGATATTTCCTTTCCTGCCACTCATTCATGTATATCAATATAGACTTACGATCCTTTTAGACTCAGTGTTTTATAATCCATTACTGTTATTCATTTTGTTTGAAATTTTCCAGATTTGGCCAGTAGGGAACCCCTTCATGCTGCCTCCTGTGGTTTTTCAACATGTCCTCATAGTTTTTTGGGAGCATGTTCCTACTTCTAGGCGCAAGATGTTCCAGGCTCTCCTTGTATTCTCCTTGCTCTAGTCTTGGAATCAGCTATCTTCCTGAGGAGTTCTGGTTCTTTTTAGCAGAGAATAGTATTTAGAAACATATCTGGATACTTGATGTGCTCACTGTTGCTGGGCTATCATTACTTCTACACCCTTTTATCTGTCTTGCTATCTGTCTATCTATCCATCCACCCACCACCACTCTAGCTATCTCTTCATCATCTATCTATAGCTATAAATAAAACCCAATGCCACTGCTTCTTGCTTACTCTCCCCCATTCCATATTTGCATTTTTATTCTCCCTCAGTGAGATCCCTGGTTTCTAGCAACATCAGGATATTCACCCATTTTCTCAATTCTGTAACAGACACAAAATAGTTTCAAAATTGCTACATCCACACACTACCAATAACAAATTTACTGTGCTGAAGATTTCCTTGTAAATTTGTTTGTCTGCAGCACAGATCCCACTGAGGGTATCTCATCAAAGAACTGTGTTCTGGATGTTGCCTTTTAAGGCCCATGATAAAGGCCCACTTCTGAGGGTGAAAAGTAGGCACCCCCAGGGTCAGTCACAAGGAAGAAGGGGCATGTTGGTGGGATCCAGGGATGGGAAAGGTCTTGGTCAGGTGGAGGATAGAAACACTATTTCTTTTAGCCCTGCTCACTAGATTTGACTTTCAAGGCATGCCATTGTCTGGGTACCTGGGGAAAGATGATGCTCCCACATGGATGCAGGAAGATGGGAGGGATGGGGCCAGTGGACTCAGGCCATTTTGTAACTAGATCATCCAGTGGCATGTTCTCAGGATGATTCCCCTTTCATTGTCCCAAGTCACAGAAAGCCTCAGCTTAGCCTCTGGAGTGGTGGCCGTGGGGACCACAAGAGCCCTCTGCAGTGGTGGCCATGGGGAAACACCCCAGGGTAAGGTCTAGAGATTTCCTCTCCTCTGCTACCGACCCAGATTCTAAGAGTGGCGGGGGCTTCTTGATGTCCTTTCAGTGTTTAATTGAGGAGACTGGGAAAGGACTTGGCCCCAAGGTCAGCAGTGACCTAATGGCACAAGTGGGTTTCCTCCAATGTCTGACAACTAAGCAGACCTCAGAATGCAGTAGCACAGGCCCATTACAGTCTTACGTGAACAGCAAGCCCATTAATGATGGTTGGGTCTGTTGTTCTACAATGAAAGGCGATAATTTATGATGAACTCTTAGATTCTGGGTAGAAAGGACTGATTCTGTCATACTCCATTGTTCAATGTAATGAACAGTCCATTCATGGGAAGCTGACAATGACTGCTTGGCTTATATACCCCCATGGACAGAGCCCCTTCCTCCCACTCTTGGTGAGATGGCTGCACAGGTTTTCTTTCTTTCTTTTTTCTTTTTATTAAACCAGAGCCTTCTATACCTCCCACCACTGATATCAAACTCCTGTGTCTGCACGCTCTTCCTCAGGAGGGCAAGATCTAAAGTGAAGCATGTATTGCCTCTCCCCACAACTTGGCCTGGTCCTCCTAAACTGCTTCAATTTACTTTTGATTGGCAAACCTAGAACTGAGCTCAACACTTCAGGTGGTAGGTACTAGGCACCCTTGCTCCAGATCTCCTTGGCTTTCTAAATAACTGCCTTCCATTGGTGATTCACATGTTCCTTATGGTTAGGACCCCCTAGGTGGAGGCTTCCCTAGTAGTCCAGTGGTGAAGGCTCCATGCTCCCAATGCAGCGCACCTGGGTTTGACCCCTGGTCAGGGAACTAGATCCCACATTCTGCAACTAAGAGTTCACATGCCACATGAAGATCAAAGATCCTGCCTGCCGCAGCTGAGACCCAGCCCAGCCAAATAAACCATATCTTTTAAAAAGACCCCATAGGTAGTTTGCATGGAACTGCAGCTAGCTCTGTCTTTTCCCTTTGGCAACTGACATTCCAGCCTCATTACCCTTTGCCTTGTTAGTAACCCTCTCCTCATGCCCTCCATCCTGCTCTGCTCTGCCCTCTTCAAATCCTGAAATCTAAATTCTTGTATCCAGTCTTTCAGTCCCCCATTCACCCCATTAACTGCAAGCATAGCCTTGCCTGCAGAGGTGGGAGGGAAGCAAAGAAACAAGGGTCTGCCTAGAGTTCGAGGGTGATGGTTGGTAGAAATGGTTCTACTCCATCTCCCAGCATGCAGGCACTGACGCAGAAATAAGCCACATGTACCTGCTGGCCATCAGTGTCTCTCTCACACAGCCCCATGTCTGTGCACACTGGTCACAGATCAGTGATCTGGGGTGGTTTTATGAGTGATGAAGTTTATGTACTCATGGGGCTAGAGGACAGGGAGTCTGAATACAAAGTCAAATGAACCCTGAATTGAGTCTCAAAGCAAACGTAACAGCCATGTCCTTTCTTGTATGATCCATCTTGACAGTGCCTGGGGCTGGAGTTCAGAATGCTCTGAGCAGTCACACACACATTCCCGACCAGGCAACGGTAGAAGGCACGGGACCTGGGCCACTACCCGAGCGCTTACCTGGTGTCATTGTCGTGCACCAAAGCGCCACTAGAGGGCGCCAAAGAACCGTGTGGAGGGTCCGCCCGGCAGCTGAGGATCACCCTCTGCTGGGCATACAGAGCTACTTCTGAGGCTCCGTGGGGCCACAGGTGGTGAGCTGCCAGGAGCATCCTGTGCTATTCGAGAAGGCACTCAACTGGCCTTAAATGAAGCCAGACTTCAGGCACATTGGAGGAGCTACCCCTCTACACCCCACCCCCCCCACACTTTGGGGCAGTGGGTGAAGCAGAGTTGGGGGAATATGGCGGGATACTGGGGAAGGAGGGGTCAGAGGGCCCAGGCTGTACCTGACCGTGGCGCTCCCCCTGCTTTTAGTGGGCTGGCCATGGAGGCCAGCACCAGGGAGCACAGAGCATTGACCCCTGGGATCTGATGTCAGGGCCTGAGCCAGGATCTCAAGCCCTCTTCTCTGTACAGTTGTGCACTGTGTTATTTCCACTGGCCTAAGACTGTTTCCCTTTTCCCAGATGACTGGCCTACAGGAACTTTCAGTTTGCTTTTTCCTCTTTTTTATTTTCCTTCCTTCCTTGTTGTTCACCTGGGCAATTTCCTAAGTAATCATTTATTCATTCATTGCATAACTGTTAAGTACTGCACTGCCATCTTCCAGGTAACTGTTTTGGGCATGGGGAAGGCAGGACTGATGAGAGCCGTGTCCTCAGGGGGCTTCCATTCTAGTAAGATCAGGACAGTTTCATGAGAGACGACCTCAGAGGGGAATGGGCTGGCAGTAATAGCCACCCTAACACCTAGAGCTGCCTTGTCCTGAGTGGCAAGTGTGCTAGTTGTGGGCCTGTGAGCTCTATACTTGTCTTGTTCAAGGTGCATAAGAACCTAACAAGGTGTTAACCTCATTTTACATGAGGAAACATGCACCAAGAGGTGAAGAAACTTGCCCTAAATCTCCAGCTATTAAGTGTCAGAGCTGAGATTCAAACCCAGGTTTGTCTGATTCCCAAACAAGTGTTTGTTCTTTCTTCTCTGTGTGTGTCCCCTAACCGGCCCTGCCTCATATTCCAAGGAGACAGTGGGTCTAAACCTGTTCTCTAGACTGTGAGGTACTGCTCAGGGAGAAATGGCTTAATTGCTAAACATTCGACAGGGGCCTCCCTGAAGCCCCTGGAGCCCTGGGAAGGCTGTGCTTTGGTGCTGTGAGAAATCAAGCTGATAAAACGCTCTTTCTGCCTGACAGGGCGCAGTGCCCAACAGAGCGGCCACACCTGTCTGTGATGGCTGGAGGCTGCACGTGCTCACACCTGACTCTTGGTCCGGCCACTGCTCAGCAGGAGGCAGGCAGACGCTGCCCGGGAAAGCCTCCCCCATCTGTGCAGTGAAAGGAGAGCAGCTGGCCTGAGAGTCCCTCTGCATGATGCAATTATTCACAATGTAGGTCAGTGGCCCCTACAAACATCCGGCTTTGTCAGGCTGCACAAGTGGACCAGCAAGAGTCTGAGCATGGCTTGAAACCTTGAGGCCTGAAAGGTCAAAGGGCTGGGTCCTGCTATAGATTCACTGGATGACCTTGGGCAAGTCCTCGCCTTCTTCTTGACCTCAGTTTCCCATCTGCAAATGAGCCCAGGGGTTAATTTACAGTATAGTTAATGTAAGCCTGAGTAACTGAGAGATGACTCTATTTGTCTTACATCTCACAAGTGTATTTGTCCTACATCCACTCATTCAGAATCGACTTGGCCAGTAGTTCTCCTGTGCCTGCTGTGTACCGCGCACTGTGCTGGATGCTGGGGTCTGGCTGTATACGGATGCTTGCCTTCTTGGAGAGTGCATCCCGGGGAGGGCACAGCAATGTGACGAACCACAGGGCACAGGTACAAGTAGAGAGGTGAGGGGTGTTCCTGAGGGGAACTACAAGGCTCTGATGGCTACCAGCCATAGGACCCACTTCAGATCAGGTTGTCAGGGAAGGCTCTTCTGGAGTGGCGACATTTAGTTTGAGACCTGAATGGTGGAAAGACCAGTCAAGTGAAACCCTTGGGGGAGAGCATTCCTGGGAAAGTGAACAGCAAGGTGGCAAGACCTGAAATGACAAAGACTTTGGCATGTATTAGGAACTAAAAGGAGGCTGGTGTGGCTGGAGTGTAATAAGTGAGGGGCCAGCATTGCTTCTCACTCCTTATATAATGTGCACACAAACCACCCCAGGGGCTTGTTAAAGTGCAGAGGGCTCAGTAGGTCTGGGTGGGGCGAATCTCAGGGATTCCCAGGGATTCCCATCAAGCTCCCAGGGATGCTTGATGATGCTGGTCCAGCACTGGCCTTTGGGCAGCAAGGCCTCAAAGGATCTTAAGCAACAGGATGACATCTGGTCCTCAGCTTAGCAGGCCTGTGGTTAAGAATGCAGACTTCTTCAAAAGGGAACCCTCCTACACTGTTGGTGGGAATGTGAGTGGGTGCAGCCACTGTGGAGAACAGTGTGGAGGCTCCTCAGAAAACTAAAAACAGGATTACCACATGATCCAGCAATCCCTCTCCTGTCCTGATACCCAGACGAAAGCACAATTCCAAAAGATACGTGCACCCCTATGATCACAGCAGCACTATTCACAATAGCCAAGACACGGATACTACCTAAAGGTCCACTGACAGATGAACGGGTAAGGAAGAATGTGGTGCGTATGTAGACAATGAGCACTGCTCAGCCATAAAAAAGCAAACAATGCCATTTGCAGCAACATGGATGCAACTAGAGATGATCATACCAAGTGAAGTGAGTCAGAAAGACAAGTGACACCTGATATCACTTACACGTGGAATCTAAAATATGGCACAAAGGAACCCATCTATGAAACAGAGAGACAGACAGGTGGATGCCACAGAGGGAGGGGGTTGATGGAAGGATTGAGTGGGAGGTTGGGGTTAGTAGATATAAGCTTTAATATAAAGGATGGATAAACAAGGCCCTACTGTGTAGCACAGGGAACTATATTCAATATCCTATGATGGCAACCCACTCCAGTGTTCTTGCCTGGAGAATCCCAGGGACAGGGTAGCCTGGTGGGCTGCCGTCTATGGGGTCGCACAGAGTCGGACATGACTGAAGTGACTTAGCAGCAGCAGCATGATAAACCACAATGGAAAAGAATATATAAAAATGTATATATACACGTAACTGAATCACTTTGCTGTCAGCAGTAATTAACACAACATTATAAATCAAATATAGTTCAATTGAAAAAAGTGAAGACTGCTTTTGTCACTCACACACCTCTGACACAGAGTGTCAGCTGAGCACAAGGGCAGACTTGTCATTGCATGTCTGCGTGTTCAGACCCTGGGTAGGGAGGGTGAGGAGCCTGGTGAGGGGGCATGAAGGGCGCCATGTGCGTCCCCTGTGATTGTGGGGCCCTTGGCTCCGGTCTCAGACCTTTCAGGCTGCCACTGCTGTAGGTAGCTCAGCTTCCCAGGCCCCACCTGGCTAGAGATTCTTTAAAGGAGGGGGTTCCTTCCACCTTTTGACCAGCTCCCAGAAGCTGGCTTTTGGCCTCCTTTTTAAATTTTAATTTCAAAGCTGATTTTTGAAATATATGGTAAAATTGGTAGGTTTCTCTCCTGGAGGTGTGTGTATAAATGTGAGTTTGAGTGTGTGTGGCAGGGAGAGGTGGGAGCATGTCTGATGCTTCTGGGCTGCATTTCAGTCTTGAGCTGCTTCTCTTGTCCTGGGAAGGCATGTGAGTCAGCACTGCCTCTTTTAGGGGAAGATTGTGGGGTGGGGCGGGGGTCCCACCAAGGAAGCCAAGGCAGGGAGAGAGGGGCCACTGGGCTCAGATCCCAAGTCCATCCCTTGCCAGCTGTGTGACCGTGAACACATCTCTAAGCCTTTCTGAGCCGTGATTTCCTCATCTGCAACCTCCCAGGTTTGGCACAGTGATCAAAAGTGGTAACTAGCATGTTTAGCAGGCTTTTGAAACTTGAAAGCCTGCTCCTTATGTGTAAACCATCATCATTATCTCCCACTGCAGAGAGCCACAGAGCGCTGGAGCCAGGAGGAAACTTCCAGACTTCTCTGGGGCCGGTTGCTTATCTCAACAGCAGCAGCCCCACATCTCCGAGGCAGCAAAGCTCTAAGCTGTCATTTCAAGGTAAGATTTTCTTTTTAGACTGTTTGATTATGAGTTTAGGTGGATTTTTTCAGAATCCCAGATCTAGAAGGGACCTGTGAGATCACCCACAAGGGTTTCTGTCTGGGGGCACTTCCGGCAATTATTTCCATGTGATTCTTTGTCGTGAGGGACCGTCCTGTTCAGTGCAGGGCACTCAGAACCTCTGGTCTCTCAGCACTGAATGCCAGGAATGTCCTCTGGTCACCATGGCAGCCAAAATCTCCCTCCCCAGGCTTCCTCACTTTTAAAACACTAAAGGGATTACGTTCTAGTCCAATTCTTCTTTTTACAGATGGAGAAACAGGCCCAGAAAAGGACTCCTAGCAAGTGGGTGACTGACTGGAGACACGGGCGCAGGTGTTCTGACCTTGCTCCCATGCCCTGCGCTGCACAGCCTCGTGGGCTGCTCACCAGCCAACATTTATTGGAATGGACCATTCCCAAGCGCCAGTCATGGCCAAGTCAGCCCCTGGAGCTGGCCTGAGGGCCAACCTCTGGCTTTTGGACTTATCCAGTCTGCTGGTACTGTGCACCCTTGCTCAGGTGTGCCTGGGGCCCAGAGCGGCTCACCCTGTCCTCACTGGCCCTACCCGCCTGGAGTCCTGCTTTGTGGAGGGGAGATGAAGTGGGGGAGGTGGCTGGGGCCTGGCTGGGGAGGGCAAGGAGCCTGGGCTCAGCATTGGAATGCCTGGTCCTGTTCAGAGCGGCATCCTGAGTTTGACCTTGGAATCTAGCAGAAAATCCTGTGGTCGTGTAAGGGTCATAGCTGAGGTAAGAATTATCTTGGGGAAGTTAAGGGCTGACAAGTGCAATAATAGGTCCTAACATTTCTAGTAACAGCTCATACATGCAGTCATATTAAGGGCTCTTTCTGATTTTGACCTCAGGAGCCAGGAATTTTATACTCATGTTGCAGGTGAGGACACTGAGGCTCAAAGAAGACAAGAGACTTGCTTATGGTGACAGAGCAAGTCAGAGGCAAAGCCAAGCCAGACCTCTGTCCTGCAAAGCAAGTCGGGGCAGCTTGGCTTCTGTGGCTTGGTCCTGCTCCCCTTCCTGTGGATACAGGCCTGCAGGGGTGCCCCTGCTCTCTGCAGGCCTTTGAGGCCTCTGGGGCAAGCTCAGAGCAGAAAAACTCCCAAATGTTGCTGCTGAATGCAAAGCCAAGAGGTGCTTGAGAGGGCTTGGGGGCTTCCACAAGGCACTCTGTGAACGGGTGATGGTGCCGCTGCTCCGCTTTACTTCATGGTCTGCAGCGCCCTCCTGGCACAGGGGTAGGGCGTCACATACTTCAGCGGGTCTGACTGTGCTGGGTAGTGAGAGACCAGGGCCCAAACTGGCACTTCCCCAGAAGAAACGATGACCCAGTGCTGAGGACAGGGAGGTGGCCCCACACTCCTCAAGAGAGAGTCACCAGGGAATGGCTGGGCCCCGGGTGGGAGCCTTCCTCGGCCCTAGGGCAGAGAGACACTCGTGCCCTCAGGCAGTGTGCAGGGCTGCAGGTGTGCTGAACTTCACCTCTACAGCATTTAACATTTTCAGACTTCATAGTCAGTATTTAAACCTCAGGTGATTCCACACAACACCCAGATTTCTGGCCTCTTTTGGAAATGAGAGACTCAGCAGCACAGGGCCTGTCTGTGTGCATGTCACTGCTCCTGAGCTGGGCCCGCCTCCACCTTCCGGTATCCTGGCCAGCACGGCTCCAGTATTCGCTACAGAATCAAACGAACGCTTGGAAGGGCTTATAATTCTAAGGGCATATTTGAAGCAAGTGTGACAGCTGTTCTTTCTTAAGTTGGTAAAAGAACTGGAGAGAGAGAGAGACAGAGAGAGCAGTGGTTGAAAGCAACTGATGTGGGTGAGGACAGGTGTTCTTCACTGTTGGAGAAATCACCACTGTCTTAGCAGCTGGAGGAGAATTCCCTTCGGGGGAGCAGCGACTTTTGTGGAAAGCGCTGGCTCTGGGAAGGTGAGCGTCATGGGCACCAAGTGTTCAGAGGAGGCCAGGGGCCCTGCGGGAGCCAAGAAAGGGATTGGCCGGCTCCTGGAAGAGAGGACTGAGGAGGGGGCAGGTGGCTGGGCCACCGTGTTCCTCCCCCACAGACTTGTGCAGCTTTAGAAGTTCTACTAAAATGCAGGATGTGTTTGGTTGGTGAGAGGAACGGTGGGGGATCTGGCAGAAGGGCCTGAGACTCACCCTGGGTTCTATGGGGTGAAAGAGAGATGGCATCCATGACCTAGGAGCTGGACTGGGCCTGCCAGAAAGTGGGGAAAGAGCCACAATCTCTGGGGTGCTTGGGATGTCCTTAGGCTCCCCCACCTTGGGGGTGGAGGCAGTTCTTCCCAGCCTGCCCTGGGATATGTGGAACTGTGGGTTAACTGTTCCCATGATCACCTGGTTTGTGTGGAACTGGTGTTGAGTAGAAAGGTCTGCGGGCCCACTGTGGGCAGGCAAGCCCTTCCCCTCCAAGTGCCAACGCTTGGTGATTCTGTGGTGGCAACACCACACAGGAAGCACACTGCCTGGCTTGGCGGCCTGGAATCTGGCGTGCGCCCATGTTCAGCAGGACTGGGACTCCTAGACCCTCATGCTCTAGCCTGGCGGGGCCCCCATGTTTCCCAGGGGGCGCATGAGGACCATGAGTGCCTGCATGCCCTCCACCCTGAGAGCGATCAGACCCGGCATATCTGTCCAGCGCTGACTCCTGTCTCCCAGCCTCATCCATGGCCCGGTCCCATAACCTGCCTCCTGGTCCTTTGCTGAGCATCTCCTTGTCCTGCGCTGCCCTTCCTTCACCCCGTTCCTCCATCTCTGAAATCTTCCCAGGTCTTCTCACCCCAAGCCTGCCCCTCCAAGGCCCCAGTGCTTCCGGCCTTTCTTTGGGGAGGACTGTGGCCTCGTGGTATAGTGGACTTCTTCCTCCCTCTACCTGCCCCCCCAGGCCCTCCACCACTTGTACTTCCTGTCCCCTGACACGTGCTAACTACTCACCGTGTGCCAGATTCTGGGCTAAGTCCGACTTCCTCTAAACTGTTGCCATGGAGTGAACCCCAGTACACCCCCCATTTTAGGGGGTGCTGGGTAGGGCTCGGAGAGGCTGAACCATGGGCCCAAGATTACACAGGCATTCAGTGACAGCTGAGACTTGAACCTGGGCCTGCCTACTTCCCAAACCTTTTCTTTAGATGCCAATCCAGAGCTACCTGTAGCGGTGCCTGTTACTGGTGTTACTGGTGTGCCAGTAATGGATTACAGACGTCCCAGGATGGTGTTATGTCTTGGGGTGCAGGGCTGGGACCAGGCATCTCCAGCCACAAGCAGACTGGGCCACCCAGGTCCCATGAGAATCATGTATCACAGTGTGAAAAAGGATGGAAAATCCTGCCCTAAACTGGACTTGATCTTGGCCCTTGGTCGGCCCAAGGCAGTTCGCTCACCCTGTAATTTCAGCCTGGCCTGGGAATACCTGCTGAAGCTTCCCTCCCACATCCTACCTCTAGGCCAGCACCCCCCAGGACAAAGGATCTCCGTGTGTGGGTAACTGTCCCTGGCCTGGGATAAGATTGGTGGCCCCAGAAGTGAATGGAGCTTCCAGGGGGCACTGCCCAGCTCAGCCCTTGGCCAGAGAGGCCTCTCGCCTGCTCAGCCTTCAGACCTCCCGAGCTTAGACCTCAAGGCAGCTGAGTGGCCCTGCTCAGCCCTGGCCTGGCCACAGCCATGCCTTGTCTCTTGTCACCCTCTCACAGGAGTCTGCTGCTAGCTCAGGGCACCACCTGGCTGGTGGTTCATGTAGACCCTGCTATCAAGTCAAGGCCAGCTTGGTGTGAACGGGGAGGTGACAGAACTAGGGTGCAAAGATGCTCTAAACCAGGGGGCTGGAGTGCTGGGATCCTGGACAGATCGACTCTACTCCACTGCGCTGGGCACACCACTCACATTTATGCTTTTCAAGTGTCATTAGGTCTGCCTGACAGCGCTAGGAGTTTAGCTTCATTGCCATTTTGCATAGATCTTGAGCCCAGGAATAGACTTACTCACCCAAGGTCACACAGCAAGAAACCCGGGGAGCTGGCATTTGAGCCCAGGGTCCTCTGTTGTTTGTACGCCTACCTGGGAACTCTGGCTAATTCTGGGAGTCCCAGCTCCCAAAGGCAGGTGGCTTCCTGGACAAGCCTCCAGGGCTCCCTCTTGCGTCTCAGAGTTTACAGTTTGCCAGTAGCTACAGGCAGCCACTTGCCTGGCCCCCAAGTGAGGGTCTGGCCCGGCTCTGTCACATGCTCACTCCGAGCCCAGGTTCTCCTTTGGGACGTGCTGGAGTCACCTGCTTTGCGAGTTGTTCTGAGCATCGAGCAAGAGCATGAGATGAAGGGCTACAAAGCAGAGACGCACCCCCTTGGTAACACACGCAAGAACAATGCATCTGTTTCATTTGCCTGTTGCCATTCAAAGAAGCAAGTGGACTGGGAGCCCCAAAAGGTTGCAGAGATTGCTTCAGGATAGGAGGGAATCCCAGGGCAGCAGCGGGCCGGGAGCGTGTGCACGACCTTCTTTCCTCTGCAGGGCTCCTTTTCTGGGGCAGGTTCCTCTTCCCTGTCAGAGCTTTCTCCTCCGCACCAGTGTGGGGTTTCCAAGGTGAACAGGATGCTCCAGTTCACTGTAGCTATAAAGCTGTGCTCCGTGTGTCTTTCACACCCAAAAGCAACAAACAGAAGTCTTCTGAGGTCACACTATTCTGGTTTGTAATCACACAACTTCTGGGCTCAGATACACTGAAGTGTCTTCTTTTGCCTCCTTTCCGTACTGTGCAGTCCCTGCCAAAAACTTGTCCAACCTTTCTTTGCACAACTCTGGTGATGAGACACTCACTACCCTCTCCGGAAGCCCAGTGAATTTCTGGATAGGGCAGATGGAAAGGTGAATGTTCTTCCCCCTCCTGAGCTGAAGCTGGACACTTCTGTGTCCCCAGAAGTGCCCCCGCTGACCTTGGCTCTTCCCTCTGGGGCCCTGCAGATCATGATTCCTCTCTTGGACCCGGGACAGCCCCTCTGAAGTGCAGAGACAGCCACAGTGTCCCTCTGAGCCTCCTCTTTGCCAGGTTGACATCAACCCTTTCTGTGTGGCACAGTTTTTTGTTCTTTGCCCATTCTGGCCGCTCTTCATCTTGTCACTGTCTCCACAGGGCCTGGGGCCCAGATAAGACACAAGACTCCAGGAGGATCTGAGAGAGTGAGACTGCTGTCCCCTCCCCACGCCTAGGGCCCGACTCACCTGGGGCTGTCCCTTGAGCTAGCCCTGGTTATTCTGCAGCCAAGCTATACCATGAAGCTTGACGGTCCAGACTCTCAGTGTCCACATTTGGGGGACTGCTGGTGCTTGGAATAGCCCCACACACACACCACAGCTCCACCCCAGTGTTCCTTAGAGATTTACGGAAGCATGGATCATGTGGAGCAGGGCCCTGAGAGTTTTCTCAGGCCTCCTTGTCACCCCTCAAGGCATTCCAGGCTCACCTTTTCCGTGCAGGGTGTGCTGCCCATGTGCCATTCCAAAAAATAGGCCACCAAAGGCTACTTATAAGTGGCTTTACTGATCTCACTGAAAAACAGTTCAAAAGACTCAAACAAGAGGAGGAGTGGGCAGTGCAGAGGTGAGATGGACTTGGAGGGATCAGAACAGCAATGTAGATTTAAAGAAGGTTGATGTCATACATTTCTCCTATGAACTGACGAGTGTGATGTGGCTTTGGCACAGCACAAAGTAAGCATATGCTCACTTCCTACTTTGACTTAGCATTTTTCACATACTTAATTCCGTGCGCCCCTCTAACACTCCAATGTAAGGCAGGATAGGCAGTGTTAGCTCTGTTTTACAGATGAGGAAACTGAGGCTCAGAGTGGGTAAGTGGACTGACCAAAGGGAATGAAGGACTGGCAGAGGCTACAGCTCCCCAGATGCCCTGCCCGCAAGCCCACAGTTCTCAGCCCCTGTGCGTTAGTGGGAGTCTATGACTAATTCTGGCTGGTGGGCAGTGGGCAGACGTGACGTTTGACCCTGATGGCTGAAGCACAGGAGAGCTGTTTGCAAGACCTGTGTGCTTCCTGGTGTTGGGCTTCAGATCTTGGAGCTGTCTTATGGGAGATGGTTGCTATGGAGACCACCCAGCTTCACAGGTGGACTTTGTAGGAGTGAGGAGTAGAGCTTTGTTGCACTCACCTGCTAAGATTTAGGGGCTCTTTATTACTGTAGCCTCGCGCAGCCTATTGTGATTTATATGGAAGAGCAATTATTTGTTCTTATGTTATCCTGTGTCTGGCACTGTACTAATAAGGACTTTGCACACGTCCCCTCACACAATCCTTGAAGCTGTCCTGCGAGGAAAGGATTATTGTTCCTCTCTACTGCAGGGGAAACGGGGACACAGAGAAGCAGAGCAATTTGCCCAGGGTCACAGAGCCACGAAAGTGTGGGCTCGGAACCTGAATTTGGGTCTGTCCGATGGGAAAACCTCGATGAGCTCTGATGAGTTGCAGAAACAGGTGCTATTGTGTCCCAGCACCCCGTAGGGCTAACTGCTTCCTCGGAAGATGGAAGACTGCACAGACTGCTTTTCTCATTCAGATTTTATGCCTGAGTAAAACCCTTGTGCTGTGATTTATTATAGCAACACTGATTTTCCAATTTCAAGACAACAATGCAACTTGAAATAAAATGGAAAGAAAACATTGAAACATTTGAAACCTTCACTTTAGATCCGTATTACGTCTTGCTTGAACTGTTCCAGGCCTGTATCATTCTCTCCTCTTTTCTCCAGTCTCCCCTCATTCCAGCTGGCTGCCACAGCCACCTTTGTAAAGCCGAATCTAGGCATGCCCTCTGCGATTCAGAACCCACAGAAAGGTTCCTGGTCCCCTCCACCAGTACTTCCTAAATGACATTCCTCATATATATGATGTAAATATGCGACATCCTGCAAGTGAAAAAGGAGTTCCATGGCCAAAGGAGTTTTGGAAATGCTGATTTAAAATATTTATTATTGGACTTCCCTGGTGGTCCACGGGGTAAGAATCTATACCTGCCAATACAGGGGACATGGGTTCGATCCCTGGTCTGGGAAGATAGCACATTCCACAGAGCAACTAAACCTGTCCACCACAACTACCATACTGAAGCCCGTGCACCCTAGAGCCTGTGCTCCACAAGAGAAGCCACCGTAATGGGAAACCCACATACCTCAACTAGAGAATAGCCCCTGTTTGCTGCCACTAGACACAGCCCATGCATAGCAACAAAGAACCAGCACAGCCAAAAATACATAAGTAAATTATTTATTATTGGGACTTTCCTAGTGGTCCAGTGGATAAGACTGCTCTCAAGACAGGGGCCCCAGGTTCAGTCCCTGGTCAGGAAACCAAGATCCCACATACTGCAGCTACTGAGCCCACGAGCCCCAGTACAGCCAATATACATATAAATTAATTAAATATTTATTATTAAAAATTAAAGTTAAAAACTTCTGGTTAAAAATTGTAAACTGTGGGACTTCACAGAGCCTTTAACATGCTAAAGCCCACTGTACTTTTCCAAGAGGCAGATTCATCATTTTGGGCATTTCTTGGACTTTTGGACCATGAAATCTCCCCAGTCTCTTTCATTTGGGGGTACCTAATAGAATTAGTATTCCATGATGTATAGTCAGGGAGGATGCTGGCTCTTGGGTAAAGTTTGGACTTCTCAGCTAACATTCAAGGCTTCCTGAGACCTGTTCCCAGGTCACTTTCCAGTCATCTCACAAACCTGTTCCTCCATCTACCCCAGGGTTCAACCCCTCTCACTCCTCCTCCTGGACATGTTACTATTTATCACTCAGGTTGTGGGACTCTCTGAGCTGTGACCTGGAGAGGAAATGAGGATTGAGGAACAAAGTCAGAAACAACACAACGTAGCTTCCATCTGGGACAATGTTAAAAGCACCCGATCAGTGATGTGGCTGAGAAGAAAACGGGAATGATGACTGTGAGACTAATTGAAAGCCGTGTGTTTACCGAGGCTCAAAGAATCCCTTTTAGAAGTGGGAACTGGGCCCACATATGCCAACAAACAAGGCAAAATGGGTGCATGCTCAAAACAAAAAGCACGAAGATGTGCTGGGCAGAACCAAAGATATTGACGTAATTAATAAAGTAATTAACACGCACAGGAATGCAAAAGCTGCCAGGAGGCTGATAAGAGAGGGTTATTAAAAAAGAATGAGCAATGTAGCAGGGAAGTGAAATTAAGTTTTGCATTTCTTTTTTTATTATGGACCCCCAAAATACTCTATAAGTAATAAATAGGCCTTGATTTACTGCAAAAATACCAATAGGCTGGGGCCAGAATTTGCTGTTGACCCTCTCCCTGGCAAAATAAACTGACCGATCACTCACTCAGTCAGCCAGTCTCTGAGAATATGGGGGGACCTGCACCCAGTGCTGTAGATGAGAGTAAGGTGATTAAACATGTCAGATCAGAGGCCAGAGTGCCTGACCTCTAGTCCCAATCCTGCCACTTAGAAATGCTGAAACCTTGCAGCAGCTATTCAGCCTCACTGTTGCCATCTGTAAAATGGGTGTAAAATCCTGTGTATAACACAGGATCTCCTCATACAATTAGGGATTAAATATACAGATAGGAGTAAAGCCCCCTGACCAGCACCTGGCCCGTGAATGACTCAGAGTCAGCGGTTGCTGTTAATCACCCCATCTCCACCACCCTGCAGCAATCTATACAACAAAAGAGTTCTCAGTTAACATATAAATTCAGAAAATGTTTCAAAGGATTCACTAAGAAGATCAGAGCAAACTCACGTTCCCTCCTCATTTCTCCTGTCTGGTTCCCGGAGCATTCAGGGGATGGGCAGGAAAGAAAACAGCCACAATGAGGACCGGTGTACACTGGTAGCTTATCCCAGTCACTCCTCTGGCTTTGGGACTTTGGGTGAGTCTATACCTCGGTTTCTCCATCAGGGAAATGAGGGGTTGGCTTAGGTGATTTCTTAGGTCATTTCAAGCTCTGAAATTCTATGAGTCATGTGTTATGTTAGTCACATTAGCAAGCATCCATTACCAAGACAGCAAAAATGACCCTCCTTGGAGGCTCCTCTTCCTCCTTGGCTATCTTGCAGCTCTATTCCTGGCCCTGGGGTCCTCCTGGGCCCTCAGGCTGGAAACTGCAGTCATGAGACGACTGTGCCTCCCTCGTCTACATGCCCACCCGCCCCAAGCCCTGTGTCTCGGGTCTCTGCCCATGTCAGCATCGGGCCACCTTTGGCCCCAGACCACGGGGTTTGGGCTCTCATGACCTCAGCACAACAGTTCCCCAGCCTGTCCCTCCCTCAGAAAGGTCTCTCTCTCCCACTGCCACTTTTCTTCTTTGCTCACATTGTTATGAAAAGCTAAACAGTACAATGAACACTTGTGTACTCTCCTTCAGGATTCAGAAATTTCTAACATTTTGCCATATCTGCTGGCTCACTCTCTATATATAGACTGTCCCCAAACCATCTGAAGGTAAATTTCAGGCTCCATACACTTCAGCATGTAGTCCTATGTGACCACAATATTATTATACCTACGGAAATAGTAGTATCTCCATAATATTTTCTGAGAGCCAGAATGAACTTTTTAAGGGGTCCCTCACGCTGCTCCACTGCTGAAGTTCCTTTCCTGGCTCCCCACTGCCTTCAGATTATGTTACAAACTCCCTTCAGCTCTGCACTTACTTTCTGTCCAAGGTAGCCAGATCCAACAGATTCTTGAATTTCTCCCCAGACATACCCTCCACCTTCCTGCTCATGGATTTTCATCCTGGAACCCCACTGCCTCCAATATTTTCTCCTCGAGGTTTTGTCCATTATGTAAAGCTCAACTAAAATTCCACGTTGTCCAAGGAATCTTCTAAGGTTTTTCTAGTTGAAACATATCTTTCTTTTCATATCTCCATAATACATGGGAAGCTAGTATGATGACATAGTTCAAATATGGAGGAAGGCAGAGACAAAAGAGACAGAGAAATGGACTTCATCTCGGATCAAACTGCCTGAACTCTATGTTACCTCTGGAATTTTCCAGGGTGCTAATACGTTTCCTCTAGGCTCAGTGGTAAAAGAATCTACCTGAAATGCAGGAGATGCGGGTCTATGGGCTTGAGCCCTGGGTCGGGAAGATCCCTGGGGAAGGAAGTGGCAACCCACTCCAGTATTCTTGCCTGGAGAATCCCATGGACAGAGAAGCTTGGTGGGCTACAGTCCATGGGGTCGCAAAGAGTCAGACACAACTTAGCAACTAGACCACCACCACTGTGTACTCCAGTTTGAATTAATGGTAGCCAAAAGCACCCTAATGAATACTGCAGGGATTAGGGCTGACAGTCCTTTAGCCTTCTAAGGCTGTGAAGCAACAGTAGAAAAATACAATGCATTATACTCCAGGTACACTGGATGCTTCCTGTTTCCCAAGACCATTTTCCCTTCCTCCTACCCTTGCCTGAATTCCCTCATCAACCTTGTCCTGTCTTTAAAAAAAGAAAAAAGAAAAAAAAAAAAACTGAGGTAAAATTCAGAAAAATTCACTACTTAACCATTTTAAACTGTACTTTTTAAAGTTTACAACATTGTTTAACTGTATCTACTATCTAATTTCAGATAATTCTCACCACTTCAGAAATCTCATACCCATTAGCAGTCACTCCCCCGTTCCTCATCCCTCTAATCTAGGTTCTATCTCTATGGATTTGCCTGTTCTGGATATTTCAGATAGATGGAATTGTACAATATTTGGCCTTTTGGCATCTGGTTTCTTTCACTGAACATTATATTTTCAAAGTTCATCTATGCTGTAGCATGCATTCTTATTTATGGCTGAATAATATTCCATTGTATGGATATACCACATTTTATTTATCCATTCATCAGTTGATATAGACATTTGGGTTGTTCCCACTTTTCTGGCTGTTATACATTGTGATGCTATATTTGAATACACATTTTCATTTCTCTGGAGTGTATACCTAGGAATGGAATTACTGGGTCACATGGTAACTTTAATTTTTTGAGGAACTGCCAGACTGTTCACACAGCTTCTGTTTTCTCTGTCTAAATCCTACTGTTCTTTCAAGAATTAGAAGAAAAAGTACCTCCTCTTTCATGAAACATTTTTCAAGGCAGAATGACTAACCACTTCCTCTGTGCTCCCCCAGGGCTGGAGGCTAAGCTATCCCAGCACTTACTACCTGCAGTGATATTCTCCATTTATACACCTGTCCCTCCTGGACTGGGGGAGTCCTAAGAGCAGGGATTATACCTTAGCCGTGGCTGTGACCCCAGCATGCGGCACACAGTGAATGCCCAGTAATGTGAGTTTGGCCAATGAATGAACAGCATATGTCTCTTGAGTGTCCTCATGGTACCTAGCCTAGCTTACAAGGGCTTCTTCATCACAGAGGGTGGGCTGTGCTGAGAGCCTCCTAGATGTGGGAATGAGATCATAAGGGTGGAGCAGGGGGTGTGGACACATGAAAAAGCACGTGGAGGGGAGTATGCGTGTGTGGATGCAGTCCTACAATGCTTGCCTGAGTTCAGAGACTGCCATGAAACCAGCTGAATGAGACTGATCCAACTGGCTTATCCTAGAAGAGGGAAGAAAACACGGGGGAATGAAAGGCTGTGAGGATGCCTGATGATCAGGGAGGTGCTTGAGATAATCACAGTGACAGGCCTCAAGCTGGGGCAGACCTCTGCTCCCCAGGAGGCAGCTTCCCATCCATCATCTCACAGGAGAGTCAGCATGGGGTATGGAAGGAGCCTGCCTGTGGGGAGCGGTGGCCTGGCTGAGTGCCTCTGAACCCCACTTGCTACCTGTGTGGTCCAGAGCCCATCAGTTCAGTTCAGTCACTCAGTCATGTCCGACTCTTTGTGACCCCATGCACTGCAGCACACCAGGCCTCCCTGTCCATCACCAACTCCTGGAGCTTGCTCAAACTCAGGTCCATCGAGTCGGTGATGCCATCCAACCATCTCATCCTCTGTCATCTCCTTCTCCTCCTGCCTTCAGTCTTTCCCAGCATCAGGGTCGTTTCAAATGAGTCAGTTCTTCCCATCAGGTGGCCAGAGTATTGGAGTTTCAGCTTCAGCATCAGTTCTTCCAGTGAATATTCAGGACTGATTTCCTTTAGGATTGACTGGTTTGATCTCCATGCAGTCCAAGGGACTCTCAAGAGTCTTCTCCAACACCACAGTTCAAAAGCATCAATTCTTCAGCACTCAGCCTTCTTTATGTTCCAACTCTCGCATCCATACGTGACTACTGGAAAAACCATAGCTTTGACTAGACAGACCTTTGTCAGTAAAGTAATGTCTCCAGAAATGCATTCAAAGTAGAACCATGCATTTAAAGGTGTAAATCTACTCCATAGGCAGCAGCACTGCTCAAGACCTCCCTGGGAGGCACGCTGAGCCATCATGTTACTTTCCCTATAAAGGCAGGAAATTCTGAGTCGGGGGGTGGGAACAAAAGTCACAATGATGGGTCTCCTGGGTGTCAGGCTTAGTGCTAGGCACTTGAACACATGACTCCAGTCAGTGCTTATGGTAAACCTGTAAGGGAGGAGCATATATTTCCTTATGGCCACTGAGGCTCAGAGATGGTGAGTCACTCAAACAAGGTCACACAGCTAGGAGGTGGCAGAGTATGGATCCAACCTTGGATCATAGTGTTTAAAGCTACCTTGTTATTCCTCCAAAGCCCACAGTGCAGGAGCCTGGGTTGGTGAATGCATTCCATTTCCTTGGTATGCGAATACATTTTCAGAAGGCTGCCATATATATTTAATAATTGGTATGACCATATAATCTCTTGTCAGCCAGCTTCCTTTCTGCTGCAGGATGCAGATAAGAAAGAAAGAGCAGAGTGGACGCAGGAAAATCCTACACACCTGTTGGCAGATTTCACTCTGGCCCAGAGTTACCTTCTTGATTTAATTCCCCAAGACTTCTATGTCTGAATCATGTAGGAAAATGACTTCTTGGGTGAAATATTAAAAGGCCACACGTGGATGTTCACAGCCTCCCTCTGACAGCTCTGGTGATAATGGCTCAGAGGGAGAAGCGGGCTCTGCAGCCTGCATCTGGGAGTCAGATGCGAGTCCTCTGAGATTCCTAAGCCAGGAACATGCTAGGCTGGGCTCAGGGGGCCCAGTGACAAGGAGTCAGACACAGGAAAGCGGTAAGATGAGCGACTAGCTCTGAGGGGGTTCAGGGCAGGGCTGCCTGCTAGAAGCAGGTGATAGATAACGTGTCATCTAATATCTCACCTTCATTGACTGGTTTCAAACTGCTGGGCACATGCATGTGCTTCATAGGCACACTGTCTCTTTTAATCCTAACCCCAAAGCCTTAGGAGGTGGGACCCATATTATGCATGAAGACACTGTGGGCCTTGTAAGTTGCCACTGATTCTACTAGTTTCCTAGGGTTGCCACAGAAATCTCCATAAACTGGGTGGCTTAAAAGGAATAGAAATTTATTCTTGCACAGTTCTGGAAGCAAGAAGCCTAAAGGTGTTGGCAAAGCTGCGCACCCTCTGGAGGCTCTTGGGGAGAATCCATGGCCTCTCCTCACTTCTGGTGCTCCCAGAATTCCTTGGCTTATGGCCGCATGTCTCCTAGCTCTGCTTCCATCTTCATATGGCCTTCTCCTCTGTGTCCTCTCCTCTTCTGCTTCTTTTAATGACACTGTAATTGGATTTAGGGCCAATCTGGGTAATACAGGATGATATCATTTTAAGATTTTTAGTATAATTGTATCTGCAAAGACTCCCCTTCTAAATAAGGTTGCATTCCTGGGTAAGGATGTTGATATATCTTCTGTGGGTCACAATTCTACCCACAACATTACCTAACTTCACACAGTAAATGGCTGAGATGGGATCTGAAGTTCAGCCTAACTCCACAGTTCATCTGCTCAACCACTGTGGGCTAAAACTGTGTACTTGCCTGCTGTGTGACTGTAGCCATGCTATTCAACCCCTCTGTGCCTCAGTTTCCTCACCCGCAGACTGGGGTAACAGACAATAATGGTAATACTTCATGAGGTTGTTGTGAGGATAAATGAGTTGATCAAAGGAAGCGCCTGGAACAATGTCTGGCACAAAATATGAACTCAACAAAAGCTGCTGCTATTATTACTTTTGCTATGGTTGCTATCAAGGCAATGCAGCTTTGCTGGCATCCTGGATGGAGGCTGAGCAGACCTGCAACTGAGGATGAGGCTGGACCTGGAAGCAATGCTCTCAGATCTGAATTTGCTGGGTTTGAACATCTGCTCACAAGTGCTTCACTCTTAATGAAATATCAACCAGATAATCACAGATGAGAGACTTAAATATCTATAAGACAGCACTCTGCACAATGGATTATAATAATTTTCAAAGCATCAATGAAGGGAATGTTTCTTTAAAACAAAACCAAGTAAAACATAGAACCAATGCAAAAAGAAGCAGGAAGTATGAATAGACCAACAGACCAATCCCAGCAGAACCGATCCTGAGTCATCTAATACCACCTGGCCCAGGCTGGGTGTGTTTCCAAGATATAGGTCTTCTCAGGCCAGTCAGTTCATCTCTCTAGCCTGTTTCCCCATCTCCAAAACAGCAGCGTCAAGGTGCTTTGTAAACTGTGCCTGCTGTAGAAATGTGAGGCACTCTTATTATTACAGTATGTATTTGCCAGTGTGGGACAGATGGGGCCCTGGGGTTAGGGCCCCAATCCAGAAAAGGGCAGAGGGTGGGTGGGCTGGGCACTGAGAATTGAGATGACAATGCTATTGTCCCCTGAGCTCTTAGGGACCCACATGTTGTGTCAGTGTCTTCTGAACTGAACTGAGCATCTTTGGGTCATGTTAAGTGTTCCATCCTACGTCAAGGTCGAAGTGATCCAGTATTTGAAGTTTAATCCACTGTCTCTTTAGGGAGACACTCCTAGCCAAACAGTGGCAGAAATAATGAACATCCCACCAAGTGGCTGACGGTTCTATTTCAGAGAACTGTGGGTGCCGAGGTGCCTGGACACCAGTTCCCTTGTCCCTTGCTTCCCTGTCAGTTTCTGTGGTTGATGGCTTCCTGCAGCTGCAGGCCAGGTGTTTTTAACCTGCCTAAGTTCTGGTCTGCAACGTGCTCACCCTCTGACTCTCAACTGCAATGAAAAGTGCTACAGAAAACAGAAATCTCGTAGTTTTTCCTTCTTTCTTAGCCCTTGCTCTCTGTCTTCCCTGAGGGAAACAAATGTATTTGAACATTTTCAGGACTTTCAGGAAAACGTGAGCGTGGAGGGACTCTTTCAGGTCTGTGGGGTCTGCACATGTGAACCTTCCCAAGTGGCCCCCCTCCAACTCAGTCTGCATTTTCTTTGTCCCCATCACAGTCTCTAGCCAGGGGTTGGAGGGAGGGGTGGTAGGGGGCCTGGGAGTCTGGGCTTCAGGGTTCTTAGATTCAGGTTTTTCTTCCCTCCTCTTTTAGGCTTAAATGTACTGTCCTGGGTCTGTTTCTAACTGGTATCCAAAGTGCAGTCCTGGGCCCTTCCTAGAGGCTGGTGAGGGTCTGGGTTCAGAAAGTTACAACCCTGGCTGCACACTAGAACCCATGGCAATTGCTAAAATATCCCAATGTCCAGGCCTCTTTCTAAACCAATTAAATCAGAATTAATGGGGTGTGTGGCGTAAGTACCAGTACTGTGAAAAAGATTTTTTCTGGGGTGACGTGACCAGGATTGGAAACTACAAATCTACTCTACCTTTATGTAAATAACTCTTACAGCTCAACAATTAAAGGATAAATAATTCAGTTACAAGGAATGGTCAAAGGACTTAGGTAGATATTTCTCCTAAGAAGATAATGCAAATGGCCAATAAGCACATGAAAAGTTGCTTAACGTCATTAGTCATTCAATAGCGAGTCTTATCAAAACCACAATGAGATACAACTTCATACCTGGTAGGATGACTATAGTCAAACATGCAGGTAAATAACAAGTGTTGGCAACAATATGGAGGCCCTGGAAAGCTCAGGCATTGGTGGTGGGAATGTAAAACGGTGCAGCCACTGTGGCATGGTCTAACAATTCCTAAAAATGCTAGAAAGAGTTACCATATGACACAACTATACTACTTCTATATATATGTGTGTGTATATATACACATATATACATATGTATACACACACACACACACACACACACACACCAGCGTGGTTATCTGGGTCATTAAGATCTTTTTTGTATAGTTCTTCTGTGTATTCTTGCCACCTCTTCTTAATATCTTCTGCTTCTGTTAGGTCCATACCATTTCTGTCCTTTATTGTGCTTATCTTTGCATGAAATGTTCCCTTGGTATCTCTAATTTTCTTGACGAGATCTCTAGTCTTTCCCATTCTATTGTTTTCCTCTATTTCTTTGATTGATCACTGAAGAAGGCGTTCTTCTCTCTCCTTGCTATTCTTTGGAACACTGCATTCAGATGGGTATATCTTTCCTTTTCTCCTTTGCCTTTAGCGTCTCTTCTTTCCTCAGCTATTTGTAAGGCCTCCTCAGACAACCATTTTGCTTTTTTCCATTTCTTTTTCTTGGGGTGGTCTTGATCACTGCCTTCTGTACAATGTCACGAACCTCTGTGCATAGTTCTTCAGGCACTATGTCTATCAGATCCAATCCCTTGAATCTATGTCACTTCCACTGTATAATCATAAGGGATTTGATTTAGGTCATATCTAAATGATCTAGTGGTTTTTCCCTACTTTCTTCAATTTAAGTCTGAATTTAGCAATAAGGAGTTCATGATCTGAGCCAGTCAGCTCCCAGTCTTGTTTTTGCTGACTGTATAGAGCTTCTCCATCTTTGGCTGCAAAGAATACAATCAATCTGACTTCTGTATTGACCATCTGGTGATGTCCACATGTAGAGTTGTCTCTTGTGTTGTTGGAAGAGTATGTTTGCTATGACCAGTGTATTCTCTTGGCAAAACTCTGTTAGCCTTTGCCCTGCTTCATTTTGTACTCCAAGGCCAAACTTGCCTGTTACTCCAGGTTATCTCTTGACTTCCTACTTGGGCATTCCAGTCCTTTATGATGAAAAGAGCATCTTTTTTTGGTGTTAATTCTATAAGGTCTTGTAGGTTATCATAAAACCGTTCAACTTCAACTTTCTTTGGCATTAGTGGTTTGGGGCATAGACTTGGATTACCGATATTGCAGACATCCTGAAATGCAAAGTCAAGTGGGCCTTAGGAGAATCACTATGAACAAAGCTAGAGGAGGTGATGGAATTCCAGTTGAGCTCTTTCAAATCCTAAAAGTTAATGCTGTTAAAGTGCTGCACTCAATATGCCAGCAAATTTGGAAAACTCAGCAGTAGCCACAGGACTGAAAAAGGTCCATTTTCATTCCAATCCCAAAGAAAGGCAAAGCCAAAGAATGTTCAAACTACTGCACAATTGCACTCATCTCACACGCTAGCAAAGTAATGCTCAAAATTCTCCAAACCAGGCTTCAGCAGTACATGAACCAAGAATTTCCAGATGTTCAAGCTGGATTTAGGAAAGGCAGAGGAACCAGAGATCAAATTGCCAACATCTGCTGGATCATCGAAAAAGCAAGAGAGTTCCAGAAAAACTTCTACTTCTGCTTTATTGACTGTGCCAGAGCCTTTGACTGTGTGGATCACCACAAGGTGTGGAAAACTCTTAAAGAGATGGGAATCCCAGACCACCTGACCTGCCTCCTGAGAAATCTGTATGCAGGTCAAGAAGCAACAGTTAGAACCAGACGTGGAAAAATGGACTGGTTCCAAATTGGGAAAGGAATACATCAAGGCTGTATATTGTCACCCTGTTTATTTAACTTCTATGCAGGGTACATCATGCAAAATGCCAGCTGGATGAAGCACAAGTTGGAATCAAGATTGCCAGGAGAAATATTAATAACCTCAGATATGCAGATGATATCACCCTTATGGCAGAAAGTGAAGAGGAACTAAAGAGCCTCTTGATGAAAGTGAAAGAGGACAGTGAAAAAGCTGGCTTAAAACTCAACATTCAAAAAACTAAGATCATGGCATTGGGTCCCATCACTTCATGGCAAATAGATGGGGTACCAATGGAAATAGTTATAGACTTTCTTTTCTTGGGCTCCAAAATCACTGCAGTTGATGACTGCAGCCATGAAATTAAAAAATGCTTGCTCCTTGAAAGAAAAGCTATGAAAAACCTAGACAGCATATTAAAAAGCAGAGACACTACTTTGCCAACAAAGGTCCATCTACTCAAAGCTATGGTTTTTCCAGTAGTTATATATGGATGTGAAAGTTGGACCATAAAGAAAGGTGAGCGCCAAGGAATTGATGCTTTTGAACTGTGGTGTTGGAGAAGACCCTTGAGAGTCCCTTGGACTGCAAGGAGATGCAACCAGTCCATCCTAAAGGAAATCAGTCTTGAATATTCATTGGAAGGATTGATGCTGAAGCTGAAACTCCAATACTTTGGCCACCTGATGCGAAGAAAAGTCCCTGATGCTGGGAAAGATTGAAAGCAGGAGGAGAAGGAGATGACAGAGGATGAGATGGTTGGATGGCATCACCAGCTCGATGGACCTGAATTTGAGCAAGCTCTGGGAGTTGGTGATGGACAGGGAGGCCTGGTGTGCTGCAGTCCATGGGGTTGCAAAGAGTCGGGCATGACTGGGCAAATGAACTGAACTGATACTCACATACACACTCAAGTACATACCCAAGAGAAGTAAAAAATGTGGTCACACAAAACTTGTACATAAATGCTCATGGCAGCATTACACAAAATAGTCAAAAAGTGGAAACTACCCAAATATCCATCAACTGATAAATGGACAAATGAAATGTTGAATATATCCATATAGGGGAATAGCACTGAGCCATAAAAAGGAATGAAGCACTCATACATGCTACAACATAGAAGAACCTTAAAAACATTATGCTAAGTCAAAGAAGCAACATACAAAAAGTCACATATTATTGTATGATTCTATTGGTATGAAACCACCAGCATCAGCAAATCCACAGAGCCATGAAGTAGATCAGTGGTTGCCCAGGGCTGGAGAGGAGGAGAAATACAAGGTGATGGGTAAAGAGAATAGGGTTTCTTTTAGGGGTGATGAAAATTTTCTGAAAGTAGATAGTGAGGATGGTTGAACAACCTTATGAATGTACTGGATGGCATCACCAACTCGATGGACATGGGTTTGGGTGGACTCCGGGAGTTGGTGATGGACAGGGAGGCCTGGCGTGCTGCGGTTCATGGGGTCGCAAAGAGTCAGACATGACTGAGCGACTGAACTGAACTGAAAACCACTGCAGCATATATTTTAAAACCAAACTTTATGGTACGTGAATTATATCTAAAAAAAGATATCTGCCATGCAGAATGGCTTGGAAAGGGCTACAAGTGGGAGCAGGCCTGCTTAGAAAGTCGTGGTAACAACAATAAACAACTTAGTGACCTACAGAGTGACGGTTCTTGACTCATGGTCCCTGCTGTGCAGTGTGTGTGAACGTAGCTCTGCCTCACAGCGCCCCCTCTGGGATGGGAGACGATGGTACTTTGGACCTCAGTGGAAGGAGTGAAGTGGTGGATAGGGATAGCATTTGGTAGTAGAGTGTGCAGGACTAGCACAGACCTTCTCTGAGAATATCCCACTGATCTGATCATAAGATTGCCCTAAGACTGGCTTCATTCAGTTGTATTGAGTGCGTTCTACATACCAGGCATATTTGCAGGTACTGGGGATACAGCAGTGAATACGCAATTTTGCCTCCTCCCTATTCTCATGGAGTTCACACTCTAGTGGAGGGTGGGCAGCTGTGAGTGATGGGAAGTGGATGGGAGGCACTACAGTAGCCATTACGGCTGAACATCAGTACCGATTTCTTTCTCTCCTGGGTGCACAGTAGGTCTGCTCTTTCTTGCCCTGCTGAACCAGGCATGGAGAATTAACATGTTAGGGTGAATGAAATATGAGTGGAAGTGACATGTGACAGCTTGGAATGGAAACTCTTGCCAGGCATTCTTTCCCTTTGCCACAATATCCATCCTAGAAGGTGCCCCACCAGCTGTGTCCTGGGGTGAGGATCTGCGGGTGGAGGCTACAGTTGATTCTCTATGAACAAGTGCTACGATGAGCAAAACCTAGCACACCCAGTCCTCTTTCACTTTTCACCCTCTGAGGGACATTACATCCAAACCCAATCCTGGCTCATATTTTAGAAAAGCAAGCCCAGTATCTCAGCACATAAGGCAAACACAAAACCAGGAATCTGGAGACATGTGTCATGGAGAAGACGACAGCCCATCCTGTGTGGATCTCATCTTGCCCATCAGACTGTGCAGACCACATGGGAGCCTGAGCGTGGCACACAGTAGGACTCCCATCAATGATGAGGGAGCGACCGGGTGACACACGATTTACAAAGAGGAGGACTGGTTGGAATTCCCCCACAGAACAGAGGCAATGTCTCCATGTTGCCACAGCCCATGTTTCTGCCAACATGGACATGGCAGGAATCATATTTAACGGCTGTCTTTGCTCAAGAACTGGAACGTCTTTACTATGTGATCAAAAGATGCCAGTATGGCAGATAATTTTCCAGCTGTTTTGCCCCCATGGTGCTTGGGAATTCCTAGTACACAGCCCACCGCCTGCAGAGCACCTGGACAGGTAGAGACCAGAGGATTTCTCACCACAGGGCCTTCCCCTGGTGCAGTGGGATCTGCATCTTTAGCTTGGTGTCCTGAGGGGCCTCAGCAGCCTAGGTACCTCCTGAAGACACTAGGGAAGCCAATCAGGAAGCTGAAACAAACTGCAGTCTCCCATGGACCCAAGATGCCTTCTGAGGAGAGATGTTCCAGAAACCCAGCTGTGGGTTTCGGGCAGAGTGGCCTGTCCACAGCCGGAGCCCACAGTGCCGATGGCAACTGGAGCTGAGCCGGGATTCCTGCCAGAAGGTAAATGTCTGCATCCTTACAATGTCTCTGTGGCATATCATTCCAGTTGAATCTCGCCCAGTGTTCTCAGTTAATAACTTAATCTGGAACTTACACCTTGTCTCCTCTCCCAAAGGACCTGAGGTACCACATAATAAAAGCCCAAACACAACAGGACAGTTAAAAATAAAGACGAACGCTCAGAAGGCGAGATAATCCTTCAGGAACTCGAGAAACGATGGTTATGACGGCTGAGTGTGGAATTTGGCTCCAACTTTCTGGCAGCCAAGGTTAAACAGAAAACAGAGTGTCTTATTCAGTAGGGACTGCTTGATCAAAAGAAGGAAGCAGATGCAAGTTCATGCCCGGGCGGAGTGAGGGTGGGGTCAGGGGTGAGCACAGCCCATTCCCTGGCACTTTCGTGAGGATCTATCCTGTGGATCTTTATCTCTGGAGCATTAAGTTACACACTGAACAACAGTCTTATAGAAAATGCTGAATCATTCTTCAATTGGCAGCTTTAGCTTCGTAAGTGGGCCCTTGATAAAAGGTGAGAGTGTAATATTAAATTAAATTGCAACTCAGCAAAGACATTTCTTGGTGAAGTCGGCTTAATGGGCCCAGACAGATGGGGTGAATTTGGACATATGGAGGCACAGGGAGAGAGTTCCAGGTGGAGGGAACAATTTATTCAGTAAATATTTACCGAGTACTTACTGTGAGCTAGGCCCTGCCAGTGGGTGCTGGGGACACGCAGATGGCCTTGGCCTCTGAGGAGGTCACAGACTAGGAGGGGCCAGGTGCACAGACAGATAATTACCAGTGTTGCGACCAGATGAGGGGCCAGCAGGGTGAGGCAGGGGCCCAGACAGTGGCATCCAGGGCAGCCTGCTGTTCCAAAGGCTCCTGGAGAAGATGCTTCTGACCGCCTCTTGAAGGTCAAGTAGGAATTTTTAGCATGGAGATGGCATATTGGGGTGGGAAGGAGGGTGTCCTGGGCAGAGGACAGCAGGTACATGGGCATGGAGGGAGAGAGTGGGACATTCTGGAGAAGTGCCAATATTAAGGGGAGCTGAGCACAGGGGCTGAGGGAGGGGGCTGAGAGATGAGGTGGGGCAAGGGGCAGAAATGAGGCCAGATCATTGAGGGCCTCCTGAACTGCTAAGGAGTGAGCTCACCCTCTGGTCGATGGTGGGGGCAGGATTTAAACAGCAGAATGACAGGGTCAGGATGTCAGATGGTGTAGCCCCTCTCCTGGAAGGGGTTAGGGTGCTGGGGTGCTCTCAGCAAGTGGAGCCACCCAAGGTCCACGACCCTGGCTGGGATGAGGTTTGCCTCAGGTGGGGCCTGAGCAGGGCCATCCAGAACCCACAGATGGCTTGCTATGAGAGACCTGTCCTGCTGTTCAGGGCTGGCAGCGATGACCCGCTGGCTAGAATGTGACCTTGATATTGAAGCCTTGGGCTACCAGGATGCCCAGGGGCAGCCCACAGAGCAGGGTGCACCCTGCACACCCCTCACCCTGGCCATTCTCATATTTCTTATTTCAAAGTGAACAGTGTGAGATGGAGCTTGGACAAGCTTTATGAAGATACCAGATGTGTCTGCTTTAGGATTGGATTTTTTTTTTTTTTTCAGCACAACTATAGAGGGAGGCAGAAGATGAGAGTTAAAATTATTTAAAACTCTTATGTATTTGCCTCTTCCAATATCTGTTTCCATAGAAACGTAACTGGAATAAGACACCAGTTTCAGCGCCAAGTGCAGCCCATGACTTCCAAAGCCCCCATCTGCTTCCAACAGAAAGCACCGCCAAAGCACAGAATTTGGAGGGAAGTTTGAAACACTCCTCTGGCCCAGAGTGCCCTTTACTCAGTTACTGTCCGGATGGCCAGAAAGCCACAGAGCCCAGAGCCTAGGTGGTTCCTGCGGTAGACTGCCTGGCAGCCCGTGCCGCCAGCCTGCTGCCATTTCTGTGAGTGAACGTCACACACGTGGCTCCCGTGGGTGACCATCTGCACGTGATTCCATCTCTGCCGCCACCTGTCTGGGAAGCAGATGGGAGGAGCTCAGGGAACACAAGGCAGCCTGGGGATGCTGCCTGAGGGGCTGCTGGGGCTTCAACGCTGGTGGTCTTTAGTGCTGTCGGCCTTCAGAGGTCATCTCCCCTCCCTTTCAAAACCCCTTCAGAACAGCTAGGTGGAGGCATAGGCCGTGGCCCGGTAGAGAAGGAAGGCTTGGAAAAAAGCAGACAACCCTTCCATCTAGATTCACAGGCTGTCTTCACACTATCCTTATACACTGCTTTCACTATGAGGGAAATGATCTCAAATTATTTTCCTTAAAAGAAAAAAAATTCCACTTGGGTGTGTGTGTATGCACACACATACACAGTGTCAGTTCTTGGTTTTCATCTTACTTGATCTAAAAGCAGCATTTGACACGCTTCATCAAAACTTCCTTCTTGAAACATTTCCTTCGTTTGGTTTCCTAGACACCAGACTCATCTGATTTTCTTCCTGTCTCTATGGTTTCTCCTTCTAGGTCTCCTTTGCTGTTTACCTCCTACTTCCCAGATCTCCAAACACTGGGGTAACTGAGGGTCTGTCCTTGGTCCCCTTCCTGTCCCCATCTATGTGCCCCCGCCCCGGCCCCGGTGCTGTCACCTAAGGCTTTGTGTCATCTATATGTTGACTGCATCCAAGCTCCCCTCTCGAGCTCACCTTCTCCCTGAACACACCCATGTGTCCAACACCTACTCACCATCACCACTGGTAGAGTAGGTAGACAAAAAGAGAGTTTTCCCCTTTTTTCCAAGAATACAAATTGTATTTAAAAAATCTTTTTAACATATTTGGCAGATTTGTCCACACCTGCTACATCTGAAATACAGAAACAGCCAATCTTCCCATCAGAGTCCATAAAGCAGAGGATGCAAGGGGTGAGGTGCCACGCAGGAGCACTGAGGACTGGGACATGTCACCAAAGTGGAGGTAGCCTGTTAGTCCTTGTCTTGGTTGGAAGCCTTTGTCTCTGGAGACCTCTCCTTCCTTCTTCAAACACCTCCCATGCAGGGACAGCTTTCTCTCCCTTGCCCCCATCTCTGGGGAGCTCTCTCTCCTGGCTCCCCACTTCCTTACTGATCACCGGGTCAGAGTCCCCTTGCCTGACCTCCTCCTGTTTCCATCATTGCTTAGCGATTCCTTGGGCTCCAGTCAGGGTGTCTTCACTCTGACTGGACCCATTCCCTGGGTGACCACACTCACTCAGCCCCACATCTCCCATGTTCAGTGTGTTGACCACCCCTCTCCCAAATCCCTATCTACTGGAAGAACTGCTCCCTGTGCTCTAGGACCCTGCATCGTCTTCTGAGGGCCTCTGCCCAGAAAGGAACCCCTCACGTTCCCTCCAGAAACTGCTCCTCATTCTGTACCTGACCTCGTGATGAGGTCCAGTGTCCATCTCCCAGTCCATCACCCATCACCCAGTCAGAAGTCCTGGCACCGCCCTTGCTGCCTCCCTGTCCTTCCCCCTTAGAGTTGATCAATCGCCAAACCCTGTCACGTCTGCTTCTGTAATGTCTCTCAAATCTACCCACTTCTCTCTGTTCCCACTGCAACTGCCCCGCTTTAGATCTCCATCAGCTCCTGCCTGGATTACTACAAAAACTGTCTGAGCCATTTCGGCCCTTTGGCCTCACCCCTTCATCTGTTCTCATCCTGCAGCCAGGAAATCTGATCATGTCACTCCCTGATTAAATGTCTTTAATTTTGAATTTTAAACTCCTCTGCTTAGCAAACAAGGTCCCTAATGACCCAGGCTCCACCTGTGTCATCATTTGTCCTTCCTGTCAGCTCCCCAGGCACCCTCAACTTTGGACAGCAGAACCATGTTGTATATATTTTTAAACCATTTAGAGAAAATGATAAACTAACATCAAGTTTAATGTTGAGAAGCTAGGTGCTTTCCCTCTAAGATCAGAAAGCAGGCAAGGCTGTCCTTTTTCACATTCCTGTTCAACATTGTACTGGGAATGCTAGCTGACACAGAAATAAGACAAGAAAGGAAACAGAAGGTATATGGATTGGGAAGGAAAAAACAAAATTGTCCCTTTTGTTGATGACATGATTATGTAGAAATTCCTAAAGAATCAACAAAAACACTCCTGGGACTAACAAGCAATTATAGCAAGGGGGTATGACTCAAAAGACTTGGTAAGATGCAAAAGTCAGTTGCTTTCCTATACAATGAGCAATTGATTTGAAATTTAAAAATACACCATTTATATTAGCACTGAAAACAAAGTAAAATACTTAGGTATAAATCTAACAGAATATGTATAAATTTATGAGGAAATCTATAAAATTCTGACAAAAGAAATCAACATAGAGCAAAATAAAAAACTTTTCCATGTTCATGAACAGAGACACAATATTGTCAAGATATCAGTTTTTTCCAACTTGATCAATAAAGTCAACACAATCCCAAACAAAGTCCCAGCAAGTTACTTTGTGGATGTTAACAAACTAATTCTAAAATTTACACAGAAACACAAAGACACAGAATAGACAACACTATACTGAAGAGTAAAAGTCAGAGAACTGATACTCAACTTATTCAACTTATTAGGACTTAGTGGTTTCACTGCTACAACCCAGGGTTCAATCCCTGGTTGGGGAACTAAAATCCTGCAAGCTGTGAGACATGGCCAAAAAACAATAACAACAAACAAAAACTAAAATATACAAAGAATTCTTAAAACTCTAATTAAAAAGTGCATAAGAGATCTAACCATATACCTCACCAAAGAAAAAACATAAGTGGCAAATAAGCATATGAAAAGATATTCCACATCATACGTCATTCGGGAATTGTACATTAAAACAACAATGTGATACCACTACACACATTAAAATGGCTAAAATCCAAAATACCAACAACACCAAATGCTGGCAAGGATGGAGCAAGACACTCCCACTCGTTGCTGATGTGAATGCAAAAGTCACTGATAGTTTGGCAAAACTAAACATAATCTTAGAATATGATCTGGCAATCTTGCTTCTAGGTCTTTACCCAAACTAGCTGAAAACTTATGTCCATATAAAACACAAAAATACTTAGAGCAGTTTTATTCCAAACTTGGACGCAACCAAGATGTCCTTCAGTGGGCAAATAAATTGGTATATCCATACAACAGAATACTACTCAGTGATAAGAAATGAGCTATCAAATCATGAAAAGACATGGAGGAATCTTAAATGCATGTTGTTAAGTGAAAGAAGCCAGTTTAAAAGTGTTACATTATGTATGATTTCATCTATATGACATTCTGGAGAAGGCAAAGTCATGCAGACAGGGAGAGGTCAGTGGTTGCCAGGGGTTGGTAAGGCATAGAGGGTATTTCAGACGGTGATACTGTTCTATGTAACACTGTAATGGCGGATACACAACTTTACGCATTTGGCAAAGCCTACAGAAGGTCCGGGGCTTCCCTGGTAGCTCAGCTGGTAAAGAATCCACCTACAATTGCAGAAAACCCTGGTTTGATTCCTGGGGCAGGAAGTTCCCCTGGAGAAGGGATAGGCTACCCACTCCAGTATTCTTGGGCTTCCCTGGTGGCTCAGATGGTAAAGAATCCACCTGCTATGTGGGAGACCTGGGTTAGATCCCTGGGTTGGGACGATCCCCTGGAGATGGACATGGCAACCCACTCCAGTAGCCTGGAGAATTCTATGGACAGAGGAGCCTGGCTGGCTCAGTCCATGGGGTCCCAAAGAGTCAGACATGACTGAGCGACTAAGCACAGGACATAGAATGTACAACATGAAGACTGGATTCTATGTAAACTATGGACTCTAGCGGATAATAATGTATCGTTATTGGTTCATCAATTGTAACAAATATACCACATAATGCAAGATGTTAATAGTGGGGGAAACTATGATGTTTAGGGGAGGACATATATTCAAAAGCAGAGACAGTATTTTGCCAACAAAGGTCCGTCTAGTCAAGGCTATGGATTTTCCAGTGGTCATGTATGGATGTGAGAGTTGGACTGTGAAGAAGGCTGAGCACCGAAGAATTGGTGCTTTTGAACTGTGGTGTTGGAGAAGACTCTTGAGAGTCCCTTGGACTGCAAGGAGATCCAACCAGTCCATTCTGAAGGAGATCAGCCCTGGGATTTCTTTGGAAGGAATGATGCTAAAGCTGAAACTCCAGTACTTTGGCCACCTCATGCGAAGAGTTGACTCATTGGAAAAGACTCTGATGCTGGGAAGGATTGGGGGCAGGAGGAGGAGACGACAGAGGATGAAATGGCTGGATGGCATCACTGACTCGATGGACGTGAGTCTGAGTGAACTCTGGGAGTTGGTGATGGACAGGGAGGCCTGGCGTGCTGCGTTTCATGGGGTCACAAAGAGTCAGACACAACTGAGAGACTGAACTGAACTGAACTGATGCATGGAACTCTCTATACTTTCCATTAAATTTTTCTATAAACCTAATAAGTATAAAAACTTTTTAAAACTGCACTGGGACGACCCAGAGGGATGGAATGGGGAGGGAGGAGGGAGGAGGGTTCAGGATGGGGAACACGTGTATACCTGTGGCGGATTCATTTTGATATTTGGCAAAACTAATACAGTTATGTAAAGTTTAAAAATAAAATAAAATTAAAAAAAAAAACAAAAAAAAAAAACTGTTAAACATCATGTATTTAGAATAATATCTAGCACATGACAAGTATTATAAAAATATTTATTACATACAAATGAATAAATGAGGAGCTGGGAAGCCCCCAGTAGGACTCCAGAATCAGTTTCATTCCCCGGACACTTGTACCGAGAGAACCTCTTCCACAAGTTATTCCAGAACTCTTCTGTCGTTCTCGAGCCTGTCACCCTGCTTATTTGCTCCCGGCTGCTACCAGAATCTACGCAGTCTAAAGTGACTGTGCTTATCTGCTTGTGTACTGTCTGCCCCCACTAGCCTGTGGCTCCATGAGCTCAAGGTCACACTACTGTGTTCATCCCTGTCTCCCAGGGAGGTGAGGTCTCGGTTCAGGAGGGTGATCTACAAAGCCCTGTCCTGCAGATGTGGGCAGTCCCGCAGGGGTGAGCAGGGCAGAGCTGCACACAGCAGGGGTGAAGCAGACATGCTGAGTGTCCCGAGAGGAACACCTAGATGCTGGGGACAGGAGTGGGGAAGAGCAGGGGCTTAAATCTGGTGGAGCTCAGGAACACATCAGCTAATACAAGGGCCTGGAACTGAAGTTCATTTACTTGTCAGAGAAGGTTCTGGAAGAAGGGGACAGCACGGACAAAGGCTTGAAAGTACAACACAGAGAAAGGCCTGCAGTTGGACTCCTGAGGTGTTCAGAGCATCCTGGGAGACCAAAGGCATCCGGGGTCGATGTGGTCTGAGGACAGGAGAGAACAGACCACAGAGATCTTTCATCACCTCACCCCCAAGCATAAAATTTCTCTCTCACTGGGGGTTCTGGGGAAAACAGCCCCTCGAGGAGAATTTAGGACCCTCAGTCCCTGGGCACACTGCTCAGTCGTCCTGCTGAGTCTGACAGAGGAGGGTCTGAGGGAAATCAGCCGACAGCTTGGCGATGTTTGGTGGGAAAATGACAATAAACCGACAGGACTGTGGGTGGACAAATCAAAGGTTCTGCTGCCATGGCAACAGAATGACAGGGCAACCCTAAAATTAGAGGAGCAAAGAGGATCAAGCCGGGAAAGGTTTGGAGAGAAATCTCAGCAGATACTTAAAGAGAAACACAGAGACAGGGTACCGGGGCCTTGATCCAGGGATGTGGCCAGACCCCCTTCAGAAGGCTAGAGCCCACCGGCAGGACCCCTCCTTCCCAGGCTCTTCTACACAGAGATGCACTTCTGTGGCACCCGGCAGCTCCTCCATTTGAGAGCCATTCCCTGGAAGGTGTGGAATGGGCTCGGCCTCTAGGCACAGAGCCATGGAGAGAAGCAGTGCTTACCACAGAAAACAAGGAAGGAAGGTGATGTGAGTGATGGTAAGCTGTCACTTACACTAATCGCCTGCACAAGATCCATCTCCTGTAAATGGTCCAAGGGGTCAGGCTTCCTGGATTTATTTCTGGAGTCAGCTTATTCAGACTGACTCTAACCCCGCAGCCTCTCCCACCAGAGCCAGATCCCAGGGACCCTGTTGCATCTCAGCCCCCACCTTAACCCTGAGTGAAGGTGGCAGCCCCCTGCCTTGCCGGCTGCCGTCGGGCTCAACACCAAGCCATCGAGGTCTGTTCTCTGCTCACCTGCCCCAGCTCCAGGTCTTCCCACGGGCTCTGCCTTGCTATTTCTGTTACCTAATTTTAGGCTTTATCTGCAGAACGTGAAAACACTGCTTTGCCCAACCCACTTCACAGACCAGTCAACAGTCTATGACAACACCTGGAAACTACACAGCACTGTGGTACACTGGAAGACAGGACGGGGAAGCGGCTGAGGCCAATCGTTGGTGGTGCTGCCACCAAACTGCAAGGTGACCTTCGTGTGTTAGTCACTCGGTCCTGTACGACTCTTTGCAGCCCCGTGGACTGTAGCCTGCCAGGCTCCTCTGTCCATGGAATTCTCCAGGCAAGAACACTGGAGTGGGTTGCCATTTTCTTTTCTAGGGGATCTTCCCAACCCAGGGATAGAAACCGGGTCTCCCGCATTGCAGGCAGATTCTTTTACCGTCTGAGCCACCTTAGGTGCCTTATATAATCTCTCTGGGTTTCTGCTTCCTCATCATTAAAATGGGAATTCAGGATAGCACCTAGTCCACAGAGTTCCTGTGACAATTAGTGAAATTAACACACACCTCTAGCTACTAGCATCATCATTATCATTACTCTTATTAGCATTATTGCTTATGATTATCGTCTCCCTAGCCAGGGGGCCCAGTCAGCCAATAACAGCTCTTCCTCCTGTTCACAACCTGTCTGGATTTCCAAATCCTGGTGGTAGGTGGTGAATTCCCCTGGGATGGAGTTGGGGGCAGGGCCCCCTCCTTTGTCAACTGTGCAGACAAGTGATGACCAGACACCACCTCCCCTCAGCCACAGCCTGTCTGCCTGAGGGGCCTCAGCTGAGTTCCTGCCCCCTTGGCCCACGAGCACAACCAGCACAGGTCTGTCCTCTGCCGAGCCTGGCTCTGCCTGTCTGGAGCCCTGCTTCCTCCCAGGATGGACACTTAAGGCAGTGAGATGAAGGCACACAGCCCTAAATCCTTCCCCTAAATCCATGTTGTCAGGAAACGGCATTCTCTGCCACTGCTCCGACTGTATAACTTCTTAACTAGGCTCAGCGAACCCTCTGCCTGTCTCCAGACAAATGAGGCTGGGCAACTTATTTGCTAGAAAACCTTGTCCAGAAGGATAAACACCTATGTTCTCAATGCATAAAAATGACTGTTTCCAGTTTAGTTTTAAATTTCACACTAAATCCCACAAAAAGATTTCCACAATAATGCAGTGAGAGCACTAGAGAAAACTCCAGTTTTCTCAATAGAATCTGCTAACCTACAGGGAAATGAGATAGTAAAGCCACTGCCTTCAAGCTGGCTCTTTCCAACAAAGGCGTCTTTAACTCTTCTAAGAGAAAGTCATCTCTGCAACTTCCTTAATTGTGAACTTCCCTAACTGGAGCATTCTAGGAAGACCAATGTGAGTTAAGAGCAAGGCCAAATGCAAGACTACTAAAATATATATTTAATGGTACTTTTATGTAAGGTTCTCCTTTTTTTGACAAGACACCACTTTGAAGATTCTCTAGTAACTAGGAGGAGCTATCAGAGTGTTTATTCCCTAACAGCAGTCCTGAGGGGACTCACTTTAAAGGAGAGATTAAAAAAGCACTGTAATTTCTTGACTGAAGCATCATATAAATGGGGGCTTCTACAATGTGTAAAGAATACACTGGTTTAAATGAACCAAACTTTCTCCTTAATTCTGCATATAATAATACATCTAGGCAAACGCACCATCTTTTCCCAGGAGTGACGACCTTATATTTGGCCTTCCTGAGTAATACCTCAAGGGAAAGGAACAGAAATAAGGAGATGTTCCTGATAGGGATTGTGGGTCCACACAGAGCTATGATGAGTTCCTTGTAATCACCTTGATTTCTTCTCAAGAAGCACAGCTGGGGCAGCCAGGGAGACATACGGCCTCCCTCCCGCTGGTGCCGGGCGCTTACCTCCATGCTGTACCTCTCCACCGTCCTTCTTAGGGGATCTACAGCCTGCCAGCAGATCAGGATGCACAGGTCAATCAGCAGCATGCCCCCGACGATCACAAGCAGTTTCTGGTCCTTGATGATCTGCAGAAAGGCCAGGGCAGAAGGGATGTAAGAAGGCTTCCCAAACAGCAGCCAAGGGGCTGGGTCAGGTGGGTGAGTGAATGGCTCCACCTGAAAATTCCCCCAGGCTCCTCATCACCCACGGGGTAAATCCAGACAAGCTCCCTTGCTTGGCATTCAAGGCCTTTTATGAGCTTGGCTTATCTACACCCCAGATACACACATATACTGAGTTAAGTTTGATGACTCTCAGGCTCTGGCTGTGCTGTGGTTTTTCACCCCAGGCCTTCATGGGTGCTGGTTCTTTTGTCTAAAACACTCTGTTCTATGTGACAGACTGCTAAAATCCTTAGAGACTCAGATGCACTGTCACCTCCTCCATGAAGCCTCCCTAACTCCCACAGAACTAATTACTCCTACAGCATTTTGTTCCCATACTTATACTTAATAAGTTCAATACTTATTATTATGGCTAGTAATAATAGTAACTACAAGAAGAATAAATACAAATGCTATCATTTAGTGAACACTATGCCTGCCTCGAGGTTGATTGTTTTATATATATCGTCTTATATAAAGGCAGATACTGTTATTATTCCCATTTTTCAGCTGAAGAAACTGAGGCTAACACTGGGGGCTAACTAACTTGCTCAGTGGAATAGAGCTACTAAGAGTTAAAGCCTGCAAGCTCCTCCTCTCTCCAGACAGCACACCCTCAAACATTTATAGCACCTACCAGATGCTACAGTGACCAGGTGCTGTATTAAGTTGTATACAGTCTACCCTCCTCAGTAAACTGGGGAACCCCAGACAGAAGGGAAGCCTGTATTATTTATTTGTTTACCTTCAGCACCTAGCAGGGCCTGGCATGCAGTTGGTACTTAAAAGTTTGATGGATTGAATTGAGATGAAGGAATATATAAAGAAGAAATATAACTCTTGTCCCACTTTGCAGCTGGGGATATCTTTATTACACTGTGAAATTCCTACCCCACTTTATGTCCATTTGATGGGGACTGGCCTGGGGACAAATGCTGTCAGGGGCAAAGCGAACCTGTATTATTTCACTCGGTGGGTGTTCACGTGTCCTCGCCCCCCTCCCCTACCCCTGCCCCAGTGCCAAATAAAAGCTAACGTGATGAAGTAGTTCTGGAAAAGACTACAGAAAAATAAACCACAAAACTGAAGTAGAAGCTTAAGAAATATCACCAGGTCTGGCTTTTAATGAGTAAAGCTATCCTTAAAGGAGAAATAAAAACTCAAGCGGCCTCTGTGGCTAAACTGTGAAAAGAACAAGAGAGTATTGCTGAGTTAAGGCCAAAGGGATCAAATCCACCAAAATCACTTGACCTGGGGGCGGGGTGCTGACCAAGTCCCATCATCTGAGATTTTACAGAAACATTCAGGGAACCCCTGATAGCTTTAGAAACCTGGCTTGACCCTTGCCCTCAGGGGAACCAGGTCACACCCTGTTAGCCTTGAGAAATCGGGGTAAAAGGAAGAAATGCCCGAGGAACTTAGGGCAGGCTAGAAGGGGGCTCCATACCTGATGCTCACCCAGCTTCCCTGACTTTCTTATCGTTCAGCTTTCTCTTCAAAAGCGGCACAGACTCTCCTCCGTTATGTCTGTGCACACTGATGCCATGAAACTCAGTTCTCTCTCTGAGGCTAGGAGGTTACTAGCCTCCATCCTCACTGAATGAGAGATTGCGAGTGAAGGCACCCAGGAACAATTAAATATCAAGTTCTGGAATCAGATCTGAGTTTAAGTCTTACTAACTAGCTGTGTGTCCTTGGTAAATTTCCTAATCCATCCGAGCCAGTTTCCTCATCTACACAATACCGGATGATGACCACACAAACTGATAGATTACCATAGTCTGGTCGACTTCACTTTCACTTTTCACTTTCCTGCACTGGAGAAGGAAATGGCCACCCACTCCAGTGTTCTTGCCTGGAGAATCCCAGGGACCGGGGAGCCTGGTGGGCTGCCGTCTATGGGGTCGCACAGAGTCGGACATGACTGAAGCCACTTAGCAGCAGCAGCATAGTCTGGTTTACAGTTCCTCATCAGTAGATGTCCGCTATTATTATTAAATGTTACTCCCCATGGTTTTTCAGGGCACAGATCAGCAAACTATGAATTTGGCCCACTGTTTGTCTTTGTAAATAGTTTTACTGGAACACAGTCACATCCATGCATTTATGTGTTTGTCTCTGGCTGCTTTTGTTCTATAACAGCAGAGTTAAGTGGCTGAGACAGAGGCTGTATGGCCTGCAAAGCTGAACATATTTACCATCTGACTTTTTACAGGAAAAGTTGGCTGACATCTTCTTTTGAGAAAATGGCATTTCTTTATTTCTTCTAAAGACCTCAGATACTTTGACTTGATTCAGACTGGTCTCCCACTAGGCTCAGCTCATTGCCTACTTCCAGCGATGCCATTCCAGAAGGAATAGAGCGTGGATGGTGCCCCCAGGTTGTACAACCAGCAGCCCTGCCTTCCTGCCATCACTCAGATGACAGATACTCTCCTGGCATTTTTTTGAAGCTGAGCCTGGATGAAATTCTGAGCCTGATGGTATTATTTACAACAGTATGAAGTTATATATGTAGCAAACTTTCTTTGTCTTCCCAAAAACATCTGGCTGCAAAATAGATCTCATCTCTAAGTTACTGCTCTAGTCTCAATGTTTCAACTTGGTCCTAGTAAGAATAAGAGGCAGAATAAAGATGGTGGTAGTGAGGCTTCTCAATTCAAGATTTTAGGATTGATCTTTAGGGAAAAAAAGGTTACATACTATAAAAATACTGAATTTAGAAGCATTAAGTGACCACATGTCAATACTTCCTCTAGCAGGCTTTGTGTCGCTTAATGTCTTTAAAAATGTAGGCATATGGGGTAAAGTTTGTATTTGTGTGTGTTTGGGGAAGGCATGACACGGTGAGGAGAGGGAAGACAGATGAAGTGGGAGCTAAGGAAGGAAGAAAAGGGTGAAAAGACTGAAAAACGTGTCAGACTGCATTTACAAATTTAGTTAAATCTTGTATATGTGTCAGTAAAAAAAATTAAGGGGCTCACTTTTAAAAAGTCTAAACTTAAAAAAAAGCCAAGAAAATACAAAACAATGACAATAGAAACTGACCTTATGGCTCCATAAAAGGTTGGAACCAAGGAGAATTCTAGTTTTGCCCTGTGACTGCTACAACCCTTTTAAAGTGATCTGGTTCCTGACTTGAGATTTTGGTCTGGGAAAGGTAAACATGTCTTTTATATCCTCTTAACTTCCTCTAATTTGGCTGACAAATGATACTCAGCTCTAGTGCCACAAGGCTGTTATTGGAATAACTAGAAACCCTAGAGCAAAATATGTCTCACATTGGAAAGGTGTGTTCACCTGGCTTAAATCATTTTCACAACAGACTAAACTGGTGACTGAATCTTGTACTCAAGGCTTTCGACAGTGTCTCAGACAGACCCCCTCCCTGGACACCTGCCTGGCTCTCACTTTGCCCAACCCCTGGGGGGTGCAGCAAGTCCCCTTGTCCCAGGCAGCATAGCAGGCTGTGGCCACATCACAGCTCCAGCCTCTGCGGAGTTTTCAGACAACTCAACTCCTGAAGTCTTCCCTGGCATGTTCTGCCAATTGTTGCCAGACAATCTGAGTGTTCTTGCTTAGTGATCACATGAGTATTGGAAAACTAAGACTAGTTCTTTACTACCAATAATAATATGCATGAATCACATATTGACACAAAGGAACCAATACTGATTCTTCAAAACCTCAATGGACTTTTCATAAATGACAGAGCCACAGAGCAGGAGGGGCCCAAGAAGTCACCTGTGCCTGTCAAACTTTGGCTTGCATCAGCTTCGCTGAGAGGGCAGGTGGAAACACATATTCCCAGGCTGCAGGAACCTGGCTCTGAGGGCTGGGGTTGGGCCCAAGAAACTGCATTTCTAACAAGCTCCCAGGTGATGCCAATGATGCTGCTTTACAACTTATACTCTGGGTAACCTTGGTCTAGACAGAAACCCAGGCTGTATATTAGTACAATTTGGAGAAGTCTAGTAACTCCTACTACCCACTCCAGTGTTCTTGCCTGGAGAATCCCAGGGACGGGGTAGCCTGGTGAGCTGCCGTCTATGGGGTCACACAGAGTCGGACACGACTGAAGCGACTTAGCAGCAGCAGCAGCAGCAGCAACTCCTACTGGCCAGCTCCAGCCCAGGAGGTGTGGGCTGGGTTACTTTTTGTAGTTTTCAAAAGCTCCCGTTTGACTGTAATGTGCTCTGATTGTCAGCCCTGAGAAGGACCAGGTGGCCAGGCTCCTCATCTTACAGACAGAAGGGTATGTCACAAATGCTCCTGAGGCCCAGTGAGAGCAAGGCCTTCCAGGTGAGCACAGGCAGTGGGTGGCAAAGCCAAGCTCTTTTCTCCCTCCAAACGCAGCCTGTAGTTTTCCCAAGATGGTCCGGTAAGGGGGGTGGGGAACAGAGAACGAGGCTACAGCTCCCCTCCCCCATCTGGAGAGCAGTTCCTAGAATAGCCCTGGTGGTGAAGGGGCAGGTGGTGGGGCTGACACCTGAGAGGTACCACTGGGCAGAGGCAGAATCACAGCTCAGGAGACAATACCATTTCAGTGCACCCCCATTCCACAGACAAGGAAACAGGCCCTGAGAGATTAAGTGCATGTGTGTTAGTTGCTCAGTCGTGTCCAACTCTTTGCAACCCCATGGGGCGTAGTCCACCAGGCTCCTCTGTCCATGGGATTTTCCAGGCAAGAATACTGGAGTGAGTTGCCACTTCCTTCTCCAGGGGATCTTCCTGACCCAGGGATCAAACCCGGGTCTCCGACTTTGCAGGCAGACTCTCCACCATCTGAGCCACCAGAGAAGCCCTTCATCTCAGCAGGGAAGAGATGAAGAGGTTTGCCAAAAGGACCCACAGCAGGTCAGCGGTGAAGCAGGGAGTAGAAGCCTGCTCTCCTGCTGTGCCTGCTGGCCCCACCGCCTTGGGCTCGCTGCTGTCTGCACGGGCGTGAGGGTTCATGACCCAGGCAACAGGATGGCAAATGCAAGTTTGGGATGAAGAACTGGAAAAGAGGCACCATGATCCAGAGCAGGGTGAGGTTACAGTGCAGGATCTTCGAAGCAGATGTCTGTGAATGGGTTTTACACACATCAGGGGTTTAAAAAGTGTGTAAGGGGGGATGTGGGGGGTAGAGGGGGAGATGAATCAAGAAGAGGACTTTTTTTTTTCTTATGTCTTCCCATAAAAATGGGAAGCACCACATTCATTAGTTTATTTATTTTTTTTGTTTGTTTATTTTTTTATTTTTTTAAATTTTATTTTATTTTTAAACCTGAAACACTGTATAAGTTTTGCCAAACATCAAAACGAATCCGCCACAGGTATACATACGCTCCCCATCCTGAACCCTCCTCCCTCCCCACACCATCCCTCTGGGTCGTCCCAGTGCACCAGCCCCAAGCATCCAGTATCGTGCATCGAACCTGGACTGGCAACTCGTTTCATACATGATATTACACATGTTTCAATGCCATTCTCCCAAATCTTCCCACCCTCTCCCTCTCCAACAGAGTCCATAAGACTGTTCTATACTTCTGGAAAGTGGTGTCATGATGTTATCTCACCTCATCTCCAGGTGACAGGATGGGGGATATGCTTCCTCTATGACCTCAGATCAAGAGGGAGGCTTAAGAAGAACACTCAGATGGCTTGAATGCTAGGCTCCCTGCAGCCTGGGGACCTGGTGATCCTATGTCTGACTCCTGCCTGAGAAACCCCTGGAAGGATGATGGGTCAGCTGCTCCAGTGTGGAGCAGAAGAGGGGAAGCGGCTACAGCCGGATCAGTCTCCACCCCTGAGTGTGTAGGAGTGAAGGATGTGTAAGTGCCTCCTGAACAGCAGTGTGGGCTCCAGGTGAGGGAGGGCTGTGCCCAAGGCAAGCTGGAGGGGCGAGCCCAGGAGAGGGGCACTGCCACGTGCCTGGGGAAGGAGCTACAAGTGGCCAAGCAGGGGAGTATTTCCCCCATGTATTGCCCCCATAGGGAACTGCAGAAGAGTAAGTCCCAGGAATGGGGGCTTGGAAAATCCCACAGAAGGACTCCATGAGAGCCTAAGGTGAAAGCGAAAGTTGCTCAGTTGTGTCCAACTCTTTGCAACCCCATGGACTATATAGAATTCTCCAGGCCAGAATACTGGAGTGCCTAGTCTTTCCCTTCTCCAGGGGATCTTCCCAATCCAGGGACCAAACCCAGGTCTCCCGCATTGCAGGCAGATTCTTTACCAGCTGAGCCACAAAGGAAGCCCAAGAATACTGGAGTGGGTAGCCAATCCCTTCTCCAGCAGATCTTCCCAACCCAAGAATTGAACCAGGATTTTTTGCATTGCCGGTGGATTCTTTACCAACTGAGCTATGAGGGAAGCCCATGAGCGCCTAAAGGGCCCGCTTATCCTCTCAGGAGCAGCAAGGTCAATGCCGCTCCTGGCAAGTGAGGTCTTCCCTGCCCCTTCTACCACTTGAAGCCCCAACTCCTGAGGGTTCGGAAACCTTGGAGATGGGATGGTGGGGAAGAAACTCAGCCTGGCAAGACAGAGAGGCAGCTCATCCACAGCCGCTCCTCTCCCAGGGCAGGTGACTGGCTGCTCAGGACAAGCTGGGGGAGGGAGAGGAGCTGCCTCTGAATGCAGTTTGGGGTTTTGAATTAGTTATGATGGACTCCATGTATTCATTGTTGACCACACAATCTTCTAAGTCAGGAGACTTGCCTGAATTTTTCTCTAGGAGTAAGGGAAAATAAGTGCCAGCTGTTGGAGGAGTTAAAAAAGACCAGTGTGGGGAAAGCTCTCTGAATGCATCCTAAGGGTTGAGCTTGATCAACACGGTGTTTACAGCCAGCGACACGGGTGGCAAACGCTTTCCTTCCACATGAAGGCAGGGCTCCTGTCCTCTAAGGGCCTCTCTGAAAACGGCAGCACCGCATCAGGCCCCTTCCCTGTTTCACTTTCCTCTTTCAAGGGCTTCTCACTGCCCACAGGTTACAGTTCAAGTTCCTAACTGTGGCTCCTGCCTTCCCCTGCAGCCTCCTCTTGTACCCTGTCCCCATGGACCCCTCAGCAGCTGAACTCTCCCCTCCCTTGCCCAGGCCTCCCTGCACACTGTTCCCTCTGGGAGATGGGTAACCCCCCAGCCTCTGCCTCCCTCTCAGCCTCCAGGTGTCACTTACTACACGACCCCTCCCTGAGTGCTGTGCCCCAGTATCCCCCATACGCACCCAACCAGCCCTTATTACCCTGTCTTGTAAACAATTTGTAAAGCGTCTGATCTCCCCAGGAGGCTGAAGGTGTTGGGGGTTTGGGTTGGAAGCGGGGAGGATTGTGTTTAGCTTGAATCCTCAGCAAGCAGCCCAGTGCCTGGCTGTACAGTAGGCGCCTAAGAAGTCTTTTAAGAATAAATACTGGGTGAACACTGCAAATACTCTGCCACGAAGGAGCCATTACCTTCTTCTTCATTTTCACATTTTTGAAGATGGCGTGGACTCTCCATGTCTTTGCAAACATTGCCCCGAACGCGGTGGTGTAGCCCACGGTGAGAATCCAGGTCCTGACCTAGAGGCCATGAGAAAACAGAGGGTCAACATCTCCCAGGTGGACGGACCTTGTCTTTCATGAGAGTGTCCCAACAGTGGGGCTCTGGATGGTAGGGGCAGATGCTCTACTTCACATATGGTGGAGTTTCACTAGCATCCACAGTCCTTCCATCACATGTCAATCAGATAGACCTTTAGTTCTATCGACCACTCACCAGACCCAGGGCCCGAGGTGCGGAGGCATGTGAGATTCAAACTCTGCCTTCCATGGGCCCACAGCCCAGTCACTGAGAGAGGCACAGAGGGTCCCTGGGACCACTGAGGGGTCATAGACCAGCCTTCCGGTCCTCCCTTCCTCCTTTCCTTCCTTGATGGCCTTTTGCGTGCCTGCGAGGTGACTGTAATTGCTGATTTCTCTGCCTCCTCACCCAAGTCTCTAGGAGACCAGGCGGCCCCAGGAAGCTCTTCTACAGTACTCCTTGCTCCTGGGGTGTAGACAGTGGGGAGGGGAGGGTGCTGAGCCATGGGGGCTGAGATGGGGCAGGACAACAAGCTTGCATGGCCCTTCTCTGGTATTAGTGACCCGGCCACTCCTCTAGGCAGGGCAAGACTCAGCCAGAACTGGCCCCGGGGACACCTGGCTGGCAGCGGCACTAGCCCAGCTCCCGGGCATCATGAGGGGCTGCTCAGTGATGGGGTGGAAGGCCAGAGGAGAAGGGTTGTAACCTTTCCACTCCCACCTTGGGACTATCTCTTCAGGCCTTTAGAGAAAGACAGGAGTGACACTGCCTGGGTCTAGCCTTGGTCCCCGAGCCCACACTTGGACCTGAGGTCCTTGCTTAGTAGGACTAAGGCTTTATTTGGCTGTCACCTGATCCCCAGGACTAAAGTGTGCCCTGATCCCTGGCCCCAGGCCAGTGGCTGCCAGAAACCACCAGCCCTGATAAGAGCAGAGAGCCTGATTCCTGCAGGCGGGGGTGGCTGGTAACCTTCTGTTAGGTCGTGGGGGCTCCTGAGTGCCCCCCTCCCCACCTGCACTGCCATCGTGGCCAGGCCCCAGCCTCTCCTGAGTCCACCCTCACTGGCTGGCCTGGACACCCTCCAAGACCCAGGGGACGCACCTCCTGGGCCCCCACACGGCCCAGCCCCGGGCTGTGTGGCACTACTTTCTGGGGCCTCCCACTCATGGGGATGAAAAGGCTGTATGCTCTGTGAGCCCTGACTATGGTCTTTCTTCTGTTCTTCCTCAGCTCTGCTGAGCTGAGTTAACCTCTGAAAGGCCCCCACCTGCCTCGGCTGAACTCAGCAGGAAGGAAGGAAGTATAGTAGGGAAGAGAGCGACAGCTAGGGTGGACAGGTCAGCTCTCCATGCCCAGAGCCCAGCAGATCTGCCAGGCCTCAGCGGCCCATCCAGCGCAGGGCTGCGAGCAGTTGTGTAGGAGGTTCCCAGATACGCTCCCTTCATGCAGTCCCTTCACTCTGCCTCTTAGTAACTTGGCTCCCCAGCTTCTTAGAGACACAACATTTCCCCTTTCCATTTTATCTGCAAAAATAGGAACTGGCTAGGGAGATGGAAAGACCAACCCCTAAGGAAAGACAACAGCATTACGGTGACTGGTCAGAAACACAGACACATGAGGTGTGAATGCTGATAACAGTACAGGTGAGGACTCAATCTTTTTTTTTTTTTTTTAATTTTGAAAATTCCAGACAGGCAAGAATGAATCACTGTATTCTACAGAAGGTGTAGGATGGCCATATTATACAACAAGGATGCAAGAAAAGTAAGCGGAACAGAGACAGGGAAGGAGTCAATTACTGGGAACTTAGACCTGAGCTTATTCGATGGTAAGATTTCACATTCCTAGCCTGCTGGAGTTACATAGGACCTTACAGATCATTTCATTCATCCATTCATTTGTTCATCTGTTCATTCAATAAGGATTACTAGGTCAGAAGCTAAGTATATAATGATAAAAACAAACGAATAAAACCACCACCACCAAAACCAGGGTGATTTTTTCTAGAGTCATCAGTTGAGTGAGAAAACCCCTCTGTAGATGAAGTAATTGAGACTCAGGGCATTGAGGTATTTCTCTCAACCCTGCAACCTGGCTCCAGAGCTAAGCCTGGAACTCAAGGCCTTGACCTAGTCCAGCCCTTTCTCCTCCTCATCCTGCTGCCTGTCCCGCAGAGAGCCTCCTGACCCCAGCCGGGGCCACCTTGCCCAGGAGGCAGCCGCCAGCACAGCTCACCGGGGCAAGCAGCTGGCCAGCCTGAGAACACTTCCCTGGCTGACTTCAGCACACTTTGAGAGCTAGTCTTTGTATGAAGACCAGTGGTCTCCAAGTGTTTTTGACCATGTTCCTCTATCAGCAAAAACTATTTAAAAACATGAATATATACAGAACAAGGACATTTTAAAAAGAACGGTAAGAGATGGAATATTTTTCTTCATAATGTGGCAGACAAAGACCTCAAAGACCTTTTACCTGGGTAAAAGTATTACTCCATTATGCTTGGCATTATTATATTTGCTTTGACTTATGCTTTCTCTGGGGCCATTATTTTCAGGCCACTTGTCTACTCTGTAGGGCCAAACTCATTAAGACAAAATAGTACAAATGAGTTAAGTTAGTTAAAACTCGACGATATACATTTAACTGGGCATCTGGAAACTGCAATATGGTGCCATAAACTGAAAGCAAAGAACGGGCGAGGATGCCTGGTCAGAAAAGAGGGAACCCACAGGGCCCAAGACCTGCTGGTAAGGTTCACTTAAGCTGGTGTCTGAGAACCTGGGTTTGGGGAGGGTCCCACCATTTGCCCAGTGATAAGAGTGACTCTGTGCCTGAACGGTTTGTGCAAACAGTGCGTTTTATGCCACAAATCTGCCCTCCTTCTGAGAGCCTGGAGTTTGGGTAAGTGTTCGGGAGAGGGGACCTAGGTGACTGGCCCCCAGTAAAAACCGTGGGCGCTGAGTGTCTGCTGAGTTCCCGAGTATACATTTCATGTGTTGTCACAAGTCAGTGCTGGGGAATTAATGGCATCCTATGTGAGTCCCCTGGGAGAGGCTCTGGGAAGCTCGAACCTGGTTCCCCTGACTTCATTCCACGTGCCTTTTCGCTTTGCTGATTTTGCTTTACCTTCTGTCTCTGTAAGTAATCACTGCCGTGAGTACACTTCTATGCTGAGTCCTCCTAGAGAATCACTGAGCTAGGGCTCATCCCGGGACCCTGGACACAATGCCCTGGGGCTGGCTGGTGTCACAGCTGACCAACCACTCCGTCCTCAGTAGAGTTCCTATATGAGACAACCATACACATCCACTGCCATTAGATTTTAGTAAAGCTTAATTTCTTTCATTTTTTCTACATATAAAGTAAGTAAAGGCTGTAGTATATTCTTCCACAGCCTCCCTGGTGGCTCAGACAGTAAAGAATCTGTTTGCAATGCAGGAGACCAGGGTTCGTCCTTGGGTCAGGAAGATCTTCTGGAGAGGGGAATGGCAACCCACTCCAGTATTCTTGCCTAGAGAATCCTATGGACAGAGGAGCCTGGTGGGCTACTGTCCACAGGATCGCAAAGAGTCGGACATGACTGACCAACTGTCATCCTCAATTTCTTTCATTTGTTTTTACATATAAAGTAAGTAAAGGCTGTAATATATTCCTCCACAAGATGATCCCAGGGGATTCACGTCCCTTTGGAGACAATCTGGAGCTCTTCAGACAATGATGAAACAACAATGGAAAAAATATTCTGAAAGCAGGACAGTGGGACCCCTACCAGCAGGCTCGGGCTGCCTCTGCTCAGGGTTACCCCTGGGCTTGGCCTTTGCAAAAGGAGGTAGAATTTCTCTCTCCACTCTGCCATCATCATTTTAAGATGGAAATGGACCCTGGGGCTCAGTCCTGAGCCCGCTTTGTCCTAAAAGTGTCCTAAGAGTCCCTGGGTTATCATTGCCACCCTCAGGCGTCAACCATTCTCCTTGTGCTGACAATGCCCTTAGCTCTTTCCCAGCTCCTACCTCTCTTCCGAGCTCCAGACCTGCATATGCCACCATCATGGAGACCAAGGTGACACTTAGGTGTTCACCAAACCTTCACACTCCGGAGCCAGAGCTGAGCCCATCAGCCCTTCTGCTGAGTAGCTCCACTGCCAGCTGATTCAGGCAGGGATGGTGCCTTTATCTACCTGTCACCAGAAATAGGGACCTGGAAGTCCCCCAGGAACCCTCTCCTCTCCCCCCACATTCAGTCCCCAAGTGCTTCTCCTTCTGCCACCCTTCCCATGCTCTAAGAGGTGGGGCCCCATGCCAGCACCTCCCAGCTCCTTTGCTCTCTTGTGTCTGTCTTGATGTTGGGTACCATCAGGAGACTGGAGAGGGCAGAAGAGAGAAGATGGGGTGTGCACTCCCTGTGGCCACAGCATCTGTGCCAGCTCTGGCTGCAGCCGGGCTCCATGTGTGGTCTGGCCTCTCTGGGTATAGGAAGACCCTCTTCTTTACCCCTTCAGGCCCAGGAGTGGTGAGGGCTTCCTGCGATGGCCTCTATACCAGCTGCCTTAACCCCACCCACACCTGTGTAGGTGGTCCCTCCACTGCACCTCTCGAGTGAAGCACCCAGGTGGACTCTGTCTGCTTCCAGGACTTTGACGACAGTCTTACTCCCACGTCTCTTGCTAGTAACCCCTCCTCTCTGTTCCCGTGGTGCCATCCAGATGAGCCATTATGAGCGGGAACTCTGGAGTGAGACTGACAGAAGTTCCAGTCCTTGCTCTGTCACTTACTATCTATGTGAACCTGGGCAGGTCATATAACCTCTTTGAGCCTCAGTTTGCTCATCTGTGAAGTGGGGGCAACTAATGTATCCGACATTGTGGTTGTGTGGATGAGATGAACGAAGGTGTGTAAAGGACTGAGGTTCTTAATCAAGACTTGGCTTTTGTCCATGTATCCCTTATCACTGCTGACGGGAACATGGCATGAGCCTCCAGCTGGCCTCCTGCCCCTCAGCTCATCTGCTGCTCATCCATCAAACACCCCCCAAGGAGGAACAATCCTCCACAGCAAATCTCAGCAAGTCTCCTTGACTTTAAACCCTTTATTGCCCCATCGAGCCCACAGGTTAAACTCCAGATTCTTAGCAGGGTGTGCCCTCCATCGTCCACACCCCTCCTGCCACAGCCCATAGAGCATTTCACATCCAAGCAATCCCACACTGCTTCAGCGTCCCCGCGCACCACACGGCTCACGCTGGGGGCCCGGCACTGGCTATTTCTTCCACTCAGAATGCCATCCCCGCTCTCTAAGTTCCTTCGCAAATTTTCATGAGTCCTCCAAAGTCCAGATTCACAGGCCATCCCCTCTGAGAAGCCCTCCCAGGTCTTGCAAGGAGGTCACAGCTGCCTCCTCCCTGCGACTTCTGTTCTCACGCATGTCTCTGCTGTGCTGGTCACACTGAGATCATGTCCATTTGATTACCTGCCTGCCTCTCCCTACGATATGGTGCAGAACCTACACTGCCCACCTTTAAATCTCTGGATCCAGCGCTGAGGGGGTGATCGGGCTAGGTGGGCTCGCTTAGGAGGTAATGAGATCTCTGTCACCAAAAATGTGCAAGCACTTGAAAGGAAGACCACAGAGGGAACTGGAGCACTGAATGGCAAAGGAGGCTGAGCTTATGGCCTCAGTGGTCCCTTCCTCGCAATGAAGCATCTGTGAGGTAGTGAGCTCCCCATCACTCTATGGATTCAAGCAGACCTAGGAGGACCCTGTGTATCAGGGTGTTATGGGGCATTTCCTGCACTGGGGAAGTTTTATTTGATTTCATCCCATGTACCTTCCTTCTGGGTGGTTCTATGATGCCAAATAAACTAGAAGGTTCTGCAGGGCTATAATGATTCTGTTTCTAATTGTTGTTGTTAGTTGCTAAGTTGTGTCTGACTCTTTTGCAACACCAACCCCTGGAGGAGGGCATGGCAATCCACTCCAGTATTCTTGCTGAGAAAAATCTCGTGGACAGAGGAGCCTGGCAGGCTACAGTCTGTCAGATCATAAAGGGTCGAACAACTGAGACAGAAGAGACAGAAGCAACAACTGAGACAGAAGCAACTGAGACAGATGAGCCCACCAGGCTCCTCTGTCCATGGGATTTCTCAGGCAAGAATACTGGAGTGGGTTGCCATTTCCTACTCCAGGGGATCCTTCTGACCCAGGGATCAAACCTGCATCTCCTACACTGGCAGGAGGATTCTTTACCACTGAGACCCCTGGGAAGCCCCTGTTTCTAATACAAGTCCACCGGTTCATCAACCCAAAGTCTTAAACATACTTATTCTAATTAAATAATTATTCTGATGTTAAAGTCTTCCTTTTTCTCTCCTTAGCCATAAAGTTTCCTGGCCCCTCTGCACACAGAGTGATAGCAACCATGGGAGGCAATGCTCATCTTAGTCTCAACTACGAAGAAGGAAAAAACAGTGCACATCTCCAGATGGAAAGAAAAATCTACACCTGAAACAATTCTGTTTAGATGCTCGCTCAATTGATTTTGGGAAGGCCTGCCTGGCAAAGTGAAGGGCTTTCAGTGCTCTTTTGGGACTAGCAGGGAAAGAGACACAGAGCCCCTCCCACAGTTCTGTTCTTCCAATGTCTGGGGGTGGAGGAAGCTGTGTCGACTGGATGGATGCTGGGTGGCGGGGGGCAGGCGGGGTGGTTAGCTGTTTGCCTGCTGTCCAGAAAGGTTAGAAAAAAGGGCCTTTTGTTTCATTCTGACCATCCACCCGAGATGATCAATAGTGAGAAGGCAGGCAAGGGAGACCCAGACTATCCAAAAGCAAGCCCCAGACCTCCGTTACCATGAGGCGCTATAGCCTGGAGCTGAAAGGCTAGGGTTCAGCCTGGGATCTCCAGGGTCTGCCTTGTCTTCCTGGGAAGAGGGTGGGTGCTGGAGAGATTTGCAGTGCTTCCAAACACAGGGTGCCTCTGAAGAGCATGCTTCAGAAACAGCTCCAGAAGACTCTGTCTTACCCAGGGTCCTTTAAGTAAGATCTGCATTGAAAATCCTTCCAGGGTTTAGAGTACAGCAAAGACTTTCTGGGCTTCCCTGGTGGCTCAGTGGTAAAGAATCCACCTGCAGGAGATATGGGTTCAATCCCTGGGTTGGGAAGATCCCCTGGAGAAGGAAATGGCAACCCATTCCAGTATTCTTGCCTGGGAAATCCCATGGATAGAGGAGCCTGGCGAGCTAGAGTGCACAGGGTCACAGAATAGTCATATACTACTTAGTGACTAGACAACAACAGCAAAGACTTTCTGGGGGAACAACTCCAGGGCTCATGGCACAAACAAGGGTACTTTGGGACTCGAGTTAGGGCCAATGGGGTATCTTAGGAGCCCTGGTGCAAATCAGAGAAAGCCACCCCCTCTCTGAGAGGAAGAGTTTCCAACAGGAACCCCTCGAGACCCTTTGTGAAAGATCCCCACCTCCATAAGACCTACCAGCCGAAGAACTCGATCCAGAGAGCAGATCACAGGCTGAACTCAGCGCCTGCCCACTCCTGACACCAACAGCCTTATGCAGTGCACAAAGCACACAACTGTACTTGGTGGCCTTGACTCAGGCTCAGAAACAGGGAGGAGGCCCTTCTCCCCTTCCCCCTGACAGCCCTGGCAGTGGCTGGAGGTTGGGGAGCTTCCTGGAAGCATAGCGTGGAGAGAGGCAGTGGAGACAGGGGGGTGTGGGTGTGTGCTGGGGAGGGGGCCTGATGTGTGGCTCCATGCAGCTCTGTGGACTGAAGATGTGGATAAGTGGGTGCTGGGGCAAGAGCAGAAAGTGAGGCAGGCAATATACAGGCCCCAGGCTGAGCAGCTGCAACTAGTTTAGGCTCTGGGCTGAGCAGCTGCACCTGGGCTCCTGCTGACATTTCAAGATAAGATACCAGCAGGAGCACTGGATCCGGATCAGGTGAAAGACAATGAAGACAACATCTTCATTCTTGTGGCCAAGGGGAGGGCCCAGCCTGACGCATGCACAGAAGAGGCCCTCACTCCAGGGGAGGGCCAAAAGGAGGAGGAGGCACCAGCTCCTAACATATCCTGCCAACCTCCCAGAAACCTTTGTGCTGGAAGCCATCTTGGCTGAGAGATGCACGTGCCACCAGGTCAGGACCCTGAGTCAGACCAAATATGGGCACAAGCGTGATGACTGGCCAGAGACAACAGGAAAACTGCCCCCCGCCCCATATAAGCAACCTAAGCCGCCCCTATTGCACACAAAACACTCTGAGTTCACCCATGTGCTCTTCCACACATACTGGGCTTCTAATAAACACTTTTATCTTTTCACAGTCTTGGTGTCTGCTGAATTCTTGCTTCAAGGAAGACAGACTGAGGTCCTTCTCCCAGCCATTCCACCGCTGGAATGAGAAGGGGAGGTGGATATGCCCTCAGGACTGCAGCTGCTAGGGAACTTGTGAGCAGACAGGAGGCATCTTTCAGGACTTCCAGAAATAACCGCAGCTCATTCTGAGGGGGTCTCCTATTTTAAGTCTCCCCGATTGGTCCCTCTGCATCTGGCCCTCACTCATGTAGGCCTGTCTGCATCAGGGCATAAAACACACTGAGTGGGAGTTATTTAACTACATCTTCCCATCTGCACTGTGGACTCCCTGTGGGCAGTCATCTGTGTGTCCTGCTCTGGGCCTGCAGAGCCTGGCAGACAGAGGTGCCTGGGAAATGTTATCACATATATGAATGAATTGTAAGACAAGGATCCGGGCTTGCAGTAACCCGTGTGAGGGTGTGTGGGACGAAGGGACATCATCTGACATCATTTGCTGGAGGTTTGGGGAGCCCCTGGCACTCTCCTCAGCCCCCTCCTCTGGAAGCTAGAGGTCTAGGGAACTTTTCACAACTAGAGGCCCCTGATGGCCAAGCACAGAGGAGACGGCGGGTGGGAAGGCTGCAGGCTGCCCAGGGTCCTAACTGGTCGAAACAGACTTTGTCAGCACCAGTCCCTATAACTACAGCCCTAAGTTGCTCTAAACCAGCCAGGAAAGGCCACCATCAAACCTTGTGGGCTTCCCCTGGGCTAGCTTTCCAGCCACCTTGTGAAATCACAGAGCTCTTTATTGTGGCCAGCCACAAAATCATGGGATCACAGGCTGAAACAGTCCCCAAACCACATTCTTACATCAGATTCTCTCTCAACTGTCTCAAACAACAACAAAAAATTCTCCAAGCAAAAAAATAATCACAGATATTTATGGTCTTTCACTTGAAAACATCGCTAATTCCTATCACTCTTCAGTTTACTGGGAGGTCAGTTGGGTGTTCCCAGGTAGCCTTTTGAGTCAGTTATAAAATCCTAGTATCTCTGGGGGGCTTCCCAGGTGGTGCTAAGTGGTAATGAAACTGCCTGCCAATGCAGGAGACGTGGGGTCAGGAAGATCTTTTGGAGGAGGGTGTGGCAACCCACTCAAGTATTCTTGCCTGGAGAAGCCCATGAACAGAGGAGCCTGGCAGGGCTACAGTCCATAGGGTCGAAAAGAGTTGGACATGCCTTAAGTGACTTAGCACAGCACAGCACAGCATCTCTAGGAGGGCTGGAAGAGGACACTGTGCTTCCAAATCCAGTACCTGTACCCCCCCACTATTTCAACCCTTCCCAGCTGCTGCCCATGCAGAGCTCGTTCATACACCTGTGAGAGGGTGGGCAGCTGAGAGCATGCTCCAGGACCCAGAACCCAGCGCTCTGTCCTGTGACTGGATGGATGGCCCTGCTTCTGAGATTCCGAGGTAGAGGTCTATGATCCCCTTTCCTCCTCCCGCTGATCCTCATGGGACAAGGTTTCTGGTGCTTCCATTGTCTTACATCACTGGTCTCCAACAGACAAACTCAATAATAAAGCATGGTTTCTAATCTTGACCTTGCTACTCTAACTGTGGTCTGTGGGTGCAGCAGCAGCACCCCAGAGCTTATTTGAGCTGCAGCGTCTCCAGCCACCCCAGACCTAACAGTCACCTGAATTCCCCAAGATCTGCAGGTGATTTACGTGCCCTTTGAGCAGCCCTGTCTGTGCGGGCAGAAGTCAGGATGGTGGTTACTCTGGGGAGAAGGGTGCAGACAGTAGCTGGAATGGGGTAGGAAGGGCTTCTGGGATGCTGGTAAGGGCCTGTTTGTTGATCTAGATTCACAATTGAATCCAGTTGTGAAAACTCACTGAGCTATACACTTATGAAATGTGCATGTGTGTATTTACTTTAATAAAAGGTTAAACAATAAAGGAGTCGGGATTCTCAGCAAGTGGAGGTAGCTGGGAGGTAAAGCGGAGCTGCGCTCCTCAGCGCTGCCATCGGAGCCGCGCTGCGCTGAGCTGGCTTATGCAATGACTGGGGGCTCATGTCCAAGTAAGTGCCCTTGGAGGTCTCACGTGCATCACTCTTCGCTCTCTGACAGCCTGCCTCCAGGCTTCTCTTTGCACTCAAGGTGGCAGAAGTACAGCAGCTGGGCTTTGACTCAGGCCCCGAGTCTATCCCTGATCCAGATCGAGCAGAGCAAGGGCACAGAAAGATGGAGGTTTTGCCATGGACACACCTACACCAAATCAGTCAGCATCAGCCTCAGTTTTCCAGCCTCCTCTTCATCCCAAGTTGCTCTGTTTTATTTGTAACTCTCTTAGAGGTGTCCAGAGGTGAACACAGTGGTCCAGACACAGTCTCATCACTCATTCATAACGATGGTGACTGGCGCTTATTGAATCTTATGTGACAGGCACTAAGTGCTTTACATGCACTATCTCATTTAACCCTCACAATCCTATGAGAATGCCCATTTTACAGGAGTCAACTAAAGCTCAGAGATGTTAAGTAGCTTCAAGTCACACAGCAGGGAGGTAGTATAGTTAGGATTTGAATGCAAGCAGTCTAACGGAAATTCTCTTATACACCAAGCACTATGATATTACTTTGGGGATGTATAAAAAAATAAATGAATAAATACACTAAAACAACTGAATTATACACCTTAATAGGGTGAATTTTACAGTATGTGAATTATTGGCAATCTCTGTATCTGTGTGTTCCACAGCTATGGATTCAAACAACAGGGAACAAACTGAAAACATTTTTTTAAAAAAATTCTAGAAAGTTCCAAAAAGCAAAACTTGAATTTGCCACACCAGCAACTATTTACATAGCATTTACATTGGATTTACAACTATTCACATAGCATTTGCATTGTATTAGGTATTATAAGTAACCTAGAGATGATTTAAAGTACATGGGAGGACTGCGTAGGTTATATTCAAATATTACACCATTTTACATAAGAGACGTGGACAACCTCACATTTTGGTATCTGTGGGGGTTCCTGGAACCAGTCCCCAGTGAATACTGAGGGATGACTGTATACCCCAAGTTTAAAAAATCTGAATAGACAAATATTTTAGTTGAGATACATATTGTTCACATCTCTAAGAATGTAGTTGACCTGTTTCTCCTGGTATGAACCAGCTAACAAAAAAATAAAAATATTTCTTTAAAAAAATGAATGAACTGTCCCAGACATCTCTGTAGTCCGACAGAGCTGGTTCCATATTTCAGCCCCGCCACCTAGCCATGCATTAGAGCTTCGGCTTTCTCTCTTATGAAGCAGGGACAGAACCTTGCATGTAGTGGCTGTGGAGATTTGAAGGAGAGGCTGCACCTGGTGGCTGGCCCGAGGTGAATCACAGCAGAGAGTGCTCGTTTATGAGGGCGCAAGCTTGGGTGGGGCACATGGCGCTGCCGAGCGCCTCCACGCCCAGGAATGCTCTGGGTGCCCCTGCAGCTGTGGAGACCCGCACTTGATCGAGGCCCACCTGGGTCTTCTTGCCCTCGCCTGCAGAGTCCTTCCTTACCCCTCCACACTGTGCAGGGCTTTCTGCCTAGGATTCCACAAGGGAGGCAAGCACCTTGTTTCTTCCCCACCTGCCCTGGTCACTCTCTGGGCTGCCAGGGGCTGGGATTCCTGAGCTGCGTGAGCGAGTGTGAGGGCTCTCCATCCCCCTGGCACCAGGGCTCTGGCCCACACCCAGCACTTTCCTTATAGGTAGCTCTGTGCCCACAGGGGCCACGTTGCTATGGCGACTCCACTACCCACACAGTGTCCAGGGAGACAGCACGGTGTAGCTGGAGCTGTTAGCAAGACTTGCTGAAACTACGCTGGGAAGATGCCAGGAAGGGTCAGAGGGAATGGGGGATGGAACTGAATGTAACTGCTTCCCTAGCTCTGAGTGTATGTGTCTGTGTATGCACGTGCACGTGTGTGAATGTGTGTTCACTCATGCACTCACCCACTGCCCTTCTGAGCAGAGGCACAGCCCCTAGAGAGGCACAATCCCGTGACTGTCACAGGTTGCTTCCTGAGGTGATGTTCACTGTTTATCTCAGTGTTTAGTTTCTATGTTGAAAACTAAAAGGGGAAAACGTGGCACTCACATGGCAGTGGAACAGAGTGAAGGGAGACTTCTACCGCTCCACATCTGAAGCTGCTTCCTGAGCCACCCTGCCTCTGTCCTCTACAATTCCCTGCAGAATGCAGAGTGGACACCAGGAGACTGTACCTGATGGGGAGGATGATGCCTGCTTCTTCCTACTTGCCTTATGCTCCAGGTGGCTTCTCTAAATAGTCTCATGAAGACCACACCACAGTCCTGCCTGAGGCTTCCCGGTTGGCACTAATGGTAAAGAACCTGTCTGCCAGTGCAGAAGACAGAAGAGGCGTGGGTTCAATCCTTGGGTCAGGAAGACCCCCTGGAGGAGGGCATGGCAACCCATTCCAGTATTCCTACCTGGAGAATCCCATGGACAGAGGAGCCTGGTGGGCTACAGTCCATAGGGTCATAAAAAGTTGGACAAGACTGAAGCAACTTAGCATGCAGAGCACACACAGTCCTGCATGGGGGTTTATTGTGCTCATTTCACAGATGACAAAACTGAGGCTCAGAGGGGCTAAGTCACTTCCACAGTCTGGAGGCAGTATGTGTACGAGGTAGGAGTGACGCTCAGGCTGTTGAAGACCTGTGCTCACCGCCCTAGGGGGCCCTGCTCCACCTCCGTCTCCGCACTTGGTGGGAGTTTACTGGGGGTGTCTTCTAGGTGCAGAAGGAATGCAATCCAAGGCACCACATGAAATAAAGAGCCAGCCCCCCTGGAACAGCAAGTGGAGGACCACCCAAATCATACCCACTGAGACTGGCACTTAGGCTCTAAATTCAAGAGCTTTGGGTTCCCCTTCCTGAGCAATATTGTGGATTATTAAATAAGTGACCCTGGTCCTAACCACGTACACATTTGTGCTGACCCAATTCAATCCACAGTAGTTATGCCTTTCCCCCACAGTTATGAATGTGGGCTCCCCCATGCAGAACCTCTGAAGCAGCCCTGACTGCAAATAAATGAATCCTTGGGGTGGGGAGAACCAGGCCCTAACATCTTCAGAGCCCTCATGTTCCAGCTAATGCTTATTTGTACAGCGCTTTATGCTTTATTCATACCGTCTTGCCAGGCTTCCCAGGATAGCCTTCCCCTTACACACAAATGAGCGTGACTCCCAGAACGGGATGTCAGGCTTCATTAAAAGAAAGCATCTGGGTGTGCAGGATGTCCTTAACCAGGCTCCCTAGTCTGTGTCACCCGGCATCTGAAATTTGGGGCACACTCCAGGGAGCATATGTGCTCTGACAGCCTTTGGCTCGTGGGCAAGGTGAGGGGGCAGGAGCACCCCTCTGGGAGGGAGTGGCTCCCTGAGGGCTGGGACTCAGGTCTCAGCACCAAAGACTGGACCTCAGGCCAGTGGCTGTGTTCCCAGATGGCAGGTGCCAGTGACAAGGAGCCGGGAGGGACCAAGTGGAGCTCTGCCCCTTGATTCTCAGCTAGGAGATGAAGGTGGGCCCCTCAGTTCTTGGGGAGTCACCGTGAGAAGTATAAATGAGAAGACACCAAACTGGCCCCTGGAACCATTTTCATTATTGCTATTGTCACGGTCTCCTCAAACTTGGGGAGGGAGTCCCCAGGGACAGAGGGGAGCTAAATACCCTCCTCGTTTAGCTTTTTCAGGATGCCTCAGGAGCAGCCCCTTCCTCAGGCCTCACTACTGCCCAGGAAAAGCGACCACAGACACACACGGTGCCATGAGCCCACAAGGCTGCACAGAGCACATAAGTCACGCGGATGCAGAAATGAAGGGGGACCTCATGCGCTTCACACCATCCCCAGTGAGCAAGACACAAACTGCAGTCATCATCCTTGTGTCAGGGGTCACACTTCTGAGGGAACAAGCCACTAACCCACAGCCACAAGGACTTCCAGCAGTCTGACGCAAGGTATATGGGGGTCTTGTGACTCTTGACTTCACCTCCTTAACCCCTAGAAGGGCAGACTGAAATGGAGGCAGAATAAAAAACTCTGAGTGGGAGGCCTGAACCAGGTGAGCTCTGGAGCACGTAGGGTCTGACTACCCTCCGGGTCCATCCCAGAGAGAAAGGATGCCTGAGCAGCCCAGGGACCCCCAGGGTATTGGGGACTTGACTGTGCACTTCTCAAATGGAACCTTTCAAAGTATGTGTTCCAGGGACATCTCACTAGCTAGTCAATTCATGATGAAGTTACTGGTGATTAACAGAGTCAGTCCAGCGTCATCATCTGCAGGAATCAGGGGAGCATCATCATGGGCTCCGGGGCCCTCCCTCCAGTCCACAGGCTGTCCCAGAGTCTAGGGACCCACTGTGGTCCTGAAAGTCCAAGATGTGGCTGGTGACCTGCAGCACATTTAAGGGGTCCTCCATTTGTTTATCCCTCGATGCCAACCTATACTTCATAATCATCCAGTAGTGGGCAACACTGAGACCACAGAACAGCAAATATAATCTATTCATGAAAGGGACTGCTTCCCCCAAAATGGACCTAGACTGCTCTCAACACCTTAAAGGAAAATAACCTTAATACAAGAGTTGCTTTTGGATTAATCTGGTCAACCTGATCCTTTGACCGTCCCTTCTAGCTCTGGTCCTCCAGGCAGAGTATTAGATGAATTACTGCATTTGGGATAAGAGAGAGACCCAAACGTCTAACCTAGTTTTGAAATATCACCATAAAGTCCAGAAATAAATCCCAGCTGGTCAGCCTCATCTTAAAAAGTAACCAAAGATACTTTCAACCGAGAGTTCTACACAATGGCTAAAAAAATTAAATTAAAAACAAAACTAACAACAACAACGACTTGGCATCAACATTTTTAAATAGGTTAATTTTCAAAACAACATTGCTAAAATACAGTAAATAAATTACACTGTTTGGGGCTTCCTTAAATTTATGCATTCTCAATGGGAGTGATAGTAGTTCCCAAGGGGGACAACACTGGTTCTTGAATGTGAATAAATATTACTCTTTTATGTAGAAACTATAGGGTTGCAAAGAGTAGGACACAACGCATGCACAAATATATATATGTACAGCACATAAACAGACATACAGCATATCTTTGGAATTTAAATTTCAAAAATGGATAATTAGAAAAAAAAAGTCTAAAGAGGCTTCTTAGAGGGGCAGTTAGCAAAAAAAAAAAAAGGGGGGGGGAGCTGTTGAGAAACAGTGCTATTAAAAAGAGGATAAGGATCATGATCTTTTCCATACAACTCGAAGTCATCCATGCAGATATCTCTCCTTACATTCTGTGATGGCTGTTAAGGTTGACGGGCAGAAGTATTCCTTCTTGCATGGCCCTGACCCTGACTCCAGGCATAATGCTTTTCTGGGGGTGGGTATTTTTCTCCCTTACTTTTCAAGATTACCCTGTCAATCTTAGTGGGCTGTCTTCTAGCAATGGCCTGTTAAATCCATTATCTTAATTTTACAAGCAATACTTAATTTTATAAGCAATATTCTGTTCTGATCTGAAAGCTACACCATGTTTGCCCTGTTGAACTGCTTGAATGGCTGAACAAGTTGCCTGCCACCTGTTTATGCATTTTCATGCAATTTGGGTTGTATCTGTGTTTCTGGTGATCGTGGCCACCAAAGAAAAGCTTATATCACAAACCACTGGAACGTGCAGAATGACTTACGGTGCAAAGGGTTTCGAAAGTCTTTTCAGAGACAAAGGACCCATCAAGGCCAAAGAGAAAGATGGATGCATAGGAAAGCATTCCTCCCAGGATGATAAGGTTGTTCATATATGGACTCGACATCTTTATCAGCCTGACGAGAGAAAGAGATACTACAGTTAACCGAACTGCTAATGTAACTATTTCTTCAGCAAATATTTTCTGAATGTGTATCTTGTCACCAAAGCTAGAGGGGAAGAGAAAAATGGAAGCCCTGGTTTCCTCCACTGCCCCCTCCCCAAGGTGCTGCCACCTCCAAGGGGCTTGTCTCCCCGTCACTAAAGGACCCAATGCTATCTATTTCTAGATGTTGATTTTCCTGTCTTCTCAGTCAAGTTCACCTATCACTTCTCTGGGGATAGCTTGTAGCGTTGGCTTCTTCAACCATGAATTTTTACTTTACACAAAGACATTGAGTCAACATTTTTTGGGGGAGGCGGGGCGGGGGGGCTGGGGCTGGGAAGATAGCCAAATCTAGAGAATTCTAATCTAAGTTCAGCAACCTGTCACAATGCTGGGCTATACCACACTCTCCCGTGCTGAGTGGACCAGATCTAGGAGGCATATAGGTGAGAATTCAGGGCTGCTCAGAACTGTGGTCATCAGGTGGTAAGCCAGCATCCACTGGGGCTGCCTGAAGCTCACACTGTCCAGAGCACAAACAGGGCCACGTACATGTGCCTCTCAGCACCAGGTGACGGAGGTGGACAATGGAATCCCCGCCCTCACTCTCCCCGTCTTCAGCAGGCGGTGTTAAACCATCAGACGGCTGCCATGTACCCTCAGAGGTGCCTGGCTCCCCCAACACACTCTGTTCAGAATGTTCTGGGCTTTCAGGTGCCCTCATGGTCCAGGTGCTCTTTGGCAGATTGTAATTACAATCAGTTGTTCCCTGAGCATTTCTTTTGCATTCTGCAGTTCTGTTTATCCATCCACACTTAAATGCAGTGTCAAAGTACTAATAGTCGAGAGATAAAAAACTGGCTATAAATTGTGGACCCCTCATGGGCTTTTGAATTAGGAGCCCTGAGCCCAGCAAGCACCTGTGTAACCCCTCAAGGTGCACCCCCAGCAATCCAATTAGCACACTGAGTTTCCTCACCTATAAAAGCACAGATGTCCTTGACTAGGGCACACGCGAAGCTGAGAGGGGGCTGGGTCCCTGAAGGTCCTTTTGCACACCATGAATCCCTAAGGCTCCTTCAATCTTATTACCATAGGAAGCTGGGGAGGGGAGAGGCCAGGAGTCCAGGCAGGCTTCCTGGGTGGGGCGGACCTTAGGGATGAGTAGCATTAAGGCAAAAGGAGACAAGAGCGGCAGAGGATGAGATGGGTAGATGGCATCATCTACTCAATGGACATGAGCTTGAGCAAACTCTGGGAGATGGTGAGGGACAGGGAAGCCTAGTGTGCTGCAGTCCATGGGGTCACAAAGACATTAAGGAAGAGAGAAGAGAGGGGGATCTGAAACTACAGGGACATTTATTTCCTATCTCTTTGCAGACTCTTTAATCTGCAAGGCCAGTGAAAAAATTTATACAGAATCCAGCCTACTGGAAAGAGTAATCCCCACCCCCACCCCCGCCACCAGGAGGCCAAGAGGGGGCAGTTAAGGAATTAAAGGAGCATAGTCATACCACAGGGACCACTTGCTGCTATGATGAGAACTCCTGCAACTTGTAGGAAGGAAATCTAACATTGAGAGCTGACTATGTGCTCAGACCTTGCGCCAAGTGCTAACAGGCATGGTCATCATTCAAGGTTTGTACAGAGTAGATGAGAGATGCTTCAATTTTTTTTTCTTTTGAGGCAATGTATGTGATAATAAGACAACAGAGAATAAAACTCGTTCTTCAGGAAATAGGTTTGACCTAAGCAGCTGCCTCTAAAATAAAAAACAAAACAAACCCCAAAACAACAACAAAAAATCCAGAGCCTCCAAATCCGGCTTCTGCAAGCAGGGAGAGAGAAGAACTTCTCTCTGGATTCCGCGTGGTCCTACAGCCCGGGAGGCTACGCTGTGTGGCTTCTGGGCCCGATGATGGCAGAGCTGCCCCGCTGGGGGTAGGCACGGGGTTGTGTGCCTGATGGCCCACACGCTGAGCCCCTGCTCAGCACTCCTACAACAGGGTGGGGAGCAGGGTGCAGGGATTTGCTATGGAAACCAGAGAAGCTGGCCATGCTCCGTAAATACCACTGCCTGGGGTGGCAGCCCATTCTACCCCCGGCTGACCAGAATAACTCAGAAAGTGAGCTGCTCTCCTCCGGAGAGGGAAGGGCAAGTGTTCGGGAAACCCAGGGGATGGGCTCTGCCACACGCAGCCGCGCAGCCTCGGGTGGTGGTGCTCCAGCCTCCGACACTGAGCCAGCACTGTCTTATGGAACTGGGATCATTATTCCAGGGCCAGTTGAGACGATGAAGGAGGTTCACTTCCTGCCCGTGATGTGCTGTACGGATGGGGAATGCCCTGACTGAACTCAGTGGTCCCCTTCTGGCAGTGCTTTCTAAAGGCCCTGGGGAGTGGGGCAAAGACGTGTGGGGGATTCTACACTTTGTCTATGAGGCTTGTCAATCCAGAAAGCACTATCTGAGAGAAGGGCATGAGTGACTTACTTCTGATTCCGATTCTTGATGTTGAAGAAGAGAAAAGCGCTGGCCATGATCATTCCCAGGATGGTAAGGGCGGAGAGGATGCTGTAGAGAGGCAGGGAGATCTTACGAAGCTGCTCCAGGATGATGGTCTTGTCTTTTGGTGGTTCAGACCCTAGAAGATCAAGGAAAAGGCATGAGATGAGTCCAGTGCCCAAATCAGACCCCGAGAACATCCTTGCCTGGCTGTCCTTGACATCGGCCCCCTGTGCACACAGTCTGCGCAGCATGTGTTCCTGGGTGAGCAGACTCCAGCGGCTGGCCAGCATGCCCAGCAGGGAGCCTAAGTCAGGACTTATTTCTTTCTCAAAACAGAATCAATAAGGGATTTGTGATGCATTTAATAGCCATTAGCCATTAGAAGACTAGAATTTGATTTGGTCTACCACCAAGTTGAAAAACCATCACCATTTATTCCCCAAAAGGTATTAGTGGTTTGGAAGGGGCAGGGCTGGGTGCTGGGAGTGGGTACCACTGGGTGCCTCTGAGGGTGAGGAACTCGGCTTGAGCTCTTAGGGATTCTGTTCCAACACACGATCAAGATGTCAAGGGCTGGACACCTTGCCTGTCAACTCCATGAGACATGCAGGTGCTCTGGCTGTGGATTTTTCTGCCTCAAGGTCATTATGTTATAAAAGCTCTTTCTGGTTTTTCCACTCTCATAAGACTCACTAACCGCGGGAGGCAGAAGCTACTGGCAGTCCTCTCCCTCCCTGCTGTGCCAGGACTGGACAGAAACTGTAGGCTTCATCCTGCCACGTGGCTATAGCGATGGCCCTGTTTATGTTTCAGGGACAGCAGGCACCTGGGGGGAGCCACGAGGGCCTCAGAGGAAACTCATCTTTATGGATGGTGGCAAAATCATCCTGTTCTACCAGGAACAGACTGCAGGGATACCCCCTCCTCACCTTCCCACCTCTCGTTTCTTACAAATCCCCCCTTTCTCAGTTGCTATTTCAGGTCAGGTTGCTGCTATGGGACTGTGAAACTTAGGAGTGTGTCTCGCAGTGGGGATGTGTGGAATCAGCCAGATGCTCAAAAGCGGTCAAACCTGGGAGAACCACTAGGGTTCACGGTGACCCCACCATGGCTGTGCCAGCCTCAGCTATGCCTCCACTCCCAGAAGACAAGCAGAGGATGGGCAGATGGGGTTGCAGGGACTGAGAACTCCCCTGAACACCTGTGTTTAAAAACTGTGCTAGCAAGTTCAAATGTGTTTGGAAACATCCAGTGGATAAAAAGAGTATGAACCATCTAAACAGTATAGGGGAGCTGTCAGGTTCAGAAACAGCCAAGAATCCTCTGGCTTGATTAATGTAAAGCATTAAGCACATCTATGCAAGATAATACACGAGCGACTTGGAGGCCAAAAGTCAAGGCAAAAGCAAACTCAAGGTGACAGAGGTAACACCATCTCTTGTCTCTAGAAGTAAAAGCTCAAGCCCTGGAAAATTTTCCTGCTACTTCCCCTCCTCCTCTCCTCTAATCCCCCTCCCCCACATAGCGTGGGCTGCATTATCCAAGAGCCTTCTGGGTAGAGAGGATTATTCCCATTTTACAGGGTGAGGGAATAGTTTTCCAGGTACTAAGTGGTTTTTACAGATAGTGAGTGGCAAAGCTGGCCAGATTGGAACCCAGATCTGCCTCGCCAGAAGCCTGTGCTCTCAGCACTCTGCAAACTGCCTGTAGTGGTAGGGTACAGGTGGTGTGAGAGCACAGCACAGGGAGGCCTGAGTGCAAGGCAGGGAGCAGAGTGCAGTCTTGCCCGATGGGCTCAGGAAAGGCTATAGAAAGGAGATGGTGTGGGAGCGGAGCCTTGGGAGGAAGGTAAGTAGTTGGCTGTTTGCGAGGAAGACATGGACGAAGGGGCATTCTGGGCAATGGGCCCAGCACAGGCGAAGGCACATTTGCAGAACTGTAAGCGGTCTTGTGGAGACTGGAAAGAGGAGACAGAGAAGTGGGGGCAAGGTGCCATCCTGGAGGTCTTGGAACCACCCCTCTCTGTGAGCAACAGGGACTAAGTGAGCCTCAGAGTGGGGTGTCTTTCAGTGCAACATTATAGTCAAGGGTGGAACAGACTTGAGGGGGTTAGACTGCTGGTGGGTGGGTAAGGCCCAGGGGGCTGGATGAGAGGTGAACCCAGGTGGGGTGAGGACAGGAGAGCTGGGCTCTGCCCTGCGTCCAGAGGCGTCCTGACTCGGCTCTGGGCTCAAAGACTGGTCATCCACCCTCTGGACGGTGCAGGGAAGCTCTGAGAAGCAGGAGGTGAGCCAGGAACAGCTGCTGCCTCAGGGTTACCTTGGCCTCGTGCTTCCTAACTAGAACCAGCTACTATCCTGGCTGGGCTGTTAAAATTTTTTACTCACATTTTTCCTCTCAGTTATGTTTTGTGTTTTTAGTTTATTTTTTGTTTGAATTTTTCTTTCAGTGTGTAAACCCAGAATCCTTATTCAGCAAACCCAGATCTCCCGCGTCCAGAAGCAAATAGCCCTGTCTTGGGGATCAGACTCTCGTGGTTAGAACTGGCTTTGTCTCTCACAGGCTCTGTGAATTTGGGGTTTTCTGAGCCTTTTTCTCATCTGAACAACAGGGATCACGGGACTAACGAAACCACCTTTCAGAATTTTTCTGTGGCTCCACGAGGTAATATGTGACTGCGGGCTTGGTGACAGCTCCCTCGGTGGGAATGGGAAGACCACACCTCCTCTCTGAGACCACCTGGAGCTTCAAGGAATCCCATAGATCCAAAAGCTGACCAAACAGTTCATGGGATCGCCTTTTCTGGTGGCCTTGGATTTAAGAAGGAACTCCAGGTGCAGAAAGCCAGATGTCTAGTCTTTGCATTCCCAGTGGAATCCAAGTAACAGCATCCTGGTGCTGTGGGTATACAAGCTTCCTCCCCAGCCACTCCTTGATGAGGCTGGCCATCTACCAGCCCCACTCCCCCATCTATCCATCCATCCACCCACCTGTCCTTCCATCCATCCATCCACCCACTTCCTCACTGACTAATACGCTCACCCATTCACTCATTTATCCTCCCACCCACCCATCCACTGACTTGATCAATCATGAATTACTTTTTCATCACATATCACTGAGCCCCCATCATGTGCCAGACCCTGGCTGGTGCCGGGAATTTAAAGTCAAATAGGATCTAGTCAGGGAGCTCATGGTCGAATAGCATAGTAATTTCAATGCAAAGGGACGGCGGCCATGGGAGTGACAGAGATGAAAGACTGTGGAAGCAAAGAGAAAAGCGCCATGAACTCAGTTGGGTTCACCAGGGCAGGCTGAACAGAGGAGGAGTCACCTGATCTGGTTCTTAGTGCTGAGGAGTTCTCCAGCAGAAAAGAGGGAACGGTCTTCCCAGAAGAGCAGCAGGTGGAGGGGCCTTATTACCAGCCCATCCACGTCTTCTCCGAGGGGGAGATAGAACAACATTTAACTGGGCCACACATGAAAAGAATTACTCCTGGTCATTCAGTGGTTTAAACACAGATGTCTTGGTGAGAGCTAGCACTCCATGCAAACACAAGTGGCCCGTCCAGGGGCTGGAACCCAGCTCCCATGTGAGTGATGGTGGCCCGTCCTCAGGGAGTGAGTGCACGGACTGAGAGGAGAGGATGTTCCCTCTTTCCCATGAAACCAGTGACTCCGAGCTTGTCCCCAGCTCTCAGACAATACCCAGGCCCGGGAGGACCTGAGCAGGCCCCCTCCTCCGAGAAGTCCACCTGCCTTACCTTGGAACCTGATGGTGTCGTTGATAATCTCCAGGGTGTCAGCCACAGCGTTGTATTCTCCCACCTTCACCTCCCGGCTGTCTGTGGGAAACAAGGGACCGTGGCTGGTTAGATCTGAGTCCTGTGTTTGTTGTCTGGGTGCTCCTGTCTCTGCTCTTGCTTGCCCACAGGCCACAGCTATATTCCTGCAGGCTTTTCCTTTCCTCCATTGCCTTTTCCAGGTGGACTCACAAACACTCTCTCACATGGTCTCATCAGCTGGTCATTCATCCTCTGCAGTACATCTATGGATAGGGAGTCTACCCCCCACCAAGAAACCGGACTCTCCGCCTGTCACCAAGTCTTTTGTGCATTATCAAGCCGAATGCTTTCTCTGTAACTTTACTTTGCCATCTGGCTCTGCCCTCTAGGACCACACAGACCACCCCTGCTCCCTCTGCCCCAGGAGAGCTCTAGAGACTTAAAGATAAAAACACATCATCCCTCTGGCAGTCGCCTGGAACCCCACCTTTTGTTGTTGTTTAGCTGCTAAGTTGTGTCCGACTCTTTTGTGACCCCATGGACTGGAGCCCACCAGGCTCCTCTGTCCATGGAATTCTCCAGGCAAGAATACTGGAGTAGGTTGCCATTTCCTTCTCTGGGGGATCGTCCCGACCCAGGGATTGAACCCCCATATCCTGCATTGCAGGCAGATTCTTTATCACTGAGCCACCAGGGAAGCCCCCGCCCTCCAACCTCAGTGCCCACGCATCATCGGGATGGAGACATCCTTGGGTTTGGAGCTGGGGTAGCAGGGGTGGGGGGTGGAGAGAGCTGGAGTCATTGGCACGTACTGAACATCATCACTGAACATCACTTCTACTTCCCACCATTTCCAGGCCCCGACTTAGACCATACCTCACAACATCACTGTCTGATAGTGTGTAGATCCGAGGACTGACCAATACCCTTTAGGCATGATCTAAATTCATGTGAGTAGTCAGCAGCAAGTAGAAAGGACAACTCCCTCCTTTATTCCACACGTTATATTCCTATTAATTCATCCTGAAGCAAAATTCACATTCTTCAGAGGCCGCACTGCTCTATGTTACACCCAGCACCAAGTCTCCTTTATATGTTCCTGTTCTGGGTTCCTCCAGATAGATGCACTTGTTCAGGTATCTTTTCAGATCCAAGTGATACATGTGAATTTACCTTCATCTTTGATACTGTTCTGTTGGCAGGCTTAGATCATGAAAAGACTTGTCCAGGGTGGTGGTAGGAGGAATGGAGAGGTGGGGATTAGATTTGACAAGTTGTTTTTTCTCCAGGTAAAATGTGGACAGCTGGGTGATCAGCGGGTGGGGAAGATGGGGAACAGGGGAAGGAAGCAAATGAGGGGCAAGGGAGCTCAGGGCCATTCCTAATGGGGAGCCCAGGTGGGGCCAAAGAAGGTGGAAAGATGACAAGTTCCAGTTTGGACATGCTGAGCTTGAGATACCCATGGAGAGACATCCTTGGGTCTGGAGCTGGGGGAGCAGGGGTGGGGGGTGGAGAGAGTTGGGCTCATTAGCATGTAAACTGGGAGTTGGAGCAGGGGGCAGGAAGGAGACCTCCAGGGACAGTGCCAAGTGAGAAGAGAAGAAGATCAAGGGCAGACCCTGGGAAGCACTGATCTCTGGGGTGGGCAGAGCAAAGACGAAGCGAAGCGATTGGGGAAGAGGGGCCAGGATGTCAGAAAGGGACAATTTCACAAGGGAGCTGGCCAGCCATGCCACATGCCACCAAGACAGGGACAAGGATCCTCTTGAACAGAGAGTTCATTCAAGGTGGGGTTAGAGGCAGAGAGACAAAGGCAAGGAGTAGAGAGTGGGGCCCTGGAGTAACGCACACTGGGACAGGGTGGCGAGTCGGCGGGGAAGGGCCAAGGGGATTCAACTTTATGTGCCTTTCCTTGTTTAGTTCTCACAGTTGTGTGGAGTTAAGAGGTTTCAGTCCCACTTTACAGATGAGAAAACTGAGGCTCAGGCAGGTTACAGCTTTGCCTAGGGCCCCACTGATCCTAAGAGCAGAGTCGAGGCTCAAACCCAGGACTGTTTCCACATGTGGCTACCTCAATGGGATCTCTGAGAGGTGACAGTTTTGGGCCTGGGCTGCCCACTCCATGGACCACCTGGGCATTCTGAGTATAATAACTACAGAGAGGAGTGCCCACCTGCCCAACAGAGGGGCAGGAGGGTACCCAGAGCTGCAGACCCTGGTGCTCAGAATGCCCAAGGGTCATAAAGGGACACAGCAGCAGGAATTCCAAGACCGTGGCGGGGGAGCTGCCCCTGGGGCTCTGGCTCTAAGTGGGTTTCTCTGCAGAGACGCAGGTGTGCTGCTGGCTCCTTATCGAAACTCAGGAAATGAAACAGGGAATCCCACTGGCCACATTTCTGCTTGCGTTCCTTTGACTGGAGGTGGAACAGGGGACTGTAAAAGTCACTTCCTTCTCCCTGCAAAGGTCTCCCCGCCACTTGTGGGGGGGCCTCATACTGTGTAGGCAGCTGTTACTTGCCGGGGTCACCCAGCTCCTAAATGTCACATTAGCAGACTCGGCTGGGAGCTCCAGCATCCCTGCTCTGGCCTTTTGAAGTCTCAGCCCTAATCAGCTCCCACTGCTCAGAGGAGGCTCTGATTTATTTATTTGGTGTGGGGAGGCAGCACATGAAATATGCAGGCTGATTGGAATAAATCACCAGGAGCCGGAAAGTGGTGTGGCTGGCACCTCACCGCGCCCCCCAGCCACACAGCCCGCCCCTCTGACTCACACACCCCACTGTACCATCCATCCTGCGGCACCAAAATAATACTCAGCTTCCTGCAACGAACACCATAATCACCGTAATCTCTCCCTGGGGGCACTGCTTGGAGGCTGGGGGAGGGGAGCCTCACACATTCCTGCATCCAGAGTTTCCCAGCAAACCCTGAATCAGGCGTAATTCACCCCAGCGTGCAGGTGAGGGAGGAGCCTCAAGTTGGTAAGTGGACACTGAGGGCCACATGCTGGGCAGCAACTAAGGGGTTGCCTGAACTTGAGTCTCAGTTCCGAATTCAGAGCATCTT